>NC_088643.1:88462538-88870038 GCF_964019385.1 Sycon ciliatum
CCACTCGCGCAGTCGATAGTAATCGTAATAACTGTCCTCCAACTCCAACATTGACTTGTCTAAATTTCTAACGAACTCCATTTCCGTACTTCTCGTACTTCTTCCCCACCCTCTCCAACGCTATTTTGAATGGCAGCTAAATAACCTGTGGGCTTGTCAACATAGAGTATTCCAGTTCGGAAGAACCGGACTCGACTAGAGCTTGAAGGCGAGTTTCAGAACTGCACTGATACAATGGGAACGAAACTCAACATCGCACACACATGCGGCAAAGCATTTCAAGGAACTGTTACTGATGTTATCTAAGCGCGTGTGAAACCAGTGTAGTGTCCTGCTCTCACAAAATAAGTTCTGGATTGGGTAACATCACGGTCTCAAGATGTGCCTGCGAGAAGGGCCGCCCCATGCCCAGTATGCACCGTGTACAAATGCACGGATCGGAGCGGAGACGCTAAACTGAAGCCGTGTGAAGGACCAGGTGAGTGATGGGTTGGCGGGAATGTTTGCCAATATGCAATGGCAATGTTGACATGACCTTTGACATCGCGTGCATTGCTGCGCACACCGGCCTGTTGTTCTGGCCTTCGGGCTGGTGTCCGGTGACAGCGACGCTGGCGACATCGTACCAACGAGTACAGGGAACAGGGAGTCTAAATACAGTGTCAGTACGAGTAGTCTTTACCTGTTTTCACCTTCACCATTGACATTGTTTTTTTGGTTTTGCTCGCGGCTGCAACGCACGGGGTAGTGAACCCAGGACAGAAGCGGACCAGGCATCATGACTTTGCACATCTATCGTTATGCTGCTTCATTACGCGACCTGTTTTATTATTATTATTATTATTGACATTGTTTACACTGTGCTGCCATTGCCAGGGGAGTAGTAAAATACCAGTCCTGTAGTTTACTTCTTTCTGCTAGCTATGCCAACTCCAGACCGTGCGTGACCAAGGAGTAGTAAAATACCACTACTATCCCTGTTGCAGAATTAGATACATGATTGTACATGTATCGGGACTTGGCCAAGGAAGGCGCTGGGACATCCTCTCGGCATGCCATCAACCATCAGGAGTCACGTCAACAAGCGAGATGAGTAAGATGTATTGACGCATGGACAGATCTGTCACTGACTGCCAGACATCCATGGACCTGTGGTCGACTTCCAGACATGATAATTGCGAGAGAATGAAACTCTCGGTCCCTTGGTCCCATCTTGTAGTTCCAACAAGGACAGCCTGTGGCTTCTGTCCTTGTCCAGGAGGACTACAAGTTGAAAGTCATAGTCGTAGTACCAAAGCCAAAGGGACCGGACTGCAAAGACCTACAACATGACGAATGACACAAGTCATGTAGATCTACTACTATTACTACTACTATTGTACTAGCACCTGTCGTCACTTGTCGTGAACCTCTACTGGCTCTACTCTACCTCCACCTCTTACAAGTGACTGATTGACTTAACTACAATGGGCCAAAGCCAAGGCAAATGATGTACATGATTGTACAATCAATCATGTAGATGTACATGTAGGTTCCAATCTCTCTCTTGTGTAGGTATTTGATACACGTCATTGTAAAGTCATGTACATTGTAGATGGAGGCTGCTATACAATGTAAGTGTGGGTGACTTTTCGCGAACTACCGGTATTACTAAAACTAGTCACAGTACAATGTACATAATTATGTACATGACACATGATCACAATGATCACCAACAGTACAGCACACAGTGACACCGAGCTAGGGGTAGGTCAACCACCTCGTCTGCCAGTTACAAAGGGAGGCAAGACGAGGTGGAGATGGTGCAGCAAAAAAGGGGATCGAAAGGAGAAAGATATGAATATGGCCCGCGCCAATAGGGAAGTTACTAAATTATTTAGAGAGCCTTTGACAACGGTACAGCCGTACTTGTTTTCATGCCTTCATACCAGCAGTCACGGAACAGCGCTTGGTGGTGTTGGTGTAAGCTGGAGGGGGGGGGGGGGAGGGGGCGTGGACAATGACCGTGACCAACCATTAGCTGTGTGCTCGCTGTTCTTGTGCTTCAAATTAGTTAGTTCCAGACACACTTCGAATTTAGTTCCGTGGTCTTCTCCGGTCGCTCGCAATTGGTTACGGTATGTCTCTTCTCAGTGCAAACTAAAAATGGTGGGACCATGAGACTATTGTTTTCTTTCCGTTTGTCACCGGCTTTTCCGTTTACTCGGATGGTCGCCTTGTAACGTTAGACGATGGATTAGATGTGGCAGTTTCCGTCCATTGGGCACTGTGTTATGTCTCTACAGTACACTGCAGTCACGTTCAGCGTCTTTCCTTGGGCTGGCTGTCGGCTTTCTGAGTTTGACTGTTCTATTTGACTGAAACTAGATAGGTTCCCCCGCTATGATTGTATTCTTGCCAACATGATTGTAAAGTATGAGTAGTAAGGTTACACACAAGAACAAAGTCAGGACCATGGACACTGCTATTGCCACTACACTGTGCCAGACTTGGATGGGAACAAACCACGACAATCCGACACATCATTTGTAAAGAGGTGATTCAGCCCGCCCTCAGCCCTGACTCGGACTGCAAGTAACAGTTAGTTAGAGTTATTGCAGCCTGGGCATGCTATGAGTGGATGCACGGATTGCCTTGGTAAAGTGGACAGTGGTCCCTGTTACTTGAGTACAGGTAGAGATGTATGGCCCTATGGGTGCATCAACGGTCACGTGCAGTGACTGAACGATTTGTGTATTTGCTCCTTTGTACTTGTGCATGTATTTCAGAATTGAAAACAAAAAATCCGACGGACTTCTCAGCGTATGTCATGGGCGACTAAGGCCAGTCATATCCACCGGCACAGTGAGTCAGTCAAATCATTTGAAATCAGTCCAACCAATCTTACCCATGATTACTGCCAGTTGCCACATCACAATGTCATGCACAACAAGACCTTGACCTACCTACAATGTACAGACTCCGTGTACTTCCAATTCAGCTTGCTCTTGCAAGGAACCAACTGCACACAATCTTTGCTTTATGGCACACTATCACTGACCAGTACGCATCCTGATTTTAATGAGGGGGTGGTTTTCAATTGCAAGTTACAGCCTAAGTAGACGCTCCCCTTCCCGTTCCGGGAAACAGACACAGCACAAGTCATGATCACGCGTTCATACGTGTAAGTCATAATATTCACACGAAGCAAAGTGATAGTATCTTCAATTACGGCAAACCAAAGTACAAGATTCTTTTATTAAAAAAATACTTGACATTGGCGCATATCTGCACAGGTGCGGTCCTGACATCTGCATGCGTGAGCACCGACCTCAGTATAAGATCCATAGAGTCCTCAATACAATGTCACGAAAAACAAATACCCATGTAGGTAACTTACTGATCCAATCGAAGCAGTTGTTATGAGTTAGAACACTTTTTAGATAATTTTTCAGCCGTTCAAGTCACAATCCTAACCAGTACAAGGTGCCTAGTGCTTTGCTGGTACAATGTAGATTACACAATACTGTGACATCATTACACAATACTGTGACATCATTACACAATACTGTGACATCATAATTATATTTACAGTCTTCATGACGAGTGACAGTGCCCGGACCAAACCGGCATGAATCGGACACAGTATACTGATGCCAGTTCAACTATTCTCCATTGCATCGTACTATTGGTAGGTAGACGGGAGTGTCCGATGCAAAGAAACAGTCTCCACATCTCTAATTCAACACTACTCATTCTGGAGCTTATCCCGATGGTGCTAACCATAGCCTTCTAGGCACCGTACGAGAAGAATGACTTCAAGTTCTCCAGCAAGCACTTGGATCCAAAGTGGTCAGGAAATCCTTCCAAGGCTTTCTCGGCACAGCTGTAACTACCGGCAAAATCTCCAAACTGGAAGAGGAAGACCACAGCACACACGTGACAATTAGTGCCAGCTCCTGATGGCCACCTGTAATAGGGTTTCAAAGTGCTCCGTATCACTGCCAATGCCAACCGGCACTGATTTCTGCATCCACTTGGATCCACGGTTTTGGTAACCGTCATGGACTCGTGTATAGTTGAATTGCCGGTCTCCTTCACAGTGGCGGCATAACACGTCCCTGAGAGTATTATTGGACTGGTTCTTGGGAATTGTGCACTGCTCGTAAAGGGAAAATGTGACAGGAGGGGTCGGTCATACAAGAATAACATCATGGCCCAAACACCTGTTGGTTCTGCAACCCCATCTCTAACATGTAGTAAAAGAGAGAGGGGGACGATTGGGAGAGAGAGAGAGAGAGAGAGAGAGAGAGAGAGAGAGAGAGAGAGAGGGGGCGGGACAGAGAGACGGTTGGGAGGGAGAGAGATGGGGAGGAGAAAGGGAGGTAGATAAAGTGGAGAAGAGTAAGGTTTGATAGTTTCTACTGAACTCACTGTTTCCAGTAGCCTTGCTTTGTTGTAGTTTGCCTCGTACAGCGTCGGATTGAGGTCAATACTTGTAGAGAACATTTGTTTCGCCTGCAGATTCCCAAGTGAAGGAGCATGTATACAGCACAATTGATATGCAGCATATGCGGTATGAGTAGGAAAAGATATACAGTCAACTTACTTCGCTTATAACGACACTCGGCGGGGCATCAGAAAAGCGTCCTTATTCGCGAAGTGTCGTTATACCCGAAGTCTTATTATATGTGTCACAGTTGGATAGGACTTTGCTCTGGGCATGAAAATTATGTCGTTATTCGCGAATTGTCGTTATATCCGCAGTCGTTATTAGCGAAGTTGACTGTAGAAGAAGCTGTATTTGCAGATACATTAGATATAGACGACTCGATTGGAAACGGATTCTCACTGGTGGCAGTCTTTGGCTATTTCTATATTAAAGTTTAATATGTTCAATCCGCCGTGTGTATTCGAATGGACATCCAGGTCACGCGCCATGCAATCATGGGCCATTGATGCATAGAAAGTCCTGAGATGTCAAGATAATGTTGACCAAAACCACCTCATTGAGCTAGGACTTCTGCCAAAGAGCATTAAACCGGACCTGGTGTATGCATGAACCAACCATGGACATAGCACCTCTCACTCACCATATCCGTTTTCCGTTGCCGAATGCAGAGAACACCGAGATTATTGTAGCTCTCCGCATTGTTGCTATTCGCTGCCAGTGACAACTTGAATGCGTAGGTTGCAAAATCCAAGGCACACATGCTCTGCAAGAAGATGCAAGTAGCCCATAGCATGGGTTTCATTCTACGGTACATGCATACCGTATTTTCATTTGAAGTCGTTAAATGCAAAATGACTGTACACGACTGTGCAGTTATTTGACTGTACATGACTGTGCAGTCATTTGCCGGTTTTGAGACAAAATTTGTTAGAATTTCACCTCGCTAACCCACAAAAATCCGGAGATCATTAACTTTAATTGACGCTAAAATATCTGGTCTTTAATACAGTAGTCGACTTACAACCGGGGTTTAACCGCTACTGATCATATTGATATTGAATCAGTAAACCGTTAGGTGAGCTCGGATATCGGTTCACCTTGGAGCACAACTCAGAGAGTCGCACCCAGCGCAAAAAAATCACCCAAAGTAAAATACAGGCCACAAATAGCACCGGCAACAGTGCATGGTACTTGCACTTTTGAAAACAGCTGAGTGCATTCAGCACAAGCCACTCAGCAATTCAAAACAGCTGAAAGTGGCTCAGTGAGAGTCCCAAATTCAGCGGTTTCAACCGAAATGAGAGCGTTTTGTCTCCTCAACGTCTTAATTGCCTTAGAAAGACTGCGGCCATGGGGGGTTTGTGGCAAAGTGGCACATGTATCAATTTGAGAATGTAGCAGACAGAACTTACTACACAGACGCAGCCAATATTGTACCAAACGTCCGCCATCTCCTCATCATTAGCCATTCCCAGTGCACGATCAAAGCATGCAAACGCTGACTCATAGTTGTGCGAGTAGAAGCAGCACAGAGCCAGGTTGTTGTAGATATCCGTACTGCTCACTCCCATCAATACCAGTCGCCTGAAACACATAGAAATTCACACACGAGGATAGAAAAGTTGTGTGTGTGTGTGTGTGTGTGTGTGCGTGTGTGTGTGTGTGTGTGTGTGTGTGTGTGTGTGTGTGTGTGTGTGTGTGTGCATGTGTGTGTGTGTGTATGTGTGTGTGTGTATGTGTGTGTGTGTATGTGTGTGTGTCTGTATGTGTGTCTGTGTGTGTGTGTGGTGTGTGTGTGTGTGTGTGTATGTATGTGTGTGTGTGTATATGTGTGTGTGTGTGTGCGTGTGTGTGTGTGTGTGTGTGTGTGTGTGTGTGTATGCTTGTATTGCTTGTCACCATGATACCGATCTTCAAATCTGCATAAAGAAAGCAGTTGGCTCAGAGACAATCACTTTGGAACCACAAAGAGTTAGTTGAACAATTCTGCAATAAAATGTCTAGCTCAAAGTCATATCCAAGCCCCATTCAGCATAATTATTTCCAATCTACTTCAACTTCGAGCAAAATGTGGAATACATGTAATGACGGTTACCGGGATACAATACAGTGATTGGACTTTCAAATTCACAGTGAATTTTTCTGTGAACCGCCTGTATATACCACACTCACTATCCATTTGATACACGTACTGGTAGGTGCATGCCAAATTGCAACTGTCAGGCTACACAACCAAACTCAATGACCCGCATTATGGCGGCACAGAAAACCTTCAAAGATATCTGTGCCACCTAGCTGGTCGCAGGAACCTTGAAGTACAAGGTTATTGACTTACCGATAAAACTGCAGCGCCATCTCTGGTTGATCACTGTAGAAGTAGTTGGTAGCGAGGCAGGCTGATGCCTCGACGTTCAGATTGTCTTGATGCAGAACGTCACGGTACACATTCTTTGAACTGATTGAGTCCTTGAGACCCTACAAAGTGACATTCAACATTCACGATGTCAGTGTAAAGCATCTAGTGTAGTTAGGCTGTGGGGCCACAAATGTTGTGAATCTGTATCTTGCCTGTCATGATTGCCTGAAGAAACTGACAGTGTTTAGGTTGAGCTCAGTCCTTCGCGCTATTGACTGGCTTTTCACACAACACCGATTGATGTCTGGTGACATACTAGACATGGTTAAAATGTTAGCGTTCACGCTAACTTCAGCCGTCGACCTGCACCGTGTTTTGTGCGTTTCAAGACATGGTTAGCATTTCAGTTTCTGACATAACGATCGACTTGTGACGTCACCCCAGTTGGAATCTTACCGTTTCGTTCTCCCGCTATATTATAATTAAAACAGAGTTTCTATCGTCGAAACAATACCAAACCGACGGTATTTCGGGCGTTGGGTGCGAGTACCGTTGGATTTAGCGTGAACGGTAAAATGCTAACAATGGCTACTGTCTTCCTTCATGCTCCTATTGATCGCTACCCAGGGGCTCTCCATCCAGCTCTCTCTCCATCCAGCTCTCTCTCTCTCTCTATCACGCTATACTCTTCTTCACATACGCTATAAGTGTATGTCTTCTTTGCAATAAAATCAGTGCCGTGACTGACGAGTTCGAGTACACAATCGCGAGTAAGCAGTGTGTGCGCCTGCGTGCGTGTGTATGCATGAGCGTTATGTTTGCAGTACCCATGGCCTCCGATGATAGTCTTACCTCGTGAACCCGTGCAATAGCAATCAACAGGGACACCTCGCCGGGAAAGCGGCGCAGCCCCTAAAGCAAACAGTGACCAGAAAAACACATGCACCTATCATGCTAACATGTACTACTAGCACATATAACATGCACTACTAGCACATATAACATGTACTAGTAGCACATATACATGTACCGTAAAGTACCGTTGATCCGCCCACTCTCTTATTCCCGCCCCTGTCGATTTTCTCCTTGTGAAGCGACTTCGGCGTATACAACGAAATACGATGTTGAGCCGACGCATGCACTGCTGTACACAATACTTGCCAACCCAGGATCAAAATGTGCACAATCCAGCACATTGAGTCTGATCCTCTACGTTGTTGTACATCGTACTGCACTTGACAGCCTTGATCTAATTCCCGCCCCCTGCCGAAAACCCAGCTGGGAAGCAACATGGCGTGGGGGCGGATCAACGGTACTTTACGGTAGCTACCATCACCACAAAACTGTGAATCCGACACGTCATGTGACACAAGCCTTTCATATGTGATGTTAATTAAGGTACCACATCACTCTTGACTGAATAGATGTACATGTACCGGCACTAGCACTACACCCGCTGACCTACCTTCTGATAGCATTCAATTGCAGTGAAAGGATGATCTAGACGAATGTAGACCTTTCCGAGGTGCAGATAGGTGTCGATCATATCCTGCACCTTCAGTGACGCTTTGAACTGCGCCTCGGCCTTGCGGATCAGTCCAACCCTGCATTCAAACCCAGCGCATACTGTTATTATAGTCATCAGAATATCTATCCACCGCACATCTACGGACATTTTAGCCAAACTAGTAACACATATCTTAGGATGGAAGACCCACACTGCTTTGTCACTGAGAGAAGCGGCAATACAGGATACTAGCAAGCAGCTTAGCAATACCTATCCTTCTGACCATAGAGTCAGCCTGACTGGACTAACCTGAAGTAGCACTTGCCAAGTTGTGCTTTCCACCACCACTCTTTGAAGTCCGTCTGCTGGGTTACAAGCTGTGCAAGGTTCATTGCCTACGCCCGGCCGAATCGTACAACGCAGACGGTAAGAAGAAAACAATACAGCCCTACGGTCAGTTGATAGTGTAAGTACAGGCAGTACTGACCCGAGCACATGGAAACGGGGTGCATGGTAGCTCATTCAAATCATCAGCAAGGTGAAACTAGTAATATCACTTTCCTTGCATCTAACTGAGCACTACGCCGAATGCATCATTGACAATGCATCTGCAAAAAGTCACAGTGAGTCATGCCATTTCCTGGCGAAAACAAACACATTTGCCTTGAGCTGAAGCACAGTAAGTCAGTACTACTCCGGCAATCAGTATCAAACACTGAAAAGACAAAAAAAGGAATAAAAAGTTGTCTAAAAACGGCAGAACCTAGAAAGCAGGTTGGAATGGACCACTACAGTGGTGAACTGTTGCCGATGACACTATACGAGTACATAGATAGTCAACTGCCCATGGATACTCAGTCAGTGCATGGCACCACCGCAGAACTCGTGATCTTACATTACGTATGTCATTGATGTTGTAGAAGAAGTACTCAAAGAGAGGCTGCATAGCAGAATATCAACAGACAAAGCGAGACCATGATACAGGGCAACAAATGATGATCCTCGGGTAAGGCAGTGGAAGAAAACTGATTGCAATATCTGAGCAAGATCCAGCAACTTCGTGAGCCAGCAAGCCTAGCCGAAGGAACTGATTAGGTTTTCAAAGCACTGTCAGGGTTGAAATAACGTTGGGCACACTCACTGCACAGGACATTGGTTCTTGAGTGATCAATGGTTGCAGCAGCAGCAGTAGCATACGATTATTTTGTACTCTACGGAGGTTGCCGTGTATGGTAACACCGGCTGTGCTTTTCATATTCAACTGAGGTGTTAAAGCCGGGCCTACAAAATGTAACTTATCATCCTGGTTTTTAAGAAGTACATCAAACAGTACTGTGCTAGAATGGGTACATGCATAATGAAGAGTATACAACCTGGCAATCTCTTGTATCAGCCATGGAGAAATCTGTTCCATGGCACCGGTCTTCCACGGGAATCGCGACCATTTGTTTGACTGCGGCATGATGCAACCAACAATGCATGGCCAATGATCAAACGTTCAAAGAACTTGTATGACTCAGGGATAGTAGTTGGAGAAGAGTATGGTTGGTAGATGATACATGTCCCCACACTGAGCCACTGCCTGATGAGCATCCACCATAAGTATAATATGCAATACATAATATGCAAAGAGTCTATAAGTATAATATGCAATACATAATATGCAAAGAGTCTATGCACGAGTCTATGCACGTGATCATCCCTCTGCTAAAAAAAAGTAACGAAAAATCCTGTTGCTGGCGAGTCTATCAGACATCTTGGTGAAGGAGTTGCACACTCTTGGTTATGGACTCTTGTGTTGTGTTGTGCATAACTGACCTTTGCTAGTTCCGGCTTCTTGGCATACTTCTCCAAGTCCAGCTTTGCCGGGTTGACAAATGGACCATCCTTCTCTGATATCATGGATGCCTTTGGACAAAAACCAACACAGGGCAATGGTTACCACGGCTACTTATTGAGACTGACATTGGCCTTGTACAACTTTCATCACTGTTTTTTTAAATTAAAGCAATGTACAAAACATAGTCACTATAGCTAACAGGTACACCGTTCTGGTACATGTGTAGTCTTAGCTGGTATTAACTTGCTACAAGTAGTGGATGTGTTTCATTACTGACATACCATGGCCTACTCACCGTGCCCAGGCGAACAAATCTTCCCGACGACGTTGTCACGGGCCTACACGAGTATCAATAACACGAACACAATGCTCGAAGCATGGAAACAAGATTTTACATTCATACATCATCTACCGTGAGCCCAGGGCATGTCACATTGGGAATGATTTTAGTCTGGCCCTCTCTGGCCCGATGCGTTGTACCACCCGCTACATGTGTGATCACTAGGTAGTGTCATCATACCAGTATAGTGTATACTGTACGCCGTGCAGCTGCTAGTGGCATATAGTGCATACTGTACACCGCATCCTTGCAAGCTCTGCCACCGCTGACTTACTAACCTTGCCGTGGAAGCTGAACGTGCAGTTCTGACAGCCTGCTCCATGGTCGTCGGGCGGCCAGACTGTGTTCCCGGGCGTGCAAACCCTGTGACAGGACGTCCACTCTGAGATACTGGCCTGCAGTTCACATGCAGCAGCATATCGGTATATACATGTATGTGCTACATTACTCAAGAATAGCAAGCATGTGAGTCTATGTAGCGCTAGGATGCGCATCCCCGACCTGAGAATACAGGACACCAGCCTATTTATAAGATTAAATTTCACTGAGAACAACTGTACACATACGAACATAAATGTACAATAGACACATACACCTACTCAGTCAATCTCCATTACACTTCCTTACTTTCCAAGGATAGGCCTGAGTTTTACAAGCAACATTACGGAATCGCAATACATTAAATGTAATTCTCGCAGGTCCTTACCGAGTAGCTGTCTCCGGTACAACCGACCGTGCACCAGTCTTGGGTGCTAGGGGATTTCTAAATGACGTCCCGGGTCCTACATTGCCAACAGAAATCACAAATGAGTACTAGTATTGAGCGATTCCAACCGTCAACAGATATTAGTAGCTGGTATCGTATATACATACATTCAAAGAGACTTGGACAGACTGACCAAGCTGATAGAGAGAGAGAGAGATAGACTTGCCGATAGCAGACTGAGATAAGCATGTACACAAACGGGTATGGCTTTAGTGCGATTGTGCACTCAGAACTGTATTCATGATTGAAACATCAGCTATGTGAGTGTTCACGGGTCCACAGTACACGTACACCGGTGCATAGATCAGTGCACACTCTAACTACAAGCGAGCACTGGTAGCAGCATGTACTAGGGTCCATTACTTGCAGTGGCCGTTGTGACCGTGTCATCCATCAACAACTCCGCAATTCCGACTTCGTCAACCTCGACTTCATCGACATAGGTTTGTGCAGTTAGCGCCTGCATCTTCAGTATCCACGCCGCCTACGGAGAGCACAGACACAAAGAAGAGAAAAGGGTGTTGCTTGCCAGTATGGTACATGTACAATCGACATGGAACTCCTGTACGGTAAACACTGCCGTCTACGTCAGTGTACTTGAAAGAAAAAGGTAACCACTACCCATCGATCAATCAGACTTGACAATGGGCATGTTAAAAAAAGAAGAAGAATGAACCCCAATACAAAGGGGAGACTCGTAGATACATGTAGGTGAAAGCTCCTTGAGACTTACAAATCATTGTCCTCATCAACAGTCAGAGTGACTTGCACAGAGGCATAGGATCGTCACAGTGAAAGTGGTACATTGATTCTTAGCGGCCAGCAACAACTTTGTTTTCATTTCAAGATGATTTCTGATCCGCTGTGTAATTCAAAGCATCTAAGAAAGTCAACAGTTTCATTTGCCTTCCTGAAACTGGTCTGGGGGGGGGGGGGGGGGGGGCATGATCATGCCACTGGTATAACGCAGGATGAAACAATAGGGATTGAAAGTGAGAAAAATAACGACTTTCGAATCCACTCCACCCATAGCGAAGTACAGGATCTGGTGGGTGGAGCCGTTGTGCCGCACACAGGTCAGGGTCTCAGAGGAGTGAGACCCTGACCGGGCGGGTCCAGTCCAGTCACTACCGGCAGATGTCACAGTGTCACTATGCTGCGAAGGGAAACCACCCAACATGGATGGATCCATGTGGATACAAAAGTCAGGGTCGTCAAACTTGTCATGACTCCGCGCTGTGTGTGCCTTAGCACTTTGAAGCCACAGGCTATTGCAACAGTATCCCTGTTTCAGGTTCAGCTGGAACCCTTACGGGAGTCACCTAGCAAGCGATGCTTTACTACAGTGAACCCTAGATAGTACGACGAGCAGAAGATATATTATTATTGTGGTGGTGTTGCGAGGCCGCTTGGCAATGTCTATGCATAGCTTAGTACAGAAAAAAAGACAGACTGACCTTATCAAACGGATTATCCAGCAGGATTTGTCCACAGGTTTCCACGCACTCCTCAAACTTTCGACGCCGTAATTGATTCAGGGCTTTGAGCATTTTGTCAGGATGGTCCTTTTTCTCCCTAGCCGCCGCATGTCCAACACGCTGGCTCACGCTTGCCGCACGCTGGCTCATGCTTGCCGCACGCTGGCTCATGCTTGCTGCACGCTGGCTCATGTTTGTCGTAACGCTGATTCTGGGTACAAGTTTGTAGTCAGCCACCCCACCAGACACCACTGACCAGTAATTCAGCTACACAACAGGTCACCTGCTGCCTGGTACTCCGAAGTAGGTGCTGTTTAGATAGGAGAAAAACATTCAATCCCATAGAATTGTTTGAATGACTATGACCACGATCACACTGAACTCATTCAGCCGCGGTGTACGTGGCTGTGCACATCTTTCCCGGATCCCGGTTACTTATCAGAGATTTCGGTAGTTCAATACTGGCGACAGCAGACGACTGCACAGAGGCAATCGCTTTGCCGGATGTTCTCCTGGGCTGGCTCTACAAACAGCTGCTATGTCTGACCAGCTGTCGTTGGTTAGCTTGGGGGGGGGGGGGGGGGGGGGTTGACAGTACGACGGAGAGGATACTTTGCTGTGCTCTGGAGTCTGATCTGGAGCTAGGGCTAGGGAGGTTTGGAAAGAAGGTTGATCTATCTCTGCATTCTCCTGGAAGGCTGCGTGCCGCTGACTGTGGCCCACTAAATGCACTCACGGGTGAACGGAACGACCTGAATAGAAGCAAACAAAAAAAGAAACGAAAAGAAAGCTTGTCAAGTCAGCGTCTCGGGTACACAGCTAAATCGTCTCCATGGCGAGAAAGTGGGAAAACCCCGCGCTATCTGTACACGGCGGCCCACACGTGCAGCAAACGTTCGAATTACTTTCATCTCGACTTCACACAATCATCGTTTGCAAGCACTGACTGTTTTGTTGGACTCAAAATAATTGGGAGGCCTGGAGGCGAGACACGAGCTGCTACTTCTGGATGGTCTCACTGTTTTAGAGCTGCTTTCAGTTGAAGTATTCAAGACCGAGAGCTCACGCTCTGGGTTCATAGGTCCCGGAGCCATGTTACTACGTGAAATGCTCGCCACTTCACATTTTTCTTTGCCAGACATATATATCTAGCTCTTGCTCAGCTGCAGCCTCACCAGGTATGTCGCAGAATAAGACGACGGTGTCGTCAACGCCAAAGAGCTGTCCGGAATGTGGTTCTATCCTTCGTTACTGTCGTATGAGCACAGATGATGCACTCTACTTGTGTAGCAAAGAGTCGGTGAGTTTTCTTTTCTTTTTTTCTTTCTTCTTTTTTTGTTGTTGCTAATATAAAGATGTTGTGTATTTCGTGTTTCATGGGGTACTATGTACGCTGGAGCAGTATCTACTATCAGGATATGATTTGGAATAATACGTAGATATTGAAGCAAGCAGTCACTCGTGCAAGCCACGAGTCGGTCATCCATGCACTGAACGTACAATTGACTCGTGTGCCTTAAAGGTGACTTGTGAAAACCGATTTAGGAAAGGCAAACAATAAACTCAGATCTCCCAATCACTTGCTCAACATGGGACACTTGTTCCCCAAAACTTTGCGTGCTTTCTCATCAGATGGCGTGAAAGCCCCTTAGAATAAATTGACTTGCCGCATAGAAATTGCAAAAACTGCTTTGCGATGTGCAATGCTGGATAAATCTTTCCCGGATTTACTCGTGCTGTAGTTGAATAGTTGAAAAGATCAAGAAAAAGAGGGAAATGGTTCGCTAGTGGTACTTGAAAGAAAAGCCATGCGTTAAGAGTCCACTAGCTATACCAAATCTTGAACAGTCGGACGTGCACAATTTAGCACAAAAACTGACAGGCAGTACTGAGCTACTCCACAGCATGATACTGAGTTTGAGCACTGATCGATAGTGCTAGCTGATGGTCTTTCAACCTGGACGGATCATGGTTATGAGTACAGTGTATCATGCCGTGGATCGGGTCAGTACTCCCTGTCAATTTTGTGCTAAATTGTGCACGTCTCACTGTTCAAGATTTGGTACACACGGAGTTTGTGCACTCTAGCACAAAACCTGTACCACAATGTTTCCTCTTTTTTCTTTCTAATGTTATCCTTGGCTCATTGTTTGAGTTTAGTCTCTTGTTCTTGCTGTAGTTGTAACTGTTGCTGTGTTTTTGGTTGTTGTCATGTGTCGTGCAGTGCGCCTACCCCCTGCTATCGCCATCGCTATCTGCATTGTTTGTCAAGATACCGGACTCACAGAAACTTCAAGTCACTACAAAGCGCAAGGCCGCTGCATGTAGTAGCTCTGCATCGTCGTCGCTGTCGTGCAGCCCAGCTTCGGCGATGGGTAGCAACGTAGGCCAGCGCTCGCCATCTCCCTATTCCGCTGCGGCACCTGCGGAAAAACAACGGCGGCAAAGTGCACCGCCATCATGGTCACGCACGTCGTTGCCATCATTCAAGAAAACGCCTCCTTCAACTAGCAGCACCCCATCGCCACTGTCGCTAGCTTCGAGTCTTGGAAGTCGAACCAGCTCTCCTTGCACCCCCAAGTTCATGGATCAAGACAGTGTTCCAACTCCGGAGGATAAGCAGTGGCAGCCGAATGCCGATTGATCTTCAGCTTTAAGCTGAATAGTTACCGGCAGCTGCTATATGGACAAATACATCTGGTGTGTTACCACATTTCAGATCTTACACCAAGTAGTTGCACGGTTCATAACACACTCTTGATTTTTGTGGCGTCTTGGCAAATACCATCGTTGTTGACAACTTGATTATTATTTGACCGGGTTATTTTGATCTACTAGTACCACCAGGCTGGGCCTGTATTTGATGATTTTTATGTTGCAATCCCAAATCTCCTGGACTCATGTGGGGTTGTGTGGAATGATGTACATTAACTGCACCTGCGGTGTAGCGGTGTATTCGAATACGGATTAGTCCGCCAGTATCTCAGACCGTAATGTTGGTGATGATGATATTCCGGAACTGATACCTTCATCTTGTTTTCCCTAATACCTTTTGACTACGTACATATGTACCCATTGCCAATCACAACCTGTACTCGTACATGTACTTGTACATCGGGGAGTCGTGGCATCTACATGATGAGGGGACGGAACGAGATCATTGTACCCGAAGCGATGTGCGTTTTGACTGCTCGGATTAGGAAGTTCTACGTGATCCTTGGTTTATGCAATTCGTGATCGCGACCTGGGCCTGCTGACCAGCCCAAGAGCTAGAGGCCTAGATAAGCGAACGATGCCATAGTATATATTATGCCGGCATGTATAAATCGGCCCTGTCCCAAGGGTGACTGTAACGGGCAGCCCCGGAGCAAAACCCGCATAGTATAATAGTAGCCCGGCGACCGGGTTGTCTCGCTGTACGCTGCAACTCCCTGGTGTTCACCAAGGAGTCAATGTTGATCCGCCCAAACCTTTTGTTTGAGTATTCGTATGGACTGGTATGGGTCTAAAATATCCTGAGCAGGTGACAGCCGGCGAACCCTGCATGGTTCGGTTGGTATGTGTACTGTTGGGCTCCCTGGATACAGGTACAGCAGTACGGGTTCCGTAACACGGCTTTTTGACCGCATTTTGTGTGAACCAACAATATTTTATTGTTATTGTACCATGATGTAGACTCTTCCTGTATGGCTTTGTCATTGCTTATGATCAAGAGTTCATCACCCTGAGGGTAATCTTGACATTGATATTGGCTGGTGGATGTCAGGGAGTCGTCAAAAAAGGGTACATATCCGACTCCCTGGACCCTGGTACAGACGTCAGTCACCATGGTCACACATGTACCTCTTGCCAAGTCTTGGTCTGGGTGCACGATGACGTCGCCTGTCAAAGTAGTAGTATATTTACTACTCTAACTCGTTGTCATGGCGGGATCAAAGCCTGCATTTGAAATCCGAAAATGAAAAACCCGATGGGCTTCATTCGTCTCTCAAAATCATAGACCGGTGTGATCTGGTTTCTCTGTGACCAGTGTACTGGTGAACAGCATCGAAGTATTCCTTCGGTAGTCTTGTTTGTAAGCTTGTCTCCCTCTGGCTCACATGAAAGATGGAGGTTACCGACGGCAACCTTGATACACTTGCTGTGTACCTAACTCAGACGGTGTCTGCAGATCCAGCCGTGCGAAAGCCAGGTATGTGTGCATGCGTGCGTCACTTGTTTGTGATAAGCCAGTGCACATTTACTGCTTGATGTCGAAATAAAGAAATGCCGAAAGCACGCTACATGTTTGGGTTGAAATCGAGAAGGCCTCCTCAAAAATTGGCTTGTGGAAATTCTGGAATTGTGTCACGAAGACCACCCACGTCCACATGCGGTCTTCATGCACTTTATACTGGTCTTGTAGTTGTTTTCAAATGTAATACTACAACATTTTAAATGCATTTGATGGATATAATTGTAGCGTGAGACTGTTTGCGTGTTGTTGAGTTATGACCTTCGTGACTGAATTTCCAGACCCGTTTCAGTAATAGTAGTACTAATACTATTTGTTGCCAATGAGCTTGAATACTTGGGTAAGCTGCAACACTGTAAAAATAATACAGAGCAGCATGCCTGTATAGATGTGTTTTGGCGTCACCGTCATGCAAAGTGGTGTTTAGGCCCGCCCCGGTCACACTACGCTGAAAATGCTGCATCAGCGTCTGAATCATGACTTTTTCCATGGCAACTGACGAAAACGCGGGAAATCTGGCGTCTGGCGCGAGCAAATCGGCTGCGTTGATGCTGCCGCTGCAAGCACTTGCACGAAAAAACAGTGTCTTTTGAAAATAGCGTACCGTACCTTACTCTATCGTAGCAATTTTGTTTGCCACAGAGTGGTTTTGTGAAGTACGCCAGGCCGCGCCGGCAAAAGCAATATGCAGTGCGGCTCCATGTCAGCGTCAATCGCTTGGGTTTGACGCTGCGTCCAGCATCAAACTTGACGTAGTGTGACCGAGGCCTTATGAACTGTATGCAGGATCATGGATAGCCAATACGATATGTTCGGGAAACTTCATTCTCTTTAGTTTTGGTTACAGATGCATGTGCATAGCATGTTCCATAATACGACCTGCAGCCGTGGCTGACCTCACCTGCACGCACCACATACTTCTAGAGCGTATCCCCGCCGCCGCAGGGTTGTGGGTTGATGCTGGCAGCTGGTTTGATGCGCATGCATGTCCGTGTAACCCACCGAACGCTGTTCTACTTTCTGCCATTCACATGATTTGGCTTCATGGCCCATTACCTGAGCTTTCAGGCATATTACTTAGTACTAGCAATGTAAGTGACTACAGGCAATATGGCCTTTGAGCAAAGCATCGCTTGGCGTTGCGCGGGTGCTGGGATCATTGTGCTTTCAATCCCGGTTTGAGAGTACACTAGCCTGCGTGGAGCTTCTGTACAGGTTCACGGGCCATCTGTTTCAAATCACTTGTGATATTGTAGTGCAAGTCGGTTACAGTTTTCAGAATGCAGTGGCTTTGTGTGTGTGTGCGTGTGTGCGCGTGTGTGTGTGTGTGTGTGCGCGCGCGTGTGTGTGTGTGTGTGTGTGTGTGTGTGTGTGTGTTGTTTCATTGGTTTGGGGGTATTGAAAAGGAAACGTGTGAAGAATAACTGACTGTCACTCTATCACGTAGCTTTAACAATTAACAGTGTAGTCATTATCCCAGCCGAGACTGTTCAATGTTTCCTTGAGACGTCGAAACTCATGCTTCCTGTGAATCAGGCTGTTTGGATGCAGCTCATTGTACTTACAAGTATACCCATCATGTACCACTTGGTCTGCAGAGAGCGCCAATTCATGAGAAATTGTAATGTTTCTGATATTCTGATATCCAATTTTTCATTGACTGCCTTCTGATTACAGCCGAAAAGTTTCTGGAGGGTGTTGAATGCCAGCAGAATTATGGCATTTTGCTGTTGAAGCTTTTCACTCGCCAATCTTCTGATGACATTGTAAAGCTTGCTGCTGCTGTTACTTTCAAGAATTTTGTGAAGCGTAACTGGCCAGTGGTGAGTTTAAGTGCTGACTTGCACAGCCCTGTGTCACAGTCTGGGCCTCTGCCTCGCTGTTGTACACACACTCGCTGTTGTACACACACTCGCTGCTGTACACACACGGGCTATAGTAGGGATATAGTGTACATGCACTTCAACATGCCCTTGTGCCGTCAATGTTGAATATACGTTTAGTTCTACATGCATCATTTTGGGAACATGCTACACATCAAACACGTGCCACTGCATTGGTTGCAATATTGTCTGTATTGTCGAATCACACTGGGTATTTTCGCTTTCCAGGACCTGTTGGTAATCATCATGTAATGCCATGTGTTTACTCTAGTACAAAGTAGACTGACTGCTGTAGATGCCTGTGTATCTGTACATCAGTGTGTGCACTCTGTGTACCTGTACATCATTGCCTGCACTCTGTGTATCTGTACATCAGTGTGTGCACTCTGTGTATCTGTACATCATTGTGTGCACTCTGTGTATCTGTACATCATTGCCTGCACTCTGTGCGGTGCCAGTAGGGAACAAGGCTGCAGCAGAGCATGCCAACAAGTGTGTATTGTGCTGTTTGTACATTATGTTTGTGCCATGCATTCGCAGAAAGAAGATGAGACTGACCGGATATCAGCTGCTGATCGTTCTGCCAGTAAGTTTCTCTTCCACTTAATATCCATGCGTGTACGAGTCGTATAGTGTCACTGAAAAGCATCAAGTCACCAGCACCAGGCTGTGTTTCATATGTTTGAGCGAGTTTTCATGCGATAGCTTTTAGGAGTTGATCCATAGGTTTACAGTACAGCTTTTCTTCAAAGCATTCCTTGCAGTCAACTGCAAGGAGGCAAAGTCGGTCCCTCGGCCTCTTTGCCATGCGCCATCTCAACCCTTCCATGACTATCCCACTTGTTTGTGGTGGTGTTGTCTTGTGCAGTCAAGCTAAATATTGTCAGTCTGATGTTGAGCATGCCCGCCAAACTTCAGAAACAGGTAAGCTGCTAGTCGTTTACATCAACCCTGCTCTTATCACTGGCCTGTACTTGTGTGTGTGTGTGTGTGTGTGTGTGTGTGTGTGTGTGTGTGTGTGTGTGTGTGTGTGTGTGTGTGTGTGTGTGTGTGCGTGTGCGCGTGTGTGTGTGGGGGGGGGGGGGGTACGGTAAATATAAATAAAGGCTGTCACTATTAGAGTCTGAGGAACTGAAAGGGAATTTCATTCATTTATTCGGTGCAGCTGAGAGCATATTATGAGCAAAAGACGGAGGTATTTTCAAGTGTAAGGAAGTACATTGCAATAGAGTTTATGAGTCCTGAAGATTGTTTTCTTCTTGTCTTTTCTTACACTGTGTTTGTGTCTTCACAGCTCAGCGATGCCATCAGTATTATTGGCAAGTCAGATTTCCCACGTCACTGGCCAGAGCTTTTGCCTGTAAGCCATTGTGAAGACTGATGTTGATGATGGAGCCTGTGGTAGGATCTTCCAAAGTGATAAGGGGCATGATCGATTGGGCGAATCCTGAGCACGTGCGCTCCGGGTGACCGTGACCGTTTGGCCGAATCCGGAGTAGGTGTACTTGGAGTGCAATCCGATCACCCTCCCCCCCCCCCCCCCCCCCACACACACACACACCGGGAGTGGCTGGAGTGGAAATGAACTTTGACGTTTTTTTACAGCTTTCACAGAATATCTGTGCGATATGGATACCATTGGCGTACTACACCCTTGATTTGTTCGATTGGGCGAGTGTTGCTCAGGCCACACCAACTACTCGCACTCAATCCAGATTCGCCAATCGGTGACACCCTAGATTATAGTTCTATGTTTGGTCTTTGGCATCTCAATCTCCCGGATCTGGGTCGATGTGTATTGCAGCGTGTACTTCATTCACGTATGTTGTTGTATTGCTAACTTCTTTGTTTGAATTCTTTTTCAGGAGTTGGTTCGCAACATGGAGCAGTCGAGCACCGACTTTGACAAGATCAATGGTATCCTCCAGACAGCTCACTCCTTGTTCAAGCGGTAAGAAATATTCTCGGACCTTGCTCAGGATTGTGCTTGTATTTGTGTGTGTGTGCATGTGTGAGTATGGGTGTGAGTATGGGTGTGAGTATGGGTGTGGTTGGGTGTGAGTATGGGTGTGGTTGGGTGTGAGTATGGGTGTGGTTGGGTGTTTGTGCATGTGTGAGTATGGGTGTGGTTGGGTGTGGTTGGGTGTTTGTGCATGCATGCATTTTTTGTGAGCTCATGTTGCCAAGAGATTACATTTCTAGTAGTTTGAGCAGCTTTAGTTTGTGGATGACCTATCCTGTTTGTTTGAATCATTCAAAGTACTAGTGCTTGAAGTGCGTTTGCAGGCACTATACATGCATTTTGGTTACGGCCATCAGGCTTTGTGACTATGTCTGCAGCCTCTCTATTAGTGCTGGTTTAGAATCAGTCATATTTTACCACTGCGGTGCGTATGTATCCTTTATTGGATTTTTCTTTTGGTCTTGAGAAATCAGGTGCAGTTTGGTGATACTTTTGCTTTGTTTCAACCACCAGGTATCGGCATGAGTTCCGTACCGATGAGCTGTTCTCTGAAATTAAGTATGCTATTCAAGAGATGGCCAAACCACTCACAATTCTTTTCAAGGTATGCGGACTTATGTGTTAGAGAGTACCAATCACACAGATTCCGTTTCATTTCTCTATGTGTCCTCTATTCTAATGATTGTTGTTTCAAATCTTTATTCTTACTTGTTGTTGTTGTTGTTGTTGCTGCTGGAGAGCTGTGTCAATGCTGAATGGTGATGCTTGTAGTAGTGGCCTTTAGTCTAGAATGTACTGTTTTCTGACTCGGATAACGTTGTGTTTGTGACTTGTTTCTAGTTGTTTCTGACAGCTACCTGGCGTTCTACATGTGTGCGTGCGTGTGTGTGTGTGTGTGTGTGTGTGTGTGTGTGTGTGTGTGTATCTGTGAAAAATGAAAAAGTACGGATTCACTGGCCAGAAAAAGCCACTTCATAGCTGTGTGGTGTAGACCAGGCTGAATAGTGGCGGTCAATTCTTCAGCCTTGCAAGCTGTTGAATGGTGCAATCCCAGCACAATTTGCTGTGGCTTCTGCTGTAGCATCGCTATCATTGCCTCCAGCGATGGGCGTCAAATGGTATCTGTGTATCTGCCTACTCTCTATGACAGAACACCATTGCACTGGCTGGTGAGCATGCAAACAATGCTGCTGCTCTGCAAGTCCTCTTCGGCTCTCTGGCGCTCATCTCCAAGATCTTCTACAGTTTGAACTACCAGGTATGTGTGTGGGACACGCATACATGCACTTGCACGTTTACCTAACTTGGTAGTCAGTGACTTGACTTTCAGTACACTGAAGTGCCTTATTGGTTACTACAGTCAAATCTGCCATTAACGACCTCTGCTGTAGGCGACCATCTACCGTTAGCGACCGATTTTCCGTGCACCGACGGTTTCACATACAAACCGATCTGTCCAGAGCGACCATCTGCTGTGCGCGACCGCGATTTCATGCACGATGGCTGCATTCAAATCTGCTGTAAGCGACCGCGACCCAGGTTCAGTCAGGTGCGAAACTGTACTTGCCAGTGCGCTGTCAACTGCAAGGTGTGAAAATGCGCTGTCTTGCAAGTGCGATCGACTGGCCCTGGCCTGTACTGAGGCTGCGCTGTAGCTCTCAAGATTAGCCCTGGTATGTGCACTATTCTTGGGTTTGTGCACCCCTATATTTTATTGAATATCCAATAAAATAATATTAAAAATCACATTATTCTCGTCGATTTGAGTACATGGAAGCATATATATGCATGCCCGGTATGCCGGATTTACCATACATCTGCCGTAAGAGTCCGCTTTTTCTTGCACCATGGTGCGGTCGCTTACGACAGATTTGACTGTAGTAACTTTAAGAAAAAAGTATGAGCATTCTGAAGCTCATCAGTTCGCAGATTGAATCATACCATTTTTTCTTCTTGTTATACTGGTAAATTGAGGCCCGAAGTATTGGGGATCAACTTATAACCAGTAAGATACGGTAATTCCTATCATGAACTTCACCACCTCCATGTTGACTGACTCTCAGTTCATTCTCCAACCAGTACAGTGTTGTTGTTTTGTAGCAGCTTCTCGTGGACTAAGCTTTGCTCTGCAATTCTAACTTGCATCCTCTGTTTTCCTTCTTGATACTTGAACTAGGATTTGCCAGAGTTCTTTGAGGACAACATGTCTATTTGGATGGACAACTTTCATCAGCTGCTCACTACCAACAACAAACTGCTTGAATCAGATGTAAGGCAGTTGCTGAGCGGATGATATGTTTGATGCTGGGTATTGTGGGATAAAGACGTGTGCTTTGTGTTGTGTTTTTCTTTTCTTGTGCACCTCTGCGTAAACTTGTGCTTCTGTGTTTCGAGCTGGGAACATGTTGCAATGGACATGGATATGTGCAAAACCCTTAATTTTACTAGTACATGTACACTGTACACGGTGTATGCGGTTTGAGTACAGCTGCTACTTCTCTGCTATGCTCATGTCTGTTCACTGTAGAGTGAAGATGAAGCTGGACCTTTGGAGAGGCTGAAGTCGCAAATCTGTGACAATGTTGCCCTTTATGCACACAAGTACGATGAGGAATTCCAGGTGAGCGTGTTCCTGGTTAGATTTACCAGCTCTACAGCACAGCTGCCTTGGCATGCGTTTTCACCATGCTGTTGGACCAGTGTGTTGCTGCTTCTGTCTGAGAAGAGGATGGCTGCTTGGCTGAAGGGGGAAATACATGAGAATAGCCATGCTGCAAGTGCTTCATGGTTCCCCCATGCAATGCATTGATCCCCCCATGCAATGCATTGATCCCCCCATGCAATGCATTGATCCCCCCCATGCAATGCATTGATCCCCCCCATGCAATGCATTGATCCCCCCCCCCCATGCAATGCATTGATCCATTGGTCCAAGTTATTAGTTACTTAATACCCTTGAAGATATTGGTGTGATTCTCAGTTCTGCGTAGTCAGTGTGTACATGCCAAACATGCCATTAGCAATAGCTGACATGCTTATCTTCTGTTGCTGCTGCTGCTGCTGCATTGGTGTTTAGCCACATCTTCCAAAATTCGTGGAAGCAACATGGAACTTACTGGTCAACCAGACGACTCTGCAAGTCAAGCACGACCTGGTGAGTTGCCTCCACGATCGTGTACATGGCTTCTCTTCTCTGTTGACTCATCTTTCTGTCTGCAAATGTAGCTGATTGCTGTGAATTCTAGCCTGTACTGTGGATTGTTGCCCTATTAGGAAGTCTTAACTAAATGCACTATTGTGCTTGACAAGTTTGGTGACCTTATAGCTTCACGCTGTCAACTTGTGCAGTACGACTACATCATGATTGCCAGTCGTGGTTGTGTTCTCGCTGTGCCTTGGGATTGCAATTACGGCTGAACAGAAACTGTTGCACTCGCTCCAAACACAAGTGGTTGTATTCTATCTACGAACTGTGACCAAGAAGGCATTATGATCACCAATGTGAGATCAAGTTAGAGCTCAGCTATTGTTTTCGACAGGGCTGGATCAGAATCATTACAGTACTGCCGGAGAGCCAAAGAACGGGCCAGCTAGGATTTCACCAAGCACAGTATACCAGTGTATACCCAGCGACTCAACTGTGCATAGACTGTAGTACACGTACATGAAAATAAGAACGGGCTAGGAGGCTGACCCCCAGTTCTACGGCACCCGACAGTATTGGAGTGGTGACCCTGCATCATTCACATTGTGGTTGTGTTGGCATTGTCAAGGGGCATGGTGAATGTTTTCTTGTGTGCTCTCCGTGCCTGTGTGCATAGCTCGTATGCAATGCCATTCAGTTCCTTGCGTCTGTTGCCGCTCACGACAAATACAAGACGCTGTTCGAGGCGGAGGGCACGCTGACCACCATCTGCCAGAACGTTGTTGTGCCCAATATGCAGTTTAGAGGTAAGAGCTGTCAATGTCCCTATTGTCAGTGTATTATACATAGCACTATACTCCACCTGAATTGGCAGACTTTCTTTCTTTTGGAAAGCAATATCAGTGGTGAGCTTATTTTGGTTTTGTTTGTATGATATTTGAAGGAGTCTCCCTTGTAAGTCCAAGTGGATGTCTTTCAAAGGACTTTCCTAGTTCAGCCAGCAGCATGTGTCTAGTGATCCTACCCCACTTACATCTTTAAGTGACCTTCTTTCTTGTCTTCTCTATGCCCCTTTCTTTCTTCTCGCTGCTGTCTAGATGTTGATGAGGAGCAGTTTGAGGATAACCCAGAGGAGTATATTCGACGTGACATTGAGGGATCAGGTGAGTGGTAACCCTCAGTATCCAGTCGTCATCTGCACATTTATGTGCTTCAAGTTTGCATTCTGATACTTCAGGGAGTGTTGTGCATGTGTTGTGTTGCTGTCCACTAGCACAGTATCCCACTATTGCCACTGTTGAAAGAGTACATGTACTCTATGGTTTAACCATAGCTCAATGGTTAGAGCATCGCTGGCCTCAAGCGAGGGTCCCTGCTTCGAGTCCAGGTGGTGACAGTCAATTTTTTCTTCAGTCTCTCCCCGTCTGCATCTTTCTCTCAAACCAATGAATACCGGTAGTATCCGTTATAACAAGGAGAAAAGGATGATTTGCTGCATCTTGAGTTTCACTGTGCTCGGGCAGCTGCTACAGTTGTGTTATGTGAAATTTGTCCCAAAGTTCATACTTGGTGCCCTGGACTTGCACGGCCCTGGATTCCCCAGAAGTGGTGTAAATACTGCGAGACGTACACATGTACAAATAGAGTGATGTAGCCGGACCTGGTCCAGGGTGCAAGCTCTAGTGATGTAGCCGGACCTGGTCCAGGGTGCAAGCTTTGTACATGATGATGTACTTCAAGTACTTTGGTTCAGATTTCACCTAGCGTAACTGTAGATCAAGCCAAGTGACCCAAACATGAGTTGCAGTGAATCATTCCTCTCTCCTTTGCCGTATGTTTTAAGCACACCTTTCTTAGTGTGCAGTTGAACTAATCTTTGTTTTATGTTATCTGATGTTTGTAGATGTGGACACCAGGCGGCGGGCTGCCTGTGACCTGGTACTGAGTCTGACTAAAGTGTTCGAAGGGCCGGTTACCGCAATCTTCAAAGCCTACGTAGCCTCTCTTCTTCAGGTCTGTTCCCTGTTACTTAGTGTGGATAATATACTCTCAGTCTCTGTCTCTCTCTCTCTCTCTGTCTCTCTCTCTCTCTCTCTCTGCTCTCTCTCTCTCTCTCTCTCTCTCTCTCTCTCTCTCTCTCTCTCTCTCTCTCTCTCTCTCTCTCTCTCTCTCTCTGTGTCTCTGTCTCTCTGTGTGTCTCTGTCTCTCTCCCTCCCACTCCCTCTCTCTCTCTCTCTCTCTCTCTCTCTCTCTCTCTCTCTCTCTCTCTCTCTCTCCCTCTCTCTCTCTCTTCTTGATTGATCGATACAATTGGCATTGATGTTTCGGTTACCTTTGTTATTGTCTGTTAGCTGCCATGTTGTTTGAGTAAACAGTTCCTGAATTGCTTAGAATCATCTTGTACTGTATGGCATTCCTAATTTCCTATCATCCAATCCCTCAACTGTTTATTTTGTACATAGGAGTACAATACTGACAACAAGAACTGGAGATGCATGGACACTGCAATCTATCTTATCTCAGCACTGGCATCCAAGGCATCAACAGAGAAGGTCAGTTGTCCTTACCCCGCTGATTTTGATTGTAAACTTATTCTCAACTACTGTAAATCAACAAATTTTCGCCGGTGAAAAACTTTCGCCGGTCTCCAAAAAAAACACTTTTCGCCGCCACTAAACTTTCGTCATAGGCGTGCAAGAGTCCAAAAAAGTGATCGATGTTTCGTGTGCGCATGTACTAGTAGTATAGTAGTACAAAGGTCCGTGTAGTTTATAGACCCTGTCTACTGCATGTACGCAGGTTTTACAGAGAGTCCGGCGGCATAAGAGTGACCCAAACTGGCATTTGGTTCTGGTGACAAATTTTGGCTGGCGATTAATTTTGGCCGATTGACATCGACCAGCGAAATCAGCGAAATTAAATCGCCAGCGAAAAGTTGTTGATTTACAGTACATGTACACTCGCTGAGTCCCCTGAATGCTTTGTGGCAAATACTGTAAGATCCTCTTTCAATATGCCCCTGTCCTAGTAAGCTCTGTTAACTCTTATCATAGACTTTTTTTCTTCATCCTTTTCGTTTATGTATTGCAGCACGGAGCAACAAAAATCAACCAACTTGTTGATCTCAACGATTTCTTTAGCAACACAATTGCGGCGCTTCTTCAGGCTGAGGATGGTGAGTGTAGACTTTGCATGTATGCCAGTGTGAACTAGTGCCATACAGAAGGCAAGGAAGTGGGCTGTGTCGGGCACAACTACTGTGACACGTTTATGTGGACTCTCCCACTTCACTTAGATGCAGCTGAGCGCATGTTTATATCATTAGTCCTCATCTGACCACATTCAACTCGTTCTCTGTGAGGTGAATGAGAGCGTATGACATTAGGCGGCTGCTCATGTGTCTTCGCATTGAGCCGGTTCGATCACATCACCATCATCATCCAGGGATGAATTTACTGTCACATTTTTGCATAGCAGTTTCTGCTATACGAAATCACAATTGTGTAGCAGTCTTTGATTTTGATTAGCATTTTTCTATGAAGGTTGGGTGTTTACCACATTATCCTTCTTGAGAGTGATGCCTGAAAGCCCATTTGCAGAAAAAGCGACTGAAGCATACATGTGCTCGCAGATTGAGAGTACCTGAAAACACATTCACTGCACTGTATGCATGTTACTTGACACCGCAGGCTACGCATGGATAGCCTGTATGTATCGCAATTTTCTGCAAGTCACGGTGACTTTTGAGTAGCAGTAGATCGATTTTGCATCGCAAACTGCGATGCGATACAGGATAAAATCATCCCTGTCATCTGATGCTGGGTATTAGGCGTTTAGCTGTGGCTCCTTAGATCGTTGCTTTTCAGCTGTGCAATTCGTTAGTCTTTTATGTGATTCTTCTGTTGGTGTCTGATTCAGCTGTGAATGCCTCTTCAACCATGTCTTGTGAACTCCGTTTCTATGTTCGCCTTGTCTGCTTCTTTTCTCCCCAGTCAATGACAAGCCTGTGCTAAAAGCATCTGCTATCAAATTCCTGGTCACATTCAGACAACATGTAAGGCTTGTATTTGGAGATTGATCCCGTCACCGTGTTTGGGGTGTCTGAGCCGACCTCCACAGTTCTACCGTATTCTGGGAGGGGGGGGGGGGGGGGCTGAAATTGATCTTACTTTCCTGCACCTTATACCTCAAACATTGAATGTGTCACTAGCAAACACAAATGTGGAATGTGGAATGTGCCTGCAAGAGCTTGGGTGGAGCCAATACCCCCAGGAAATACGTTTACAATAAGTGCCCCCTAGTTTCATATCAGGTTTTTTTCAGGAAAGTGTGGAGTTCATAACTGGCTTTGTCTGGTGTGGTAGCCCCTGTTGTGCATGTGTCACACAATAAATACCTGTGTAATAGCTGTGTATGCATCTACTTGTGCCTCATGTGTATGATCCAACTTTCTTGTCATGTTTGTGCCCTTTCTCACAGCTGCCCCGAAATGTCTTGTTGGCTGCGTTTTTACCACTATCCGCACATCTGGCCTCCACGCACACTGTGGTGCATACGTATGCAGCACACGGTGTCGAACGACTACTCATGCTGCAGAATCCTAGCGGAGGTGCACCGTGAGTTTCCGAAAATACATTCCTCTCCGTGATGTTGACATTGATTCTGTGCGACCTGCCCAAATTGTGAACTCCAAGGTTGCATCGATTGTTGAACTGTTTTTTCTTTCTTTCTCAGAAGCAAGAAGTTGGATTCGGTATTGGTGGCGTTATTCTCAAATTCTCAATCATCATACAATGGTATTGTGGCTAGAATCTGTTTCAACACACCTGTGCTGCACGTGTACCTGTCTTTGCTGTTGCATGCTGCAGATTCACAGGTGCCGATTTGGAGCCTGTCCTCAAGCCCCTTCTCGCCCACATGTTCTCAGCTCTATCACAGCCAGGATCGCAAGAGAGTGACTACGTCATGAAGGGTGGGTTGTTGTTTGTTCAAACTTTGTTCACTTTGTTATGCTGACTGATAACAACTCCTTCAGCCGTTTTAAAATTGTGTTTGACCTTGTGCTTGCTTTGCATTATCAAGAATCCATCACACAGCTGTGCTCAGCTTTAGGTTGACGACAACATTGCAATGAAATGCCTCACGTCAAGAGTTCTTCACTTGGAGTATGCAACTTGGCGATCCTCGGCCCGCAGCGGACTTTTTATGACAAGATCGGAGCTGCACACTCTTTTAAATTATGTTCTCCAGGTCACATGTTCTGCACTTTCTTTCCACGAGCAACAGTGGTTGTGCTTCCTGTTGCTGGTTGCAGACTACTATACTGTATTGCAGACCTGACCTTTACTGTAGGAATATACACTGAAACTTCTATTATATATATACTTGAAGTACTCAATCTGCGGACAGAACTGTTTCGTCCTTTGTGGACTCGTCAGCGCAGCACAGAGGAAATGAGGCCGAACCTGATAGCAATGGAAATAAAAATTTCCAATCAGGCCCGAACGTACCTTGCCAGAGTGCTCAAACTGACAAGTCAGTGAGCTCTGCATAACGCAAACAGCAAAGGCACTACCCCACGCAAGAGTGCTCAACTGCTACAAGAGCAGGAGTGAAATACTCAATCTGCGGACAGAACTGTTTTCATATACTTGAAGTATATGACTACATGCATACTATGGAAAAATATTCGTGTGATGAGTTGATCCTATGTACGACTGGATTTCCTACAAGAACATTGTTTGTCTGCTGGTAGCATCCCTCCTGCAAAATGTTTTAATGGAAACTAAATGTGTCTCCTCATCGGTGTCCAGTGTGGGAGTTGTGTGTTGATTAATGGGGTTGATGGATATGTCTATCTGTGTGTCTGTGTGCATTCAGCTCTCATGAGGACGTTATCAGCCGCTCGCGATCACATCCTGCCATACGTTCCTTCACTTCTTGAGCAACTGAAGGCCAAGGTCATCATGGTCGCAAAGGTAGATATATGTGTGTGTGTACGTGTGTGCGCGTGTAATGGTGTAATCCCAGCACAAGTTGCTATGTCTAACATAGCTGTTCGCTATCATCGCTTCCGCGATGGGCATGTCTGAGGTGTGCGCGTGTTGGTGGGTGTGATTGTGTATGTGCTTATTCCCCCCCCCCCCCCCCCCCCCCCTCCCCCTTCTTGTAATTAGTTCTACTTGTTCTTTGTCTGTCATTTCCGATTATGTGACAATTAGGCAGGCCCTACTGCTGTTCAAAGGTTTGTTGAGTTGAGAATGTGTGATGGTACAAGGCTCAGTGTTCACAGTTTGAGTTGCTTGACTGTGTGAGTGTGAGTGTGTTAGCATACCTGCCATCTGTGTGTGTGTGTGTGTGTGTGTGTTGTAATTTGTTCCTGTAGAATCCAAGCAAGCCCAACTTCAACCATTATCTATTTGAGTGCATCAGCTGCATGATCAGGTAAGATGTGGTTGATTGTACTTCAGTGCAGCTTCAACACAAGTATTGACAGTTTGTACCGGCAGTGTTGCTGCTGTGGGTAGTCAGTGTTGCTGCTGTGGGTAGTCAGTGGTGTTGATAAGACTGCATAAACAGAGTGTGCAACTCCGTATGTGAGTTTATTAAGAAAATCCCAATTGTTGTTTCTCACACCATTTTTCCAAGTGCTGTAGCTGTGATCCGCAACTGTCATCTTGCACTGCATCAGTAGAGCCTGTCAGGTTGTTTTACCGCATGCGTCTCTTGGCGTCAAGTACGATGTACATATATGACAAATTGTGCGCGGCTGCCCGCAAGTCGATTTGAAATGGCTCATCAATTAAAACGTCTGCAGATAATGACTCTCCTTGCGACACCATTTCTCTAATTTCATGCCCAGTCTTGAATCTATCCAACCATGGCCATGGCGAGTCTTGAATATATCCTATCAAGCCGAGCTGACCCTGAAATACAGCAGATAATGCATATTATAAATACATCGAACATGCTTTTCCTTGTCCTAAAAATCGTTGATATCGGCAGTGACTTCGTCAAATGTGTTAGCTGGTACAGCGTGAAATGACTCAGTAATGACAGGCAGGGGTGATAGCTCCTTCTCTACATTGCCAGAGACTTCTATGAGGAGACACGGCAGAAAACCCCAGACTTTGTAGTTCCTCACCGTGGGAAGCCCACCATAGACATGATTCTGCCCTGCAGTACCTTTGCAACAGTGGGGTTTGAGTAGGTTGTGTGACATGTAAAATAGTACACCTGCTATCAGCGTAAACAAATTCTATCTGAGTTTCGAATAGTTTCTCTGCATGCACTGCTGCTATTCTTGTACTGCAGATTTACTTGTCAGAAGGATGTGGCGGCAATTGGTCACTTCGAGTCTGAACTCTTCCCAATCTTCCAGATCATCCTGCAGAACGATGTGCTTGGTATGTATGGGGCAGTGTCAGTAGATGAGTAGGCCAGTAGATCATACATGTATTACTCCACCGTGCCATTATCTTGTATACCCGGATACATTGTACCTGTGTGCAAGTACTAAGAGTACGAAGGAGTGACGTTAGTTACCGTATTTCCTCGATAAATAGACCCGGTCTTTTGTTTTTTGAAGAGGGTTGGACCCCTGGTCTCTTATTTGGGCATGGTCCATTATTTGAGCACGGTCCACTATATTTTCATCGGCACATCGCTGGAAATGGTGGATTTTTAACACGTCATAAGATAGAAGTTCTATATTATGACGTGTTAAAAATCCACCATTTCCAGCGACGTGCCGATGAAAATATAGTGGACCGTTCTCAAATAATGAAAGAAAGCACTAGCCACTACAAAAATTGTAGTTGCGCAACCTAAAATCGCGTCCTTTTTTGATCCACCACGTGCTTTCTTAGTGCGCATGCGCAACGCGATGAACTCAAATAAGAGACCGGGTCTCTTATTCGGGCATGGTCTACTATTTTTCCGTGAGGCCTCTAGGAGGGTCTACTATTTGAGCATGGTCTATTATTCGAGCATGGTCCATTAATCGAGGAAATACGGTAGGCCTTGATTGCGATCTTGCACGTTGCACCGTCAGGTGTGTGTCTTTTCTTGTTTGCTGATCCTCATTCATTTGATGCATACTTAATGTATGTATGTCATTACTCCCCGGCCCTCCCCTATTATGCGGATGCAAGTTGTTAAGCTCCGCTTACTTTGGGTCCCTGTGGCAAAGAACTCTATCTGGACACACTAGGAATATGGCATTGAATATGGACATCGACCTCGCCTTGCTGACTTTCGAAGAGCTGCGGCATCTTGCCAAGCAACATCCTATTGACGGAGCCGAGTCAAAGAGCCGAGTTGATCTTGTGGTTTCCCTAAGACAAGCTGGTGTGGGTGTGACCCCGATCGAGGCCTATGAGGTCAGTACTAGTAGTAGTCTGAAGTCTCTAAACGTGCTTGTATGTGTAGTGATAGAGTTACAACTTGAGCAAGCGAAGCGTGATAATGCCATTGTTTCTTCACTTCGTGATGAGGTTTCCAGCCTAAAATTGGAAGTACTAGAGCTGAGGAACTTCACAACAGGCGCACTTTCTCAAACTGCCAATGACACCCACAACCGTCGCACAACTGCTAACGAAGTTACCGTAGAGCCCTCCCTGTATGAAACTGACACATCCATCGCCATTGCACCGCGAACACAGCACACCTCCACATCGCAGCATGCACGCTCAAGTTCAAATGACCGTACTACCAGTATGCACTCGCAACCACGTGCCGCTTCCCAGTCCAGAGACACTACAGCACCTAGACCTGCTGGCAACGATCACGTCACTACGGACAGCAGTTCCCGCAACAAATCAGATGGACAGAGCTCTTGGGTAGATGTTGTACGACGTTGGGTCACATCTCGGTACGTCAAGCCTATGCCCACAGTCGAGACAAACCCTGTAGTCCTGACAGGCGTCGAAAAGGTGAACAAAGCGATGTTCTATGTAGGAAACGTCCACATGGGCTGCAGTGCCGACTCCATCAAGGATTGGTGTAAAGAGCGTGTAGTGGATGTGCTCAACTGCACCATCTTGGAATCCCGCACCTTCAGAACAGCTTACGCCAGAGTCACATTCCCAGCCTCAGCTACGGAAAAGGTACTGGGTGACGCATTCTGGCCTGCAACTATCCAGCACACCGTAAGAAAGTGGCGGTTTGCAGATTCAAATACGAACAAAACATTTTTGCATGCAGCCCAGCGCTCAGACCTTGACTCTCCCCAATGCAAAACCATATGGGTTGAGCTTGGAGTTCCTGCAGACCTGGGTGCTAATCCTATACTCATTGGCTGTCAGTATCGCCCTCCTTCGCAATCCCTACCTGAGCTTACCTCATTTTGTGACATGATGACGGATACCCTATGGTCTGTAGACCTCTCATCCGTTGATATATTCCTCACTGGTGACTACAATGCTCACAACTCTGACTGGTGGAGCGGTGACGCTACACCACGCGCTGGAAAGGAACTTTCGCTTATATTCTCCAGCTTCGGTCTGTCCCAGCTGGTTGATTTTCCCACTCACACCTCTCCTAACGGAACCCTGTCTTGCCTAGACCTGCTCGCTACCAATCTTCCCCAATCTGTATTCTCTGTCGACGATGCTGCCCCGCTTTGTGCGTCCGACCATTCACAGGTAGTTACCACCCTTTTCTACAGAACTGTAACCCGAACGCCTGCAAGGGAAGTGCCATGCTATCCTGCCCGTAGTTCTGCAGCTACTCCATACAACTTTGCGCAAGTGCCACCTTCTGTCTGGGTAGCAGTAAATATGTATCTTTGCTCGCTCAACTGGTATGATCTCTGATGTGTTCTTGTCTTCCGATTATTATGTTCTTTCCTTTTTCTTTCTTTTTCCTTCTCTTGCCATGACTGGCTAACGCCCCCCCCTCCTTTGCATATGTGTTGTTGTTTGTCTGTGATGTGTTGTTGTTGTTGTTTGTCTGTGATGTGTTGTTGTTGTTTTTTTTAATTCTTTATTCTCACGTTGTTGTTGTTGTTGTTGTTGTTGTTGTTGTTGTTGTTGTTGTTGTTGATGATGATGATGCTTGCACAGAGTTTCTGCCATACGTCTTCCAGATCCTGTCACTGACGTTGGAGATACATCCAGCACCTATCCCTGATGCCTACATGGACCTGTTTCCTCTGCTGCTTGTGCCAGCTCTGTGGGAGAGACAAGGTATGCACCGAGCACTACCCACACTGTACGGTGTGATGATCAACCCGATAATGTACTGTATTGTCCCCTCTGAATAGATGTGCTACACTGTCTCACTGATGGTATGTGTTCAACTGTCCGCCTAAAGATGATGTGCTGCAGTGTCCTATAAAACTTATACGCTGCAGCGTGCCACTGAAGATATACACTGCAGTATCACGCTGATGAGCTGTGTACACTGCACAGCACTCCTTGGCAATATGACTATAGTGCAGTATACTTTACTGCATGTACTGTACTGACAGAACAAGCACTTGAGCTCGTCCAATGTAAACTTGTGTGCTGCCACGTTTGTTACTGGCAACTTCTGAGTCATGACCTGACTCCTGCCTGTGTGTTGTCATTCTCTGTGTCCTGTGTGTATGTATGAAGGAAACATCACACCCCTTGTGCGCCTCCTGAAGGCCTACGTCTGCAAGGCAGGCAGCCACATCATTAGCTTGGGGAAAATGGTATGTGCCTGGTCTGCGCAGTGAGCAGTACAATGCGTTGACTGACTAGCCCAAGTAGGGACAGTGTGCAGCTTATTGCAATTGTATGACTTACTGCGAGCAGAGTGTATTGAGCTCACAGGCTGATTTGCACTCACCCGCTGTGTGTGTGTGTGTTTGTGCGTGTGTGTGTGTGTGTGTTTGTGTTTGTGTGTGTGCCTGTGTGCTTGTGTGTGTGTGTGTGTGTCTGTCTGTGTCTGTCTGTGTCTGTCTGTGTCTGTGCCTGTGCTGCAGGAGCCACTTCTAGGTGTGTGGCAGAAGCTGATTGCGTCCAAGACAAACGATCACGAGGGCTTTAGTCTTTTGCAGGCAATTGTGGAATACATCCCACAGTAAGTGAACAATTTCATTAGTTTTCTCCCTGTGCATGAGTTTTCTGATGCTTTCTTTTATATCAGATTAGAGCTGGTCACCAAACTATAGCTACCTTTTTACTGTTTTGCAGTGTGTTTTATGCTGGCATGCTGCTTTCTTGCATTATAATTGTAAGCCGGTTTAGGTGTTCGGTATTTGACGACAACTGTACATTTACATGTACAGTGCTGCTCAATGAAATCAGATTACGCGAGTCAAGTTAGTACCCTGCACCAGTGCACAGATGGATGTCCGCAGACCAGGCACTGCATAGTGCCCTGCACCAGTGCACAGGTGGATGTCCGCAGGTCTGGTACTGCATAGTGCCAGGCGCGTACTTGACTCACGCCATCAGATTTCATTAAGCAGCGCTGTGTGTGTGACAGTGTAATTGCTGTGATGGTGTGAATGTTGACTGGTTTGTACAGAGATACCCTTGAGCCGTTCCTCGGTACTCTATTCACGTTGATCTTCCAGCGTTTGACAAGTGCGAAAACAGTCAAGTTCGTAAAAGGTAGAGTGTTGTGTGCTGTTGTTGTACTTCGTGGTATGGAAGTGTTGTGTTTGGTGGCTGTTTCATTGTTCCTTCTTCTTGAAATACGTATTAGCAAGAGTACATAACCAAGAGTGTGCAACTCCTATCTCGAGCTGTGATGGGTTCACCCACGGCGGAATTTTTTTATTGCTTCATTCTTTGGCGGAAGTGTGATCAAGTGCGTATGCTTTCCCGCGCTTGTTTTGTAGATACGGTGAGAGTTCATTATGTTCAGGACACAGCGGTCCTTCATCTGTTGTTCATCTGTTGTTCATCTGTTGTTCATCTGTTGTTCATCTGTTGTTCATCTGTTGTTCATCTGTTGTTCATCTGTTGTTCATCTGTTGTTCATCTGTTGTTCATCTGTTGTTCATCTGTTGTTCATCTGTTGTTCATCTGTTGTTCATCTGTTGTTCTGCTTCCACTACCGTAGTCGTGATGTCTAAATTCTTTGTACTTTGATCTCTAGCTACGCATTATGGCATCAGTGAGCCAAACAGCTGCCCAAGGCTGATGTCCTAAACAATATTCCTCCGTGGACTGGGGGATCGTCGAGTTGCACACTCTTGGTATTACACAAGAGAGATTGGAAGCTTTGTCACAACTCTGAGTTTCACGTATTACTACGATCATCAGGCAACTTGGTATCAAATATATCCTACAGTATGGTGTATGTGGTTGTGGTGCTCTTGCAGGTCTAATTGTCTTCTTCAGTCTGTACGCTGGCAAGTTTGGTGGCTCGGCGCTAATCAAGCGCATTGAACCACTGCAGACAGGGTATGTAACAAGCATAGAGGTAGAAGAGAATGTGAACAATAGTGACCTGGCGGCATTCACTTGAAACTGACGAGAATCTTTCTCTGGTAAAAGTTTGCCTACACCTTGAGGGAATTTGACTAAAGAATATAACAAGAAATTGTGAGACTGGCTACCATTTGATTATAGCATTGCCTGTGCACTGTACTGCTTGAAGCTGTGTTCCTTTTTAGTCACATCAGCATCTGTGTGATCCCCGTCTGGCATGTTATCTGTGTGATCCCCGTCTGGCATGTTATCTGTGTGATCCCCGTCTGGCATGTTATCTGTGTGATCCCCGTCTGGCATGTTGTCTGTGTGATCCCCGTCTGGCATGTTATCTGTGTGATCCCCGTCTGGCATGTTATCTGTGTGATCCCCATCTGGCATGTTATCTGTGTGATCCCCGTCTGGCATGTTATCTGTGTGATCCCCGTCTGGCATGTTATCTGTGTGATCCCCCCCCCCCCCCCCCCCTCTGGCATGTTATGTATGTATTATGCTTTGCTTGTCTGCACAGCCTGTTCAACATGGTCCTGGAAAAGCTTTTCCTCTCAGATCTGCAGAAGGTATGTACACCACCAGTCCATGCACTACAACGTCAGCATGCAGACATGCCAGTAGCACAGATGCCTGTAGCACGTATTTTGAAAGAGAGAAAAAAAACGTTTGGGTGGGGGGGGGCTTGGATAATCATTCTGTGCTCTGTTGTGGTGGTAATGGTGGCACTTCCATCTAGTTTGTTGACTATAGCTGGGTTCCGTTTACACTATGTAATACTTCATCTGCATCCTGTTCAATGTAATGTGTAGGTATCCGGACCTCTGGATCGCAAGACTTGTGCTGTTGGTGTGACCAATCTGCTGACTGCAACACCGGAAGTTCTCAGTGGTACCTATGCTTGCTGGTAAGTTAGCATGAAGACCGGCAATTCTAGGCAGCTGTGTGACAAGAGCACAGTAGTAGCATGGCTCATGTAGCACCCTTGTATTGCCTGTTTGGTGGCACAGTAGAATACTAAGAAAGTGGTGGACATCACGCAACTGCATCATGAAGAAAAGGGGGTTTGTCAACTGACAACCGCTCTAGTCAGTTGCTATTCACAATCGCCGCATGCGCTGAATAAAAAATTCTTTATTGTGATGTCGAAAAATTATAACGTTTCGGGCCAGTCACCCATCGTCAGAACCAGATTGTGAATGCTGTGTAATTGTCTCATCGCCCTTGAGTCGGATTGATGGCATTCACTGTGTGCATGTCACTTCAAAATACCTGGAATGTGTACGGTTGCCGCGTGACTGTCCATTGTCTATCTGCTTTTTTTCATGTCTCCACACGCTGTCTGTGTTGTGTTGTCCAGGCCGAATGCACTGGTGGCACTTGTACGCCTATTTGAATTGCCAGAGGAGGAGGACGGTGATGCTGATGAGCATTTTGCTGAGATTGAGGATCAATCAGGTTAGGCAATGATCAGTGTATAGTGATTTGTATAATATTATGATGTGTTACATAATATAATATACATCAGGGATTGCTATTGAAGCCAGGGTTTTCTTTTCTTCGAAGTGAGTGCACCAAGGCTGAAGCGGCATGTTTCCCCATGTGCTTATGGCCTTACGCACAGCAAACTTACGTTCTATGCTTGTGTGTGTGGGTGTGTTTGTGGGTGGGTGTGGGTGTGCGTGTGTGTGTGTGTGTGTGTGTGTGTGTGTGTGCGTGTGTGTGTGTGTGTGTGTGTGTGTGCATTATGAACCGTCGTGATTGCGATCATCTAGGCTATCAGACAGTGTACGCGGGACTGATATTTGCCGGCCGGGTGCGACACGATCCTTTCCCAGAAGTTGCCGATGTCAAGGTTGCTTTCGTCAAATCTCTACAGACTATGCTGGCGCAGCACGCACAGGTAAGCTGATCTGCTGCCGTCTGTGTCTGTGTGTGTGTGTGAGTGTGTGTGTGTGTGTGTGTGTGTGTGTGTGTGTGTGTGTGTGTGTGTCCCATTTTGGCAGTGAGCAAGTACATGTACAAGTACAAAATGTGTGTGCTTTGGGTTGGTTTGCACAATACCACTGTGATATGATGAGTGTCAAGCCTTGTGCCCCTCTGCATCACGTGATGGGTTTCATGTCATAGCAACATCACTGCAATGCACACACATTGTTCTTACAATTGAAAGCAAATGGTTTTGACCAGGGAGTAGTAAACTATACAACTATTGTACAGTCAGACCTCGCTTAACCGCACACATCCGTTTTCCACAAAAATATCCGGATAGGCGAGGGAACCGGATAATCGAACACACATACTGTGTGTGTGTGCATAGCATACCTGTAAATCGGTGACCAACAATTTTCTTCCGGATGGCGAGGGATCCGGATAAACGAGAACCGGATAAGCGAGGTCTGACTGTAGTGGTATTTACTACTCCCTGGTTTTGAGACTGCTTTTCACTGTGCAGTTCAAGGTGAAAGAGCAATTCTGCTTGTCAGCATTTCCCACTGTGTAACTAACATAGTGACATGTAGGCCAAGGTCACATGACTAGTACTGTGTACAGGGTGAACATGTATATGTAGTAACAAGTATTGCACCCATTGTGCCTCTTTCTTCTGCTGTAGTTCGTAAAAATCATCCAGGCCTCAGTGCCAGCGGATGTCCAACGTTGCATACGCTTGTATTTTGAAGGAACTGGCACACCCGTACCCTTCTGACTTATCTAACCTCCTCTTTAGACAGTTGTACATGTTTACATCATCCCCTTGCTACATCATCCCCTTGCTGTCCCATGAAATATCCCTTTATACTGGCTTAATTTCAGTGCCTTTAGAATCTTCATATTGAATTTTTAAGTCATCCTTCAAGCAAACAATTTTGCTTGCAAACAGAAACGCTACACTGCTGTGCAATGCTCATTTGCCTCGCTGAATGCTCACTAATGTGTGGTGGTGTTCTTGCCATGTTTTTTTGGCGTTTTGTTGGCTCTCTCACGCGCGCGCTCTCTCTCTCTCTCTCTCTCTGTTCTTGCTCAACTCTGTCCTGCTGTTCTTTATTTTGCGGATCACTTTGTCAGTGCTATGTTTTGCCTAGGCAACTAGCTTTCCTGGCTATCTCACAGTTTTCACTTACAAGTACTACATGCACACACACACTGCTAGGAATGACTGGCTCTTTCCTATTTTGCGATTTTGGCCATGGTGTGAACGAAGACTTTACTCTGGAGGCTCTCTGTACTCCTGTTTCACACTGTCTCCGTATGTTTTTGTCTTTTCTTTCTGTAAGCCCAATGATCTTGTTCTTTGCCGTGTATTTGAGTTGGTAGAGCTTGATTTCAAAGCTGCGTGTATTTAAAATTCTAACAGCTACTAACACTGCATTCACTGTTGCTTGTTGATCATGATGTGCTCATCCATCCAGGTCTTCATTGTTCATGTCCAGCAGTATGATACCTGTAATTCACAAAACTCTATACAGATAACTCTGTGTTCTGCTTGTGTGAACGATAGGACCAGGGAGTCGTCAAACAGGGTATTTGACGACTCCTTGGATAGAGCTATAAAGAGTACATGTACTAGTATTTGTTTACTTGAAAAGAAAAAAAAAAAAACCGTTGCAAGCCAGTCGGTGTCCCCGCGTGCACACACCTTCATGCAGTCCCAGCGTAGAGTGTGTTTTAGTTGACAATTATTAGAATTATTTGGCAGACTACTGCATGCTGCTGGTTCGGAAGTTAGTTTTGGATGGTTTATAAAGTATGGCCTGCGTAGTACTGAATTAAAAATAGTGGTGCAGGGATTCAGATGTGAACATAATAATTATGCACTTCTCTAAAAAAATTACAACAAAATACAAGAACTACTTCATGCAGAAGAAACACACGAGGCATATTTACAGATCAACATACGTGATGTCTCCCTATCCAGCAAATCATTACAATGCAAATGTACACAGCAGGAAATTAGCACACATGTAGCTCAACACGAGAGCGAATGAGAGAGAGAGAGAGAGAGAGAGAGAGAGAGAGAGAGAGAGAGAGAGAGAGAGAGAGAGAGAGAGAGAGAGAGAGAGAGAGATTCACACCTTTGTACAACAGACAGCCATATGCAGATAAAAAGAAGAAGAATACAGTACAGCCATGTGCACTGTATGACTATGTTCATGAATTTGTATCCGGAGTAGATCCAGAGTGCATAACCCCCTACCCCCGTGGCACAGGCAGCTATGCACTTGGTATGAGAAGAGGAAAAAAGCAATGTAAATCAACTGTGCGTGTCAAGAGTGTTCCTGCAGCATCTGCAGGTCACTGGCAAGCAAGTTACGGACTTTCTGCATTGTCTCCTGTGTGAGCTTGTCCATGGCATCCAACCGAGCCTGATATTCAGTGTGTTGCTGGTGCAAGGCTGGTAGATCGTTGAGAATCAAGCATTCCTTGATATCACCAGTCAGTCGTAGCAAGGCCTCACTAGCACGGACCTAAAACATGGAAACACACAACATTACAGTAGCAGAAGCAGGAAGGTTACATAATTATAGCAAGCGTGAATATTATACACATGACATTCAAAGACGGATTCAATTCACGGGATCCATGTGCAGTTGAGTAGCGGCAAAGAAAGAGAAAGAGAGCGAGCGAGCGAGCGAGAGCTGTGGTGTACCCGTGTACATCGTACATATTTGCACTCTCATGTTTCTTATTATGCTACTGCATCTCCTTGCATGGACGTGCGTACAACCTTACAGCATACTACTCATACTATGCATGCATGTGTGTACTCCGTGCCCATAATCGACAGTGCATGTCTCTTGTTGCTGGTCAGTCTTTCCTTGGTAGTTTCCTGACGAGTCGTCCTCTCTGTCCTTCGTTGCATTATTCTATTTCAATATAACTAATCATCACATAGACTTGATGATACCACATGGCGCAGTGAACAGGATCTTGTTTTAGTAGCAGTTTCCATTAGTCTTTCTCAGTCCTGGGTCTTGCTAGTACTTGTACCTCTGGCGTTTCGTCTCTCAAATATAGTGAAATAATTATTTGAAATTTCCGTTTCGGCATGGCGGAATCAGACACACCAGTACTCAGCCCTGACATTGCTGCCCTCACCCAGCTCATGAGACAGCAGATGGAGACCGCCGCCACCCGCGAGCACCACCTGACACAGCTCGTGGAGCGAACTTTGAGGAGCATTTCTCAACCTCCACCACCGCAACGTCCACCCCCAGCCCCACCGGCACGAGATCATGTACCTGCGGCGAGACCAGTTTCGGTCGATCGCCCTATGTTACTTGCCTCTGCCTCTCTCGCAGAGTTTGCCGCATGGGAAGGTCTTTGGCGGGACTACGCCCGGTGCCAGCACCTGGATTCCCAGGACAATGCCACCAGAGTGGCAACGGTTCGTCAGTGCCTGGACGAGGACCTCCGGAGATTTCTTCGTGAGGGCACAATTCCTCTGGCTGACAACCACGACGACGACGATCTCATCAAGGCTGTACAGGCATACATTCGCGGCCAGCGTAACCCTCTGCTGGACCGGATCGCCTTCTATGCCCGCCAACAGCAGCATGGAGAGTCCTTCGATCAGTACCTGACTACCCTCAGGGAGATCCACAATTGCTGCGATTTCAGCGAAGCTGCACTCTGCAATTTCTGTTCAAGCCGAGTATGCCGCCAATGCCAGCAGGGACAGCGTACCAGGTACGACGAGACCATGCGTGATCGCCTGGTTACTGGCATTCTCGACACGGAGACACGCCATAAGCTCCTTGCCACTACCGATCTAACGTTGGAGAAGGTCATTAAATTGTGTCGAGCGGAGGAGGCAGCCTCTCGGACGAGCAGCAGTATCCCCGGCACTAGCTCCGTCAATGCTGCTCGGAAAACAAATTATCAGCGGTCAAAACACGGCAATAACCCGCGACAGCAACAGGCGTCCGCCACGCCATCGCAATGTCCGAATTGTGGTCGCACTCCCCATGCCAGCAAGTCGCAGTGTCCTGCACATGGCAAAAAGTGTAGCGGCTGCAAGATTATTGGACATTTCCAAGCGGTGTGCAGAAAATCCCGCAAACCGGCTGACCAGTCCTCGCAGCGCACGCTGGGACGACTACAGCTCCGCCGCGCTCAGTGTGATGCATCTCCTACGGTGCCGGTCGACACGCAATTGTGCACTGAACCTGACGCTACCTCCCTGGAATGGATCCCCGATACGGGAAGTGACATTGACGCTATTGGCGTCGATCAGTTAGCGCATCTCGGTGGTTTTGTGGAGAATCTGGCCACAGACCATGATAATGTGCATGCTGCCAATGGTGAACGTCTCGTTTCAGCTGGCAAGATCTCTGCCACCCTCACCATTGGCTCGCTCAAGCATGATAGCACCATCCATGTGTACCGTGGACTGCGTGAACCCCTGTTGTCACGCCAATCGCTATACGCCTTAGGCCTCTTACCAGACGGCTGGCCCAAGCAAGTTGCGCGTGTTTGTACCAGCAGCACACCACCTCCAACGGCTCCCGTTGTGACGACCGGTCTCGTGAACAGACCTGACCCTAGCAAGCTGGCGCAGATCCGTGCTGACCTACTGCGAGAGTTCGCAGACGTCTTCGACGACACGACATTGAAACCCATGTGTGGCAAGCCAATGGACATCATTCTCGAAGATGATGCGAAACCTCACCGAGTCTACACAGCTCGTCCTATCGCACATGCCTACCGTGAGCAGGTGAAAACCCAGCTCGACAATATGGTTGAGGAAGGCATCATCGAGACAGTGTCAGAGCCGTGCGACTGGTGCCACCCCATTGTTGTAGTCGACAAGAAGAATTCTAGTGAGAAACGTCTGACTGTGGACCTTCAGTCTCTCAACCGACAAGTGAAGCGTCCCACCCACCCCATGCAGAACGCACGTGATGCTCTCTCTGGCATCGGCACAGCCCGATGGTTCACCAAGTTTGACGCCCGTCATGGCTATTGGCAGGTGCCCCTGTCTGAGTCTGCCAAGTCTCTCACTACGTTCATCACGCCGTGGGGTAGATACCGATTCTGCCGGAATCCACAAGGTCTTGTGTCCGCCGGCGATGAGTACAACCGCCGCACCGACGCAGCTTTCGACCGTTTGACCCATCTCATCAAGGTGGTGGACGACGGCCTCGTTCACGATGAGTCATTCTCGGACCATGTCGCTCACGTCCGTGCCGTCCTGACCCGTGCACGCGAACACGGAATTACTCTCAGTCAAAAGAAGTTTGTCTTCGCCGCTCCTGAAGTCGAATTCTGTGGGTTTCATGTGTCGTCCAACGGATACACCGTGCCAGCTGACAAGACATCGGCTCTTCAGCACTTCAACCTACCCACCAATCGTACCGACCTCCGTTCCTTCCTCGGTCTGGTGAATCAGTGTGGAGAATTCACCCCACGGATATCCGAGCTCGCAGCTCCGCTACGTCCGTTATTGAAGACCACGAATGAGTTCGTGTGGGATGATGTCCACACCGCGGCTTTCAACGCCACCAAGTCTGAACTGATATCGCCGCCGACTCTCTCGTACTACCGTCCTGGTGACGACCTTCGGCTAGAGACCGACGCCTCTGCCCTGAACGGACTTGGGTTCGTGTTATGGCAACGCCAAGATAACCAGTGGCGCATGCTGCAGTGTGGCAGCCGCTTTCTCACCGACGCAGAGACACGTTATGCCGTCATAGAACTGGAGTTACTTGCTGTGGTTTGGGCTGTCCACAAGTGCTCCCTCTTTCTGTCCGGCAGCCGATTCGATTTGTTCACTGACCACCGTTCATTGGTCCCGATTCTGAACAAGTACACCCTGGATCAGATAGAAAATCCACGTCTGCTACGCCTCGCACTGAAGCTCCGGTCGTTTCAACTCGTCGCGCACTGGCGCAAGGGCAAAGAGAATGCGTTTGCTGATGCACTGTCCCGTAACCCGGTCGACAAGCCGACCAGTGAGGAAGAATTCGGTGAAAGCTCAACGCTCTCAGCACCAGCCATCAGAGCATGTCTCCGCCAGGACGAGGATGGCCGAATTGCAGACCTCCGGCACTGCGAGCTCTTGGACGCTGCCCGTGCCGATGATGACTATCAGGCCCTTCTCCAAGCCGTTCGTGAAGGTTTCCCTGATGATCAGCGCGCCGTCCACTCAGCTGTGAAACCGTACTTCACTATCCGCGAGCATCTTTCAGTCGACGGTGATCTTGTCCTGAAAGGCCAACGTGTTGTGGTCCCGCGTACCCTCCGCCCACGTGTGCTCCAGGATCTTCATGCCTCCCACCAAGGCCTCAACCGCACACAGCGTCGAGCTCGACAAGTCGTATACTGGCCACACTTGTCTAATGACATCGCCCAAGTCGTTCGCAGTTGCGAACAGTGTCGCTTGCACGCTCCGTCTCAGTGTAAGGAACCGATGCGTGTCACCGCTGACCGCCGTCCCACCCTGCCATTCCAGTCAACCAGTGCCGACTTATTTTCCTGTCAAGGTTGGGAATACCTGGTTTACGTCGACCGTCACACTGGCTGGCCTTGCATTGCCAAGATCGGCCGCACTGCATCTTCTGCCGATGTGATCCGTGTGTTCCGTGGCTGGTTCGCCGACGTCGGTGTCCCCAGCATCCTCACCACTGATGGTGGTCCGCAATTTTCATCACGTCGCTTTGCTGAATTTTGCACCCGATGGCAAGTTCAGCACTCCACGTCTTCACCTCATTATCCTCAATCTAATGGCCATGCCGAAGCCGCCGTGAAAGCGATGAAATCACTTGTGTTGAAGACCACGTCCGACGGTAACTTGGACGTCGATGAGTTCAGACGCGCATTGTTAGAATGGCGCAACACCCCCCGAGAAAATGGTCAGAGCCCAGCCCAAGCACTGTTTGGTCGACCATTGTCCTCCTTCGTGACAGCTCATCATCTCAGCTTTGCTCCTGATTGGCAAGCAAAAGCCACCGATGTTGACAAGCGCTCTGCCGCTCAGTCTGCCACCCAAGAACAGCATTATGATGAGTCTGCCAGATCACTGTCCCCACTTCGCATTGGCATGCGGGTTGACATCCAAGATCCGCGCACCAAACTCTGGCGCACCACCGGCGTGGTCGTCGCCATTGGTCGCAACCGGGACTATATGGTGAAGTTACCCAGCGGCCGTGTTTACTGGCGCAACCGTCGCCTTCTCAAGCCTGCCCCTGCCGTAGCCCCTCCTGCTCCGCCTGCAGACACCTCCCCGGCTGAGCCCGCAGCACCGCAGCAGCCTTGTGTGCAGCAGCCTCGTCGTAGCCAACGGTCTCGCCAGGCACCAGAGCGTTTGAACATTTCGTCCACAGCATCTAAGTCCTATGCTTGACTCTACCTACCTGTACCTCACACTCTTGCTACAAGTAGTTGGTATTGGTATCACGCTTCATTAGTGTTTACTTTCTTTTCTGTCACTTCTGTTTTCTCCTTCTCATTTATGTGAGATAAACAGCTCCGATTTTTCGCTTGTTTATCTCAGAAGGGGCGTGTGGTGTACCCGTGTACATCGTACATATTTGCACTCTCATGTTTCTTATTATGCTACTGCATCTCCTTGCATGGACGTGCGTACAACCTTACAGCATACTACTCATACTATGCATGCATGTGTGTACTCCGTGCCCATAATCGACAGTGCATGTCTCTTGTTGCTGGTCAGTCTTTCCTTGGTAGTTTCCTGACGAGTCGTCCTCTCTGTCCTTCGTTGCATTATTCTATTTCAATATAACTAATCATCACATAGACTTGATGATACCACAAGAGCGAGACAGAGAGAGAGAGAGAGAGAGAGAGAGAGAGAGAGAGAGAGAGAGAGAGAGAGAGAGAGAGAGAGAGAGAGATGCGAGACACGTGAGGGCAAAAACTAATCAGCAACACCTTCCAATCACCGGTCAGCGTCCAGTAAAGTTACAACATCGGCACAAAATCAACACGAGGATAAGGTGACTCCTAGCTATTGGCTGACTGTACAGCGTGTACACACAGTCTAGTACATGTAGAGAGCTGGTCCCTCATGAATAAAGTAGCACTGCGTTCAAGGACACAGTCTAGTGTTCGTGTCTTTGGCTTGTGCAGCAACTGGACCAACTTTATCCACGGCGACAAATTAAATTTCACATGGCAGCACTGCAATAGGGTAGCACAGTGACAAAGCAGTACAGCAATACATACCATGTTAGATGCTCTGACTTGCATCTGCTGCTCACTGTGTTCCGCACTGACATTGTCTGCAATCTGACTTTCATCCTCAATCTGTGCGTGCACGTGAACACAAATTACAAAAAAACATGAACAATGGCTGTTGTTGTCAAGGGCAAACTCCAGCCATAAGCTGTTGACTGTCGAATCACATCAGGTGCACACCCAGCAACCAGGACCAGTGAATGCTATTTCCAGTCAAATGATCCTGGATAAGGAGACCACCTGGTAACAGAGACCACGTTTTGAAAGTCACGTCTCGAGCAGTCGTTTTACACAGGTTTTACTGCACCTCCAAGCGCCGTAAAAGCCACGCTTGTGCAAAAGTGATTTCTTGTTTACGGGCCAGCAGCTATAGAGCACACTACCTAAATGACGTCAAGGCCGTGCAGTTACACCCGCACAAAACGCAAGACCAAAAAGTTCAACAACCACACCTAACCTACCGTTCATGAGCTCAAGCAGATCAAGGAAAACCGGTACGGTAAATTGAGAAACTGTGTTGTGAATGCAAGGACACAGTCTGTGATGCAGGCAAGAAACAGTTACCCTGACATTGTAATGTAGGCACTGCACCACACGCACCACACCGTGACTGTTAGCATTTCAACCACAGTTTGACAATCACATGACCACCAAAAATGGATAGCGGACCAGAAAGCTAGCGATGAGCACCCCCCCCCCCCCCCCCCGAACAAGATACCGCACACACACACACACACGCACACACACACATCCACATGCCCTGATAGCGAACAAGCTATGTTAGACATAGCTACTTGTGCTAGGATTACACCATTCCGCAGCGTGCAAGGCTGCCGAATACTCACACCACACACACACACACACACACACACACACACACACACACACACACACACACACCACACACACACACACACACACACACACAGATACACGCACACACACATATACACGCACACACACACACACCATGTACCATGTGGCACGTATACACCCGTACCGTCGCAAGAGACCGCAAATCTGTAAATGCACTGGATGTGCACCCACAGATTTTCTCTTATACATGTACTGTTATAGCTGCGATAGCACACGCGGCGCGGCGCACACACACATACACATACACACCACACACACACCACACACACAAACACACACACCACACACACAAACACACACACACACACGCACGCCTTCAACCATGGGTTCCTACTGACCTTCGCTGATTTGAGAATGGCCGTGAAGTTGTCAAGAAGTGATTTTATAGCTTCACGAAGTCGGTTGGTCAAATGTACTTCGTCCAACTGAGACGCACCAGTACGAGTTGGCCTGCTCATCGCTCACTACACAGTGCGTCTCCCGCAAAGTCTAACTGATTGTATCACAGAGTCCTCTCATTTCCATATCCACATAAACCACATTGTACTCCCAAGAAAACAATATTCCTATCACACTGTTTGATCAGCTCGTACGATCGTAGCACATAATCATTGGAATTGATTTTTTGAACACACGATTGTACTATTTATTGTGATGCAGAATCTTCAAGATAAACGCAAGATGAACAGGAGTAGTCAAGGTAACGCGTGGTGGCGCTGCAAAAATCGTATGTGCACGTGCCACACAAACACCAGTTTTGTGTTGTGTGTACGTAGACTACGTGTGGTTCCTTTTTTCCTGCTTTTTCATCACTCGCAAAACTCAAAAGCCCGCAGTGTCATGTTTGAATCTTCTTCAAAGCAAGTTAGTTTTGGCCTTGGATGTCAAGTGTCAGTGTCTACTCGGCGCTCACCCTGTGCTTGTCGTTCAGTACTTATAGAGAATGGGTTCCGATTCATCCCTTTCTTTGCTTCGAGAGTGAGTTTCCTGACACGTCCTTCTCTATGTAGCCTTTCTTTCTCGGGACGTTTCCTCTGAGGAAAGCTACCCTAGTTCAACTCCAACTCCAGCATGAAGTTCTTATTATTGCTGTTTGGCGTGTGTTGGCTGCACACGACCGGAGCGTTTCTCGCGGAAATGTTCCCGCGAGATGGAAGAAAATGGCCATATGGCCAGCCCAAAAAGCTTGAGTATCGGAATTTGGTGCCAGTTAGCTTGAGTGACGATTGTTTGAAAGCTATCAATGAGTCTGCGTTCTTGCCAGGACTGAAACATTTGAATCACTCCAAGCTTGATGTCAGTAAGTCGGGGGAAGATTTGTTGCAATTTTGTTTCTTGCTCTTCAAGTATCAACTGCTAGAACGGCAGTACATGCACATGGTTTACCCCACAACTAGGCACAGTCAGACCTCGCTTAACCGCACACATCCGTTTTCCACAAAAAGTATCTGGATTGGCGAGGGAACCGGATAATCGAACACACATACTGTATGTACAGTCAACTTCGCTAATAACGACTGCGGATATAACGACAATTCGCGAATAACGACAGAATTTCCATGCCCAGAGCAAAGTCCCATCCCACTGTAATACATATAATGAGACTTCGGGTATAACGACACTTCGCGAATAAGGACACCTTTTTGATGCCCCGCCGAGTTTCGTTATAAGCGAAGTTGACTGTATGCATGGCATATGCTGTAAATCGGTAACCAAATTTTTTCTTCCGGATGGCAAGGGATCCGGATAAAAGAGGACCGGATAAGCGAGGTCTGACTGTACTGGACTCAGAGACACTGGTCCAGTCATTTGCATCAGTGCAGTGGTTAAAGCACTGAAGCATTTCAACCAATCGGTTTTTCCCATGCAATGTTTAGAAGAGGGAAGAATTGTAGGGTGTGTCGACCAAACTAGGAGAGGAAGACGAGATTATGAAGCTTGAAGAGAGAGAGAGAGAGAGTGTGTGTGTGTGTGTGTGTGTGTGTGTGTGTGTGTGTGTGTGTGTGTGTGTGTGTGTGTGTGTGTGTGTGTGTGAAAGAGAGAGAGAGAGAACAACGTTTGGATTAGATATTCGAAATGCGAGGGAGAGCATGCTCATCGCTACCGTTTCGTCTTTTCTGCGCTTCTTGTTTCTGTACATGTACATGTACTAGTAGTACCTTTTTCAGGAAGGGTAGGGGGGGGGGGGTGCGGCTTGTCAGTGGTCTGCCCCTGGAGATCCAGTACCCAGCTAATTGCCCCGACCTGGTGCAAGTACGGAGCATACTCATTGCGGCATAGTATGTCGCGAGAGGAGCCTACCACTTGCTCGGCCGCATGGCTATCAGCTGCCCATGCATAGGACGAAGTGAGTAGCACTCAAACAGAATGTGCGCACCTCGCTGACTGCGGGTGACTTGGTCGTTGTACAGCCTTACGGCGTAAGGACGTGTCTGCTGCGAGAGGGAGTGCAAGCCTCAGTCTGCTCAGCCTCCGAGTTTACCAACTCTCTCTTGTGGGGCAAACCGAGTCTGTTCCAGGTCAGAAAAAAGCTTAGCGCTGGCCGCCTGCGACTTGAGATCATGTGTAACAACAACAACGGTCACGTTTAGCTATATTCAGACTCGGGGCATGCTGGTCCATTGCTGGAACGATGAAAAGGGGGAATAGGATGATGGGCTGCATCCAGCTTCCTGTGGATGTTGAGTTATCCATAGGTGTGCTGTGCTTGTGTGAATGCCCAACACTCGTAAAACACTTGCCACCAATGTAATTGTTTGTGTGTGTGTGTTTCAGTGTTGGATTCGGTGGGCAAGCCCGGCGCTGGTCTCCTCTCTCGCAACTTCCTCTGGTACGGCAGCTACCAGCAGTGCACAGAGCTCACCGGTACCAAGTACTGTCTGAATACCATGATTGTCAATGGAGATAATCTGGGAATCAAGGTGCGTAACCGGTCATACAGGAACTACTGTAGTAGGCGAATGTGCTCAATAAAGTTATCGCATGTTATATATCGTAGTACATTGATTTTAGACCTGAGCGGATAGCTACAGTGTGTTTCAAAATATTGACCTCTAGACTTTTTCATATTTTGGTTCAAGCTTTTTGAGAAATTTCTTCGGGATAGTGCTCGGGCAATTCCCTCGATTTTTTCACAATAGATTTCTTACCAATTGAATAACGAACGCCCAATTTCGGGAAATTTTATGCACAAAGGGATCACAGATTTTATGTGGCATAGATGCTAGCCTAGCGGTTTTTTAAACCAAAGGTCTATACTTTTGAAATACACTGTGTCTAATTCAAGTATGGTCAGGTGTACAGTATGGGTAATAGTAATATCAGCATCTACATGTCTCATTACATCTCACAATATGTGGGCCCCGTCCCTGCTCAGCCAAGGATTCAATTTAGTTTGGAATTCTAACTTTGGATGGAAGCCGGTTGTTCTGGAACTTGGTTTTTGTTCTCAACCCTTTACCGCTTGTACGCGTATGTTCAAATTTGATAATATTTGTTCTTTGGTTCGTTTGTGATGCAGCCGACTAAGGCAGAAATAGGAGTGTGTATTCCAGATATCTGCAATGATGATGATGCCATCAATTTTCTTTGGTCTCTGGAGGCAGGTGAGCTGCGACACAATCATTTCTGCGCACATCAGTTTGGACTGACTCTACTCTAGAATATTTTGCGTGTACATCATGTACTCAATTACTAGCTGAGTGCATGATGTACAGTGTACTAGTACTAGTAAATGTAGGATATTCTAGTAGGGCTGAAACGATTATACCGAATAGTCGAGTACTCGTTTGATAACTCTAACGATCAAGCAATCGTTTAGATTACCGATTACGATTATTTTGCGTTTTTTAAATTTGTGTCCAGAAAGTACTGTAAACCCTCGTTTTGTGAAGTTTGAATCAGTTTCCGCTGGGAGTATGCAGTTGCCAGGGGTATGGTTCATGTTCTGAGGTTAAATTGACTTCAAAACTGCCATGTTTCGGAGCTACCCTTTCACTAATGCAGATTTGTTGGTATTATGAAGGCATAGTTTGTGGAAACAGTGTAATGTTTGCACAGAATTATGACTCTATTTGCTAACGATTATAATCGATTACTCGATCGTTAAGCTAAAGAGTAATCGATACGTGAAAATCCACGATCGTTTCAGCCCTATATTCTAGAGTACATAATTCTAGGATATTCTAGAGTAGAATCACTACTGTACTGTGTAATGTTACTCAGGGTCAGCTACGGTGAGGCCCCCCCCCCCCCCCCACACACACACACGCACACATTGTCTGGGCACGTTGATTGTTGTGCTCTCAATCTGGCCCAAGAGAGGAGTCCTGGCTGTTGGTCATGCACCATACAACATGTGTGTTGTACACACAATGCACACCGCATAGTCGATCTTTACTCCTGTCATTTAGATTTCCAAGCAGCAACTAGCGGGCATTGAAGTAATAGGGAAGTGTTGGCCGCCATGGCCTTCGCCTGTCTCCTAAGTAACACATCCACTTGTACTTTGCCTTGCAGCAAACCAACACAGTGCTTTCTGCATTGACATTGCTTGTATTAATGTCTCTAATCCAGCACTTGTTCTGTATGTCTTGTTGACTGGTATCCGCGGCATCTTGTGTAGTTGTTCCCACTCGGTGGAAGAAGGCATATGCTGCACTGGAAGTGTACATACTTGCTTTTGTCGAGAAAAATGCTACAAACACTGTATGTGAGACGGAACAGCCCCTGGAGAAACATTCTATAGCTGGTCTGTAAGTTTTCACGCTCACACGTGTGTACATATGTAAATGTGTTGCATAGCACAACCTTGTCGGGAGAGGGGGAGCTTGTCAGCTCAACCTACAAGGTTACCAACTCTCTCTCTCTCTCTCTCTCTCTCTCTCTCTCTCTCTCTCTCTCTCTCTCTCTCTCTCTCTCTCTCTCTCTCTCTCTCTCTCTCTCTCTCTCTGACCAGCCGCGCTGGTTTCAACTCAGAAAAAAGTGGAGTTTAGCTTTGGCCACCGGGGACTCGAATCAAGCGTGATAGCTATGGTCACGCTCCGTGATGAATCGTACTCGGGGTGTGACACATGTATGATGTATGTATGCGCATGAAGCTGGATCACTTTGTGAAGAGGTCATGGGCTCCCCAAAAGTATGCAGCTCACTCTGGGCATAATATTAGGTGTGCCGATGTCGAAAACTCGCATGTGATACAGTGTTGTAACTTGATGTGAGTTTTGCGATCTGATTTCTTGGGAGTTTAAATGTGAGCTGTTGATAAATACAGCATGAATACTAGTATAGTATGCCTATTTCAGTCTTGGGAGGTGTTTCCCCCACAACGCTGGTGTCTGGGTAGATGTTGAACCTGTTGTTGATGGTGTGAGTTTACATAGGCTGATGAATAGAATGTCATGCTAGTTTTTATTGTGAATCCTGAGCAGGGGGACTAGCTCACATGGTAGAGCGCTCGCTTAGCATGCGAGAGGTACCGGGATCGATACCCGGGTTCTCCAGGCAAACTTTTTTTGTTTTACTAGTATTTAAAGTTTTTTAAACTCATAGGTGACTGGACATGTGTATGGTGTGTGTGTGTGTGTGTGTGTGTGTGTGTGTTTATCCATGCATTGCGACACACAGTGTTGTGTGTAGCTGCATCATCGTTCTCTTGTTGACCGGATCTATTGTCGACTGGTACATGTCGCAGCCACTGCCTATCCCATCCTCGGCGGGTTGGATGAAAGGAGGCCGCAACATGTTTACCTCTCAGCGCACTGCCACACAAGCTCGCAACATTAACGACGGCGACGAGACGGACCCACTGATCCGTGCATCACCGGCTATGGGCCTTCTCAGCTCGCAAGTGCTCAGCTACCCAGACAGACGTAAGCCTCTAACGTTGTATAGTGGAGTGTTCTTCTTCACCGCCCTTTTCACCACTACTTTGCAATGCTATTGCTTGTTGTGCGTGTACATGTAGCTGTTTCTTGCTTGATTTTGTGTGGTATTATCAATTGCTTTTGTCTTGGGGGTGTACTCACAGGTCCTGAGTGCTTCTTCATTACCAGCATGCATATGTACATACATGTACAATGCATTCATAAATACCATACGCCCTGTTGAATAAATCAAATAAAAATATTGATTTATTCAGCAGGGGCTTGTTAATGTTTAGCAAGCCTGAAAAAGCTCCTCCTCAATGGAAGTTAAATCAGTACTTGTAGTTGTTACTTGTCATAATGATTGGAATACGGAAATCAACGTGGGTACAAACTTGTTGAATTACTGGTTGAACTAAAAGATCGCTTGGACCCTCACATTGGACCAATCACCTACTGAAGTATTTACCAAGGGCACCGAAAAATCACATGTGTACAGTCCATTTCAAAACTATAGACGCGTACCTAGGCAAAAACCGTTATGCCAGCATCTATACCACATAAAATCTGTGATCACTTTGTGCATAATTTTTTCCAAATTGGGCGTCTGTTATCCAATCCTTTAGAAACTATATGAGAGTAATTGTGGAGCGATCCTGAGCAATATTCCGAAAACTATTCTCAAAAAGTTCCAGCCAAATTTGAAATATTTCAAAAACCCTACGCGTCTATAGTTTTGAAATGCACTGTAGAAAGTGCCTTACCTCAACACCGGTTTACTGATCTCTTTACTGTGCTTGCAAACCAAGTTCAATGTTTTGGTATAGAGTGCTTGATTACCCGTTAGCATGCAATGCGGCTGTCCCAATTTTGGAGTGAGTGCAACACAGAGATGAAGACCTCAGTTAGGAGCTGGTGTGACCGCTAGGTACAGTGAAAGAGGATATCTGGCACTGTCTGTCAATGTCACAGTGTGCATCCCTTATGTGTATGCCCTGTACACTTCTGGTGTGAAAGCTCTCTCGCGATGATGTTGTTGTTGTTGTTGTTGTGCTGGTTCAGATCGGGATACGTGGTACAGCCGTGCCCTGCGCTGCTTCTCGTTACAGCGCAATGTGTTGTTTGTTCTTGACCCGAAGCACAACACCGGCACTGTCCCCTGTCTACACGGCATACGTGTATTCAGCATGGCCTGGATCATCCTCGGCCATACCTACTTATGGCCACAGTTTGTAGGCTGCTGTAAGTGTCACACTCGATGGTGTCTACGGTGCACATGGGGATGACTACTTTGAGAGTGATATAATTGTTCAGTGCAGTGTACGGTCAAAGTCATACTTTTTTAAGTTTTTATATTAGTATACACCTCTGTGAGAAGGCAGTGAGTGCTCCGGAAAACGAAACAGGTTTTGCACACTGTGCTTACTCAGGCGAGCGATTTGTGTGTGTGTGCGTGTGTGTGTGTGTGTGTGTGTGTGTGTGTGTGTGTGTGTGTGTGTGTGTGTGTGTGTGTGTGTGTGTATGCTTCTACACACGTGTGCGCTTGCATGTGTGATGAGTGCAGCCAATCTTCGAGAAATGTCCATAATGACGTCGCAGATTTCGTTTCAACTTGTGCTGAACAGTACATTTGCTGTGGACTCCTTCTTCGTACTAAGGTAATGCATGCATGTGGGTACATGTGGGTCCTGAGGTATTGCATGCGTGTGGGTACTGATGTCATTGAGTCACTCGGTTTAGAGTGTAGACCATGCCAGCACATGTACATGTGTTACCACATTGATACAGGGACAGGACTCCATCTCTCAGTGTCATATGACGGCTCAGAACCCGGTTGCGTGTGGCCGTTTCCACGTTGGACTAGAGTAACAAGCCAACTCCTCTTTTCAATGGCTAGGTCAGCCATGTCTAGTCTCTGTAAGGTGAATTAAAAAAAGCTGGTAAAACGGATGCCACGACGAGCTTTTCGTCTTGGAAGCAGGATTTTATCTCTATTCAAATAGTGAAATGTGCAGGGGTGCACTGATCACGCATGTTGTAAGATGGTCTTATTATAGCAACTGTGACAGGTTTTGCCAGAACTGATTATTGCTATACGATATGGATGTTTTGTGGGAGATTTGAAGAAAAACTGTAGCATTGGGCTAGATCTGTCCTCTTTGCTCCCTGTGTCTGTGGTGGCACGTGTGTGTGTGTGTGTTTGCATGTGTGTGTGTATGTTCACATGTGTGGCCATGCATTCACAGTGGGATGCTTGTGATGTTCTGGACACTGAGGCGTGTGGGCAATGATGGCGGTACATTCTCGGTTGTCAAGTTCTACGCTCACCGGTTCTTGAGGTCAGTTTGTGTTTTGCTTGTTTGCATGTGAGCCATTGGGTATGTGGAAGTGCGCATCTTATTCCTTTGAATTTGCTGCTTGGCTGTGGGCATTTCTGAATCATACTGGATACAAGATCGGTACCATTTTTCAAGCATACAGTCCCACTGTTGCTCTGCTGGTGTGCGCCGGAGAAGACATTCTGTCACGCCTTTGCCAGGATACCGACCGGGGAAAAAACTGACCACCACGAGAAGCATTGGAAGAGGATGGTCTCCCAGACAGTATGGGTGAACGCTGGCGACGCTTGTTCCAAGAGCTGACGGCTTTGTTCAATGCTTCTCGGAGCATTTATTTAACGCTTGCTAGAATTCTCTGTCCACTCTGCACTCCACTCGTTGCGCACACATCCGCACACTCACTCATACGTGTACACCACTACTGAACACGTCAACATTGCCAGTGGGGGCCACCACGGTGCAAAGACAAAAGATCATTACGAGGTTCAAACTTATCTCGTTTATCTTGGCTGCTGTTGCTCCTGCTAAGGACTCACAAAGGTGAGAAAGAAAAGACCAAGGAAATAGAGTTTGAGCACGGGCAAATCTGGCACATGGAGATGTGAGAAAATAAAGGTATCTTGGGAATTCTCATTATTTTAGCTGGAAAGAGATAGATGTCAGGCCGAACATACACACTGGCACAGTGAGCCGGAACCTCTGCGGTGCAACCTGGATAGTGCACGGCACAGTGGTGTTTTGAAGTGAGGTGTGAGCCTGTTTCTGCTCTTCTTGCCATGGTTGCGTGTGCTGTCAGGTTGACACCAGCCTACATGTTTGTGTTGATGGCGTGGACAACGCTGGCGCAGTACTGGGGTGAAGTACCCTCATGGAAGAGTAACATGGAAGATCACCGCATGTGTGAGCAGTACTGGTGGACTAACCTTCTCTACATCAATAACTTCTATCCTCCACACTTGAAAGGATCCGTAAGTTGAAGATTCTGCTACCGATATGCCCTATTGTGCTAGGCTTACTCCTGGTCTCGCTCGGCTGTCGCTGATCCATACTCTGCTTACTCCGCTTTATGGTTTGAGCTTTTTCTATTTAATGTGCAGCATGACTTGTTTCTTGCCTATTATAGTTGTAGCTGGGAGCACTATCCTTCGAAGTGTTGCGCGGGGTAGAAACAGATCCGAGTTGGATGAGTATCAAGCTGTAAAGTACCAATGCATGCCTCTGCTGTTTGATATCTGTTCCCTACTTTCTATCATTTACTTACGGGCTGTGTTGTCTGTATGACTGTGTGTGTGTGTGCGTGCGTGCGCGCGCGCGCGTGTGTGTGTGTGTGTGTCACTGTGTGTGTCACTGGTGTGTGTGTGTGTGTGTGTGTGTGTGTGTGTGTGTGTGTGTGTGTGTGTGTGTGTGTGTGTGTGACTGGTGTGTGTGACTGGTGTGTGTGACTGGTGTGTGTGACTGGTGTGTGTGACTGGTGTGTGTGACTGGTGTGTGTGACTGGTGTGTGTGACTGGTGTGTGTGACTGGTGTGTGTGACTGGTGTGTGTGACTGGTGTGTGTGACTGGTGTGTGTGACTGGTGTGTGTGACTGGTGTGTGTGACTGGTGTGTGTGACTGGTGTGTGTGACTGGTGTGTGTGACTGGTGTGTGTGACTGGTGTGTGGGTAGGTGTGTGGGTAGGTGTGTGGGTGGGTGTAGGTGTGTGGGTGTGTAGGTGTGTGGGTGTGTGTGTGTGGGTGTGTGTGTGTGTGTGGGTGTGTGTGTGTGGGTGTGTGGGTGTGTGGGTGTGTGTGTGTGTGTGACTTTTTGGATACCAGGCTAAAAATAGTGGCGGTCAATTCATCAGCCTTGCAAGGTGTTGAATGGTGTAATCCCAGCACAAGTTGCTATGTCTAACATAGCTGTTCGCTATCATCGCTTCCGCGATGGGCATGTCTGAGGTGTGTGGATGTGTGGGTGTGTGACTGGTGCATGTTATGCTGTGTGATTGTATGTAACTGCTGTGTGTGCTGTCTCACAGTGCCTTGGCTGGACTTGGTACTTAGCTCTGGACATGCAGTTCTACATCATCAGTCCACTGGTCATCATGGCTGCCTACAGGTTAGCAACACCTCACTCCTCAGCTACAGTTCTGGCTAATCATACCCACTGTTGTACACAGTTGTTTGTTTAGAGAATAAGGCTGCGTTTACACGGAGACGAAACGAAACGGAACGAAAACGGGCTGGCCTCGAATCGTTTTCAAACCGTTTACACGAGAACGGCAAATCGTTTTGAACCGTTCACACGAAAACGGAAAACGGGCGATCAGGCTGGAGTTAGCACTTGCTGGCTTGCCGCAAGGGCGGGAAGTAACACGTTAGTTGGAGTTGGTACGCGCTGGTGGTCGCAAAGGTCAGGTATTTCCCGCGAAATATAGTCCCGCGCGGAATGGTTTCCATGACCGCGCTCCGTTTCCAATCGTTTTCACTGTTTTCACCGTTTACACGAGAACGAAAACGTTTTGAAAACGTTTCAAAACACTTTGAAGTGCGTTTCCATTTCGTTCCGTTTAGGTATCGTTTTCGGGCGTTGCCGTGTAAACGATAGTAGTAAACGCAACGATTTCGTTCCGTTTAGGTCCTACTTCGTTGTCGTGTAAACGCAAATCGTTTTCAATCGTTGTCGTGTAAACGCAGCCTAATAGAGATGATATTCAAATGTATTGTTATTTCTGTAGATGAACCTTTCAGGCTTCCAGGTTGTGGATGGTCATTTTTTGACACTGTCAAGTATGACTGTGTCTTTTTTCATATCTTGTGTTTCTCTCTTGTCTCTGCACATGTGTCATAGGTTTGGTACTGTGGGCCTGTCTGTGACTGTTGCTATTCTGATGAGTGGCAGCCTGATAGCCACCGGTCTCATCGTACGGATCTACAATTTTAGAATCGATGGTTCCCAACTGCTCATCAACGACATCTTTACAGATGAGTTTACGAACGGGTGAGTGAGTACCCTGCCCTACTTGTTATTGTCTGTTGTTTGTGGAGATTCACTCTCAATCTGGCATGATGCGTTTCTCCCAGTTCTGTATGTGGTTGATAAGTTCTACCAACCAGCCAATGATGTTATTCAACAATGACACCTTGCCTACTTCGATTGTGTTTTTCTGTTTTGATTCATTCAGTGCAATGGTATCCACAGCTCGTGACTCGTATCCGTCGAAAGTCTTTGACAAGCCCTACTGCCGCATTGCACCCTATCTTGTCGGTCTCTGTATTGGTTTCCTGGTTCGACGACTTCCGTCAGTCAGCACAACTACCTTCTCAAAGGTTCGCTGTATGAACCTTGCTTTCCTCTCAATTCTTTAGCTAATATTTCTGTTGTTTGCGCAGCTGTGAAACATGTGCGCATGCACACACACACACACACACTTGTACTGTACTTGCTCACTGCCAAAACTGGTCACGTGGGTCTCCCCGGGAGAGGGGAGAGAGACTCCAAAGGAATCTTGGAAAGATGACTCAATTGGCCATTGAACCACCCAACGGCCAACACCCCCTGAAATCCCCAAACTAGGGTGGACTTGAAATGATCCCACTTATGGGCTCACCACACCTCAGTAAGTGGGTGAGGACAAGGTGCAGAACACACACACACACACACACACACACACACACACACACACACACACACACACACACACACACACACACACACACACACACACACACACACACACACACACACACACACACTTACTAGTACTTCGGGAGTACGGGGCAGGGGCTTTACATGGCACTGCAATAGTCACCATGTCAATACAGTTTAGTGTGGAAAAAAGATCCAAGCCTGTTTATAGCTTTATGTTGCTTCATGCTTCTATGTTGTGCTTGGTCCAGTTGCAGTCCATTTCGAAAATAGAAGCAATCAGTTTTTTTTTACAGAAAATGCATGAAGATAGGGGAACTCGAAAATGGAATTACAATGACATAGGTCTTGTTTTGGTCTTGGATTTGCTCTGCTCTGCTCTTATGAGCATTGGGCACTCTTCCCAGCCGGAGGACTTCTCCTAGATGTTGCTTGTAGATATGGCTGGCAATGTTTTGTTTTTTCTTCACGGTTTTCAGTGCATGTGCCATTGTATGATGCGATACCCTAACATGTACATACCCTTACCGTAGGCTTGCATTTGTCTTGTTTGCATGCAGGCTCCAGCAAGGTGGTTTGCTCTGCTTGGCTGGGCAGTTGCTCTTGTCTTGCTACTGGCTCCTGTGTATGGCCTGTACGGGACGTATCGCAGGGAAGATCAGCTGTCCAGCTTGGCGACGATCTTCTACTACACGTTCTCGCGGCTCTCCTGGGCGCTGGGTGTTGGATGGCTGGTGCTGGCATGCTTTGCCGGCTATGGAGGTATGCTGTACTAATACTAGTAGATTGTTGTGTGAGCAAGAATCAACCGTGCTTATTTACGATTCACAGGACAAGAACAATTCGCACAGGCGTATGCCACGTATTCTCCCCAGCTTCTGTGGGAGCTGGGGAGAATGTGAACGAGGTGAGCCAAGCCTGGAATAAAACACACTGGCTGCCAGTTTTGCAGTGATTGCGTTGAGCCATTTCATATTGAGGTAATTTGCACTTTTCTGCATTGCTGTGGATACAGGGTACATCAACAGTTTCTTCTCCCATGGCATCTGGCTACCGCTGAGTAGGTTGACGTTTGCGGCGTATCTGACTCACCCGATCATGCTCTATCTGCTGTTCCTCGGCCTGGAAGTTCCTGTCTACTATACCAATGTATCCATGGTGAGTACAGGTTGATCTAGTCAGTGGCATATCCAGAATTGTTGTTCTGGCGTACATGTACTTCTTGACGTAGGTGCATTTCTGTTTTTCTGTTTTCTCTGTTGTTTATGTACTTTTGGTGTTACAACTTACATGTACAACAACTCTACTGTTCTAGGGGAGGACCTTATTTTAGAACAGGTCTTGCATTTTCACTATGCTTGACTTCATTCCCCTTCACTCTTCAGATCATATGATATTTTTAACGTGTATGTATGTGTGTGCATTTGTAGGTTGCATACTATCTGGCAGCCTTAGTGGGATCTTACACGGCCGCATTCGTGCTTAGCGTCTGTGTGGAGATACCGTTCGTTGAGCTGGAGAAACTGCTGGTCAGCAGGTAGCTGACTCGGCTGACGATATCCGATGACCGCCTTGATGTACCGCTATATTCTACTACCCTTGAGTGAATACAGTCAATCATTTTCTTACTATGTTTCATACTGATCTAGTCCAATAGCTTTTTAGTCCCCGCATTTTCTAGACTCTAGTTCCATGCCACCTCATATTTCGCTCTCCCAATCCAGTATTCTCTCACAAAACACTAACAAACTTAGATGTCTGCTCTATACAACACATGATTTCCCATTGCAGGCCACAGAGATATCCATAACCACAAAACATTCAGAACAACAAGGATAGAGTCAATACTTGAGAAGGATTTATGATTTGTTTTGAAAATTCTAAAATTATGAAGTGTATTTTGTGTTTGACGGTTGGTGTCATGTTGTCTCTCAAATACTTTAAGTAGCAAAGCAAGATGCATTGTTCATACTTCAGAACAGCAGCAAACGTAATACAGGGATGCAAGACTTGCCAGCGCGCGCCTACTAGTCTGGTTTGAGATGAAGATGGAAGTGCATGACCATGGGGTGCATACTGTATCAAAGCACTGCCTGCAGTGGCAGTAGCAGTAGCAGTAGCACTCGTTTGGGTGAAAGGCAATATCTCAAGGGAGCAGCGAGCAGGCTTGAACAGAGAGCAGAGCAACATCAAGCGAAAGTAGCGGTCTGTTTCCACAAAGGCAGGGTAGCAGAAACTCAACTCAACCATTCACAAGAGCTGTCAGTGCGTTCACAACATTGCCATCATGCAATCGTAGTGTTCTCTCCGCCACGGGCTTGGTCACTTCCATTTCGCTCATCTATACGGAAACAAGCAACCACAACAACAGAAGCAGCAAACTCAAGAGTCTGACTGGAGCCTCAGTCATTCAACACACTACAGAAGATTACAGATGAGTTTCACATTGAAGTAAATACTCAATTTCTGGACAGCTAGTTGTTTCGACCTCAGGTCAGGTCTCACCAGCGGAGGCTATGGGCCTTAAAAAACACCCAGTCAGAAAAAATGAATACCTTCTTGCAAATGAGAAATGAATACCTTCTTGCATGATGAGAAGAGAACAGTTTGGATTGAATGAACAATGGTCCTTGGCAGTTGAGAATCATGCTCTTGGACATGTGTGCGTGTGTGACTCTACTACAGCCAGTGCTGGTCCGGAAGCACATCCTCATGGATAAAGCAACACTGGCGTCTAATTGCACACCAAGTTGACGTGTCCAGAAGAACACGCTACATGTCTACTTATGGCAGTGACTCCCAGCAGTTCTCAAAACACTTCCGTTGACATACACAGAGATATGAACATGCGCCAATACACAATTAGATCTTACGAGCAGTGACACATCGTCTTTCGAGATACTGACTTTTGCCAACTTGCGCTCCCTTGAAAGCACGAGAAGAGTACAGAAACAGGATCAAGAGAGGCTTCAAACAAAAACAGTAGTGAATTTTCAACACATATTTCAGTGCAGCAGGTGGAATGAAATGAACAACAGCACATGCACGTGTCATGTTCCAAAGCAATAGTAGCTGTACACAGTGCCATTCAGGCACATTTGGTAATAGTATTCTTACCGCTCTGCTTTCTCAGCAGCTTTCTGATTTCGGCTAGCCGTTAGTTGAGTCACGAGCTGCACATGCACACACACGCACGCGTACAGTGGACACGCACAAACACATACACAATGATTAAGTGCATGTACATTTGTCTTCTGCATTTCAATATAAAGCGTGTTCACTGTGTAGGTTACAATCCGACCAGCGCTGAACTACGCAAAGAACAGCAATGGCTCAATCTGCCACACCAAGACCACAAACCCTGCTTGAACAATGCCAAAGTGGTTACATAGTCTTTCTGAAACATATTAGGATCTTATCTATAACTTTGAATGCTGGCAGTGTGCGAGTCGATATGTTGGTAGGACTGTTCAACACCTGAACGTACGTATCAAACACCATACAGGCATACGCCACTTCACATCCTTCCAAAGTGTGCGCGGCAGGACAGACCTAAACAACGAGTACCTGCACAACAGGAGAAATTACTGCCACTGCTTGCTCTGCCGCCGTTGGCGAAAAAAGGGTGTGGGTGTGGCAAGACACGGAGGGAGCTGGTAACTCAGACTTCATTGCAGCCCTCGGCGGCTCCATTGCCGTTGTTGTGTGTGGGGGGAGGAAGGCTGTGGCGGAGGTGGTGCCACCGCGTGTAGCTCCTGCCATTAACCCCACCCCTGATCTTCCGCCTCCTAGGCCTGTGGCAGCGAAGCATGCCCGTGGCAGGCCAAGCAAAACACCCACAGTAGCACTAACAGCAGCGAATCACACACACCTTCCTTCTACGTCGACCGCACCAACACCCGGATCGCAGCAAACTAAAATAACAGTACTTACTCCGTTTCTTGTCTCACTATTTTATGCCGTGGCCGTCATGGGTATGGGATAGTTGCAAGTGTTAGAAACTATTTTAAAAATAGTGATAACACTGTCTTTCTGGACACACAAATCTGGCTTATAAATTCACTAATTTGTCAGTGAATTTATAAGCCAGATCTGTGTGTCCAGAAAGACAGTGTTATCACTTTGAAATTGTTCAAGTAATGCTGTGTGGTCTTCGTGTGGAAGAGTTTGGCCATTGCTGTATTATTACAAGTTGCATCTCGTCGTATTGTATGCTCGCCAATACCATAATATTGCCTCACATGGTTGCCTACTTGCTATCACTTCACTCTTATCTATTCAAGCCATTTGGCATAAGCGAAGTCGCGGACTCAGCCTTCCGCTGGGTCACGTAGACGTGAACATGCAATCATTCTTTGTAATGGTTGTATCAGAATAGAAGCTACGAGATTAGCTGGGCAGGTAAGGAGAGCGCATATGCCTTCTCCAACACCACAAAGTGCTGCAACCTCTGTATAGCCAAGAAGTACCACATCCTTGCATCAGATCGCAGCGCCCTCCCTCAACAAGCGCAGAGAGATCGTGTCGAAGTGTCGCCATGCTGCAAAGTAAGTTCCTGCTCAGTGAACAAGATGGTGTGTCTTAATATCTCACGCTTAGCCCACCGAATACACACATGAAATTCCTCACTCTCGCATGCATACATCGCTGCTTCCGTTATATTATACAACCGGATCTTGGCTGTTCAAGCATTATCAGTTTTGTGGTGATTGCCCAAGGGCATGAACCTAGTATTATAGGGTATTCCGACTACAGTCAACTGAGACCACATTTCTACGACTCGTGTTTGATCGGCGATTGTAGATTTGTCATTCGGAACACGACTGCATCACCATGGAAATTCAAGTCCAGACGTGATTTTGGCCGTAGTCTGAATAGCCTACTTGAGTACTTGTATAAGTTACAATGAAGACGCAATGTGCTCTGCGACGTGTGTGTGTAATGGTAACAGGAGTACATTACCTCAAGAGTGTGCAACTCCTGATCTCGGACCTATGAGTGTTGCAAGGCGAGCTGCCTGCATTACGTAGTGAAATGACGATCCAGCTGCCTGGATTTGAGTTTTCCTACGGTTTAGCAACGATTTCAGGTGGAATACAGTAACTTCACATGCGAATGCCTGTGCGTGACAAATCACATACAAACCATCCGAAGTCTCTGAGGAAAGCGGATTTGGAAGCCGGAAACCGTAGCAGATCAATAATGACGCGATGGCCCACAGTCCGTGGCTACGTAATGCCCCGCCAGACCCCATATGCAGAGTTGCATATTCTTAGGGTTTAATACGTACGAGTACATGTACTCCTTGATCACAACATAATACTGTACAGTCAAACCTCTTTAGGACGAACACCAAGGGATCGATGATATTACGGAGGATTAGCAAGACGAAATTCGCGTTCGCGTTCGCTCTCCAAGGAAAGTCGAACTCAGTGACGGAATTCGCGTTATGAGAAGGATTAGCAGACAGAATTCGCACATGCATGACGTTGACACGACGTACATTGCGTACAGACAGTACAGCGTGGTAAATTTATGACTGCCCTGACACGAATCCGCGATTCGTGTTCCGACTACTTTTCCGAACGAAAAATGCGAAAGTACGCAATCCAGTTCGCGAACTCAAAAATGTTTGCGAACGCGAACGCGAATTTCGTCTTGTTAATCCTCCGTATTTGTTCGCAATAACGGGAGTTCTTCTTATCCGTATGTTATTCCCAGTGAATACACAGTGATTTATCCAATGGAGTTAGGAATACTAGTTTTTCTTAAGAAAACATTTGTCTTATCAGTGTTCGTTAGGACGAACACTAATAAGGCAAACTTTCCGTTAGTACGAACTAGGGCCAATCCTATGGTTGGTCAGGCATCAATTCAAGTCAAAATTATTCGTTTACGACGAAATTCTGTACAGCGAACTTTCGCGAAGACAAACTATTTTCAAGTGTGATTTGAACAAAATCAGTGTGGTCATGTACAATGTAGTACGAACTTTCGGTCCATGAGCGTGCGCTGGCTGCCTTTTTTCTCTTTTTTTCAATAGTCGGGGCCATATTGTACGTACAGTGCAAATTGTTTTCAAGCGTGGTTTGAACAAAACCAGAGCGTTGTGCGAACTTCCGGCACAGTCGTGATTCAGTGCACATTGTCATTGTACTTACCTGTTTCTGGCTTATGCTAAGAATAAAATGCTTCCCATGTACCACAGCATGCACCTTCACATAAATTCAATCCATAATATGATATGCATATCGATTTTCTTGTGAGATCTGGATAAGAAGAACTCCCGATAAGACAAACAAACTTGTTCAGTCCCTTGAAGTTCGTCCTAACGAGGTTTGACTGTGCATGTAATATGTACCTCGTACATTTGCTCTGCACATTTCAGTATCAATAGCAAAGTGCTGACAATATGCAAAGCCAAGTAACATACAGACACAGTTGGCACAGTTGACATGCGTAGTGCATGTCTTCTCGTAAAGTATTTTCACATCAATTTCCAAAGGAAACACAATGATATTTGAATAGAACATCCCTACCTCTTCGATTCCTTCAGTATTTCCGTCAATTTCTTCAACATAATCAGTCACCCTTTCGAGATCTGCTGCCCCATCGTCGTGTTTCTTTGCAGCTGGTTGCGCATCAGCACCTTTTTTACTTGCGGACGCCATTGCCTTCTATCTTCGCAACAAACACAAACTCACTGCAACTCTCGCCAACAAAAGATAATGAAAGCTAGCTGGCTAACCAAAAAGCCGGGTAGATTTTAGAGAAAAAAAACTACAAAAAGGCTCATGACATGCAGTACGCGAGCAGTGCACGTGCACATGATTATTATGCGTGTGGTGATATCTGGACATCTGGTATGTGACGTAACAAGCGCATGACCTTCACTGATTTCGATGTGCTCAAAAATCAATCAACGCGATCGGGAGAGAACCGCGCTCATCTCTCTTGTCTTGACGATCGAGTTTTGTCTTTTGAGAAGAGAAAATAGATGGTAGCATGTAGTGCATATTTTCCAAGGATTTGATAGTTCGTAAAAGTCATCCAGATCTTGATGTGTGTTTGTTGAAACGCGTAAACAACATCGTAACTTAATGCTAGTGCCTTCCTTATGTTGGCCACAAATTCAGTCTTGATGGATTCCTACTGAGTTGAACTCAACATGGAGAACAAGATCTGCAGTGTTCCCTTCTGTCATTCAACTTGCAGTGGGAAAGACCATCATCCACTGGTGAAAACCCTGTGCGATTTTCCTTGTAATGGATCTGCTCCCTATCAGAGCTATCAAAGTAAGCTAGAGGATGCCATCACGGATGCTCAGGCGAATGGATGGGGCATGTCTGATGATGTTCCTGAGAAAGGGACCAATTGTCCAAAGCTTCCACTTATGCACTGGGCGGCGGTGTTAGGGAAAGGCCACGCGTTGAAGCGCTTAGTGGAAGAGGGGTTCTCCACGAAATGTATCAATCCTGGAATCACTGCTCTATCGTTGGCTATGAGGCATATGCTAGTATCCTATGCCAAGTGCAATGAAATTTCTCAATCAGCTGCTGGATTCAAGAGTCTAGCAGAGGTCCTATTCAGATTTGACAAAGATATAGAAGACTCGCAGGGACGTATTGCACTGAACCTCGCCTGTGAGCAGTATGTAACCGCGCTAACGCAACCTGGAGCTGAATGCTCATTTCGTAAGAGTGTTCTGCATACACTCCTATCTCTGATCGACACCAGTGCAGCCGATGGTGTTGCTCTGCTAAATCATGGCGACTGCGAGCGAAACACCTGTCTGCACGTCCTTGCGCAACGAGACGAGTGCATGGATTTTGTCGATACCTTGCTAGCCAAAGGTGCTGATCCCACGATACGTAACAAGCATGGCAAGACACCGTGTGAGGTTGCACAGAGCTTTGGCCAGCATCAGCTAGCAAGAAGATTGTTTCGTGCAACGCCGATGTCGGTGACGGGCATGAAGCGACCAGGTTCTCCTGACCTTGTCAGAGATGTTCCGCCACACAGTGCATTGCCTGCAAGTGCACAGACCGCCATGCCGATTATGTCAGATATGTCGCAGCAAGTGCGAGAGCAGGTCAAACACCACGTCACCAGCAGGCACGCACAAGCAGCTGCTACTCCTGTTATTCAAATCATGGACAACACGAGAGCAGGCCGCTCGGGTTACCAAGCCCAGATGAAGGGTACTGTAAGAGAGTTGCGTGATGTGTGCTCCGTGGATTTTGCAGTTATGAACCAGCAGAGTGTGCCGTTTGAATTGGTCAGTCGGCATCCACACGTAGTGCCGAACGGAGTTAGTGCTGGGCAAATTAGCGGGCAACCATCCCACTCTTCTTCTATGAATGGAGACTACCGTGGTGACATTCAAGCAACCTTTTCTAATTATGGGCAGCTTTCAGGATCATGCTCAGTAACCACAGCAGCAGCAGCACATCGTCAAGAAGTCAGTAGTCCTCCGCCACTGTTACCAGGTCCTGTTTGCAATGGAAGCAGCACTAGCAGGGTTGGCATATCTAGGCATCGTGCAGCAGTATCTGTCATCATGGATGATCAGATTGCATCGGATAGTTCATTGTCATCAGAAGAGTCTGAGGATGAACACGATCTACTGCTAGAGGATGAGCTCCTATTTGCAGAGGAAGATGGTTTCATTGTGACATTGAAACATATCAAAGGTACACTTGGTGAAGAAGCTATGACCACTATCGTTGCAGCAGAGGCTGATCGTCGTGAAGCTGACTACAACGCAGCGCTGAACCAAGAGCAGGAAGCGAAACAGGCGTATGCCCAGTTGATCGCGCAGAGCAGAGCAGCGAAAAAGCGGTGCGACACAATTGTGGCCAAGATGGAGGAGTTGAAGACGCAACTTGTTTTTGTGAACGAAGAGCTAGAGCAGCGTAATCGTCGATGTGCCGACTTGGATCATGAACGTCAAGCAATTGATAGTCAGTACAGGCTTGCTCAGCTTCAACACATGTCCTGCAGTCAGGCATTAGAAGCCATTCCGCTTGCGTTTCAAATGAACATTGCCTTTGATGACGATACCAGTGCATCCGAATCTTACCCAGAGACCACATCATCCCACGTGGACACATCTACACCATTTTTTGACAATGCGTCCGTGTCTTCGACACCTGTATATCAGGCTGCGGCACTTGTCTGACAATAGCAGATCAAATTGTTGAGTGTAAATACGTTATTTGTACAGAATTTTGTTACATAAAGTAATGCACTTAGTGCTTGTGTACATAGCCTTATATTGTACATAGCTGAACTGCCTGCTAAATGTTGCCTGGTCAGTGCTCCTATGCAGCAGAAGACCATGTACGTGTCTGTCTCTATCAAATGTCTCTTCTTCTCATGGAGTCTACATTGTGTACCGCCGTTGTAAGTTGTAAACGTGCTGTATCTGTGGTTCCTTACGTGTAGTCATGACAGACTTCTTTCTTCGACATTTATTAGCTGTTTCTTTCTGTTACCGCTTGCGTCACACTCAGTATTCACTATTCAGCTTTATCACGCTTTGCTTCTTTTAATGTCCCCAGAGTAAGAACTAAGTGCTCATCCGTTGTATCCTGTGAGTTCTTTTAGGTTGTTTTGCGATACTTGCTACGCTACTTCTAGTCCACTTTTCTACTTATTCTCATATTAAAATAGAATAAAAAAGGAGAATATGACTACTAACAGCCATTATACTTATTCTTAGATTAGAATGAGCAAAGCTCTGCATGTAATCAATGTTTACTTGAAGGAAGAGGAAGAACAGTACATCTATTGGCAAGCGAAACTGCAGGCATATGCATGATTGTGCAGTGCTGAAGACGACAACACTGTACACACTCACACGCACCTCGGGCTATTTCAAATCGGCTCTGAATGCTCGAACTTGGAAGTGGCTAATGTCTTCTTGGTTGCAGAGATACTACAAGTAACTGTATATTATACACTTATCAGGTATTTTCCGATCTCATGGTAGTGACAATCTGCTAATTTTGACGTTTAGTGGCAGGCAAACCGGTAGATCGGACCATCTACTTGCACGTTTACTAAAAACGGGCGCAAACTCTTAGCAAATTGAGCCTTTCTCCCACGGACAGTCAGCTTCATTTTGGACAAGAGACTATAATTATAACAGAACAATCCTAGGGCAAATAATCACCCCATGGCCCAATATGCACTAAAAGATTTGCACAGTGAAAGTGCAGCAAGAACCATTCTGTTGTTTTGTAGGGAAATTCTTTAAAAAACCCTTTATAGGTGATAATCACTGATGGAGGATGCAAATTATAAATGGACTGAAAATTTCTCTGTATATATACAGTCGTCCCTCTCTAATCCGGCACTTGTTTATCCAGCGCCCTTGCAAACCAGCACACTTTCTGGCAAAACGGATTTTTTCAGTTAACTTTCTACGCTTTAATCCGGCACTTGAATTCCGCCTCCAGCAGCGATTTTCTGCAACAAATCACTCAAACTGTACATAGTTCGATTTTCTAATCCAGCAGTTGTACATCACAGACTGTCAGGGACCATTGTAACATACACTTGGGAGTATCCTATGCTAGTGCAGAAGATATTCCCAAGTGTATGCAAGAGTACATACCGTAGTCTTGTATAAAAGCCGCACTTGAATAGAAGCCGCAATTTTGGGCCCATCAAATCACACATAAGCCTGATTTTAGTGTTGACATACATAGAAATATCCGTCTTCTATAGAGGCCTCTCATATAGAAGCCTGCAAAAGTTCACCAAGAAAGTCATAGAAGCCGCGGCTTTTATACAAGACTTTACGGTAACCCCCCAGAGTGTGCAACTCCCACATACCCTGCTGTCCCGACAGAATTTCAAGTTGACGTCATTATTTATGACGCAATGCTCCTTGCACCAGTGATTTACAACATGTGTACGGGTGTCAACGCATCACACGTTTTTCTTTGCAATAATTTGTACAGGATCGATCGGCTTCGGTCAACCACATGCACAGGTTCCGGATAATCTGTGTACAGTGTGCATTGCATCATCAAAATGACGTCAACTTGAAATTCTGTGGGGACAGCACCCATAGTGGAGTTGCACACTCTGGGGGGGGGGGGGGGGGTACTCTTGGTGTATGTTATAGATTCCACAAAGCACTTGGTTTGACACAGAAAATCCCTACGTTTTGACGTACGACACAAATGATAACATGTGGGCGGGTTAGAGGGTAGGATTTGATAAATTACCGTTACAAAAGGTGCTGGATTACAGTAGAGAGAGACGACCGTATTACCGTATAGGCACGAATAGAAGCATCGGGGCTCTATTTTTCCAGAAGACACATGGACGGGGGTATACATGTCTGTCCCTCCAGGAAATCGCGATTCCACGGATACAACAAATTTCGCGATTTGGGCCCAAACCCGCGATTTTCAGCAAAATCCGCTATTTCCCGCATTTTTTGTTGTTTTTTGCACTATATCTCACATTCTTCTGCACTTTTCACGCAGTTCTTGCCATGATCCTGTAGGTTATTTGCACAGTACGATTCCCGAGTAGGTATACAGTCGTCCCTCTCTAATCCGGCACCTTTTGCTACAGCGTTTTCTGCTGGATTAACGAGGGTGCTGGATTAAGAAATCCTGCCCTCTGAAACGGCCCTACCCAATTGCATGCATGTCATATGTACGTCAAAACGCAGGGTTTTTCCGTGTCGACCCAAGTATTTGGTGCACGGCTTTATATTCTCAATTGTTCTCCGGGAATATACACACAAAGTGATAAAGTAAAACAGAGAACATGTTCACATGTACTCTTGCACACACACGCACACACACACACACACACACACCTGAAAATTGGCAGGACACTACTGTACTCCTTGCTAAAATAAGAAAGTATGATTGACTGCCGTTGTCTCCTGGACAACATTGACCAGACTGGCCTAGCCTGGCCTGGCAAGGAGTGCACCTGTACGGTACGCGATTTACGACTGCCGGATTATGAAATCAAACTACGTGCAGTTTGAGCGATTCGTTTCAAAAAGTCACTGCCGGAGGCGTAGGAATTGAACGAAAAAAATCGGTTTCGTCAGAAAGTGCGCCGGTTGGCAAGGGTTCCGGATAAACAAGTGCTGGATTAGAGAGGGACGACTGTACCATGTAACAAATTTCGTGATTTGGCCCAAATCCACAATTTTCTGCAAATAATTCCGCGAATTCCTAGCAAGTTCTGCATCATTCCGCACTTTTTGCCTCATTTTTTGTTATTTTCTGCCGCAATTTCTTGCGCAAGATGGGAGTTTTTTCCGCAAATTCCCACAGGGACAGACATGTACTAGTACTACATCATATGCATCCCACAAGTACAAGCTACCAGAAAACCAACACAGGCGTTCTTATGTTTTTCAGGCTGAACGTTCTTCAGCAAGTAAGTTTAACAATGGCCTGTCCCTCCAGGAAATCGCGATTCCACGGATGCAACAAATTTCGCGATTTTCGCCCAAACCCACGATTTTCAGCAAAATCCGCGATTTCCCGCATTTTTGGTTGTTTTTTATTTATTTATTTATTTCACCTTCCCGTGGCCAGAGAATATAGGCCAATATGGAAGGAGGGGGGGGGGGGGCAGTAGCCAGCCATGGCAGTAAGGGCCTGGTCAGTGCGGCAAAATCGAAATAATCCTGGGATTGAATCTCCATAGTAACTTACCGCCAGAGCGGCAAAAGCGAGAGTTGACGCTCCAAAAAAAAAAGCAAGAACGGACCACGCTTTTCCGCTCCAAACAGGATTTGACGCTGATACGCCATTGCCGCTGATAATCACTGATTTTTTCATCTCGATATCGAGGAGCTAATTGGCCAAGGACAACAACAAAACTCATAAGGATGGTTGCAAGGATTGCACTGAAGGTGTTGGCGATCCCCAAGGTGAAGGAATTTGACGTCATTCGTGGAGATTTCCACTTGACGCTCAAAATGAAGTTTGAATTTTCATTCTCCCGACATGTGTAGTGTGATCGCGATTTTAATTCTGGACGCTGTTCTTTTTTCGTCAGGCAACCAAAATTTGCCGCAGTCTGACCAGGCCCTAAACAAAGACAAAGCAAAAATAAATAAATATTACACACTACTGGAGGCAAAGAGAAACAAATCTGGATGAAGAATTAGCAGTTATTAGAACACGAGCTTCATGTTGGCCTTGAAATCCTTTAGCGTACAAGACGATTTTACTGATAGAGGCAGGGTCAGCCAGAGAGAATAGGCAGCGAAAAACGGAGATCTGGTATAAGCTGATGTTCGGGCTTTAGGTAAAGTGCAGGGATTTCTGCCCTATATCTCACTTTTTTATGCACTTTTCATGCAGTGCTTTCTATGATCCTGTTTTTCTATTTTGACAGCATGTTACAAGGCGAGGATCTAGGACGCATAGTGCTCCTGACTACAACCATTAAGCGGGATTCACAGAAGCTTTTTTGCGATGCGACAGCCGCGAAACCGGGAAATCCCCAAATTGCAACCATCGCGGACCCCACGCAATTGCCGCAACAGGGTCATCGCAGAAGTTGAGCTTGGCTCAACTTTTGCGATGCGACAAGCGATTTGGCGTACAAGTTTGACCTTTTCTACAGCAAAGTTGTACAAAGGTTCAAGAGTTGCCTATAAATTTGTACAAGTTGTATCAAACCGCGCGAATATCATGGTGACGTAGCCAAATCAGCAAGATGTTGTCGCATCACTGACTTCTTCTGTGAATGGTATTTCGCGAGTTCGCATCGCATGCGTCCGTTGCAGATCGCGTCGCATCGCAAAAAAAGCTTCAGTGAATCCCGCTTATAGGCGATTCACACGACAGGCAAATCCACGTTTACCAAGAGTACATGTACTCTTGACGTTTACAGGAAAGTCACCATGGAGATATTCCTGCGGGCGACCAAAATTTGCCCGCGGGAATCAAAAGTGTCCATGGCCTTTTTGCCCGCGGATGCACTCATCTGCGGGCACTTTTACAGTTATGAGGCTGTGAGGTCGTACTATCGTGAACCCTGGTTGTTTGGCCTTCGTCTTTGGGTACTCATTCCAAATCACCACAGTAACGCCGTATACTCACCGGATACTCGCGGGAGCTCTGGCCGTGTGAACTGCAGCCTCACGTTTCACTTCCTGCGGGCACCTGACAAACGTGGATTTGCCCGTCGTGTGAATCGCCTAGTATTAACCCAGTTGGCAGAGTTCCGGTCTTGCGACCATTTGAACCGTATTGGGAAAACCCAGGTTCGGACCATCGTCACTCTCAGGGTTATGGTTGTAGTCAGGAGCACTATGCGTCCTCGCCTTGCCTTGTTAAACTACCAAGCAAGGCTTCTGTATATTTTCCATGATCCTGTAGGTTATTTGCATAGTAGATATACGATGCAACAAATTTCGCGATTTGGCCCAGATCAGCAATTTGCTGTAAATCATTACGAGAATTCCTGCATCATTCCGCACTTTGTTTTTTTCTGCCGCAATTTCTTGACAAGTTTTCAAGAGTTTTTCCGCAAATTCCCGCAGAATGGCTACCCATCTGTACCTTTACACAGACATCTTAAAAACAGGTTCGTCACAATGCTCCTCCAAATTATAAAGAAATATTGGTCGACTTTCCGTTTTAAATTCAGATTCACTTGGACAGGTTTTATTTGAGAGGGGGCTCCATTCAAGGGGGGGGGGGGGGCTTGTATTCAAGAGTGAACGGTAAATCAGGTAATTAGTTGCAAATCTGACACTACGTTGTAGCTGTTGTAGCATGCATATCACTTTCTGGACCCTCAAATGTTGCCCTTCTGCCCATGAACAAATGGGAGATATAGCAGAAGACACCCAAGTCCACGCCCAGTACATAGCAAAGTCACATCGAATAGCTCTTATTGAAGGAATGAACTACTGTATTGAGAAATATACGGTATCAAAAAGAATAAGGATGGAAAATAGATATGGGCGCAACAAACGGAGATTCTTGAGGCCACACGGAGATCAAGGGGCAAACCTGCACCAGGGAACAGAGATCAAACAGCAAAACATTAGTATAGAGAACTAAAAGGAGTAGAGGCACAGAAAACACGAGAAAAGTCAGTTGAGCCTATATCATGGCATCGTGATCGGACAAAACACTACCAAGGTGCGAAGCTAGAATTATAGGCAATTCATCATATTTGCAGAGAAAGTGGAGTAGAGTAATGAACGAAAGCATACCTTTTGATTGGGTGAACTCTTCCAGATTGCGATTGCAAGAAGAGATGATGATCCTGAAACAAATCACAGTACAGAAACAAGGTTTACTGATCTAGTAAGAAAAGAACCAAAAATATATAGTAAGACTGCTTTCTCAGCCTGACGTGACATTATCCGCACTGATGGGCTTTACCCATGCGCTAGGATAGGGATAACAAATGATCATCATAGAACAAAGAAAAGAAAATCATAGCTTGATACTCTGCTATACTTACAGGCTGCTCATAAGTTGACAATCGCGAGTGCCCACACAATGTAGCGACATTCTGTTAACAGAAGGAAAGAACAGAGAGTATAGCTCAGCAACAGAGTACAGGTATGGTAACACTACAACAAGAATATAAAGTGGTTCAGTTGGCCTAAAAAGCATTAGTTACGTTCATTGAACTAGCTCATACAAGAGGTGTCAAATAGCTCAATCATCAGAACCAATGTAGAGGTCACATGAAGATCAATCAAACAGAAAACATACCCCAGATGGTCGCAAGAAGTAGCTGGCGATGTGCATGTGCTGCTTAGGACGGCAGTCAATCTACAAAACCAAACCAAAAACAAAAACACTCAAGATGATGCATCCAGACAATACTGTACGGAAATGCAGATTAGCTAAGACCATAGTAAATCAGTTATGCCCACATATTGGCATTGTGATCGGACAAATCACTTCCAAGGTGCGAAGCTAGAATTTATAGGCAATTCATCAAACCATGGCGATTCATATTAAAAAAAAATACTTGGAACCGTACGTACCAGTTGCGGTCGAGGGACGCGATTCCATAGCACAGATGAAGGCTTATGCCTGGATAACAACAGTAGCACACATAAAGGAGACATGTGGGTTAGATGTGCCTAGGTGGAAGGAAGATACAGAGAAATGGGGACGATGTGTCTCAGCCTGACGTGACATTATCCGCACACACAAACTTCTGTAAGTGTTCTAGGATAGGGATAACAATAGATCATCATAGATCAGAAATACGAAAGTGAAAAAAATACAAAAACGTACCACTCTGAGGCCAAAGCCACGCGACAAGCCGTGAATTCTCCAATCGACTAAGAGTATCTGAAATTGCAGAAAAATAGCAAAGACAAAGTTCAATGCAAAATGGTAGCAAAGTGCAACGCATTAACGGCCGATAGGCTAGATCAGTTGGCCTAAAAAGCATTAGTTGCGTTCATCGAACTAGCTCATACAAGAGGTGTCAAATAGCTCAATCATCAAATCCAGCATATACAACTGCTGCTCTTGGATGGAATAGTGTACTTACATTCTAGGAAGTTGATATGAAAAAAAAATGGCGGTTGCACGTGCAGTCCATTTTCATTTTTTCGTCATAAACCTGATGGAAACAAAAAGAAAACAAAAAGGACAATACCATTCAACAGGAGGGCACCTTCCTCAATAAAAGAATAGGATAATCTTGACGGGCAATCAGTCAGCCAAGTACAACATCATAGATATTGCAGAGAATAAGTCGCGAAACCATTTGGAGATCATCAGAACGCCCAAAGACAAAAAGGAACGAGTCTAACAGCAAAACAAACCTTATAATCTTACCGTTGTTGGAAAGTTCTTGAAGCTACGTTACACCAGAAGAACAACGAAGAAAATGCATGGCTCCAGCCATGGCTAATGAAGGGTAGAAGATGGTCGACGAAGAGAACCTCCGAGACACGAGAGCCAGAATCAGCAACCTTCACGAGGGAGGCGAAGAACAGAATGGATCGAAAGCTGGAAAAGCAACTGTACATATGCCATGGTATCACCTTGGTAACAGCCCTCCATTTTGTTGCGAAATGACAACACTCAACAGCTGTGGGTCAAGCGCGCAAGTCAAGGTCCGCTAGCCAGCGCTGCAGCATGCAGATCGAGGGGCCAAGCGGCATCGATCAGGCTAGGCTGTGCTTGAACACAGCCGATGAACAGGTGAACGCGAGACCTTTCTGAGAACTCGTTACGAGGGAACTGCGAAAAGTGCAAAAAAATCTCTTCCTTTTCATCTCTGTTTGGTGTGAGTGAAGATGGCTGCAGTCAAGAGCCTAAATCCTAAGGCTGAGGTCGCCCGTGCGGCTCAAGCCCTCTCAGTGAACACCTCTGCTGCCAGGGGTCTCCAGGAGGTGATGAGGTCGAACCTGGGACCAAAAGGAACGATGAAAATGTATGTGTCGAAATAAACAATTTACCATTTTGCTTCAAATTGATCATGACAGTTTGCTCATTGTGAATCTGGTAGGCTTGTGTCTGGAGCTGGAGATATTAAAATAACCAAGGATGGAAACGTTCTTCTGCACGAAATGGTACGTGTTATTCTATACTGAATTTGCATATTGTACGAATTTTATCCTTTGTGGTATCCTCCCTAATTGCCATGCTTCTCGCACCTTTTCTTACATATTTACATCATTCTCACGGTGCTAGTAACTCTTGTGTATTGATGTAGCACCTTGGCATGTCGCTGTAAAGTATACGTATACTAATTAACGTAATGCTGTTATGCATACGGCCATTATTATTATTACGCACACACTCATGGCCAAGGCCAATCAAGGAGGAGGTGAGGGCGATTATAGCCAGCCATGGCAATTTGACTTCACTGATTCCACATCACCTTCTTTCGTCACTACTAACATGACCAAAAGAATATGTGACAGACTTCAAAAATCTGAGTACAAAATGGGAAAAAATTGGTGCATCGGAACTTCACATTCTGGGGAGCCACTTTCTAAAGAGCTTTTTTCAAGAACAGACAAACGGTCACTTTTTCAGATCACGTGCGAGACAACTTTGAATCGCTGGTGAACAGGCGAAGCCCAGGTCACATTCAGTTTGTACAGAGATGGATGCATGCCATTGCATGGAGGTGAAAGAAGCACTAGGATGGCGCTCAACTTCATGTCCGATGCTTGTGTTGAGTCAGAGCAGCTGCCAGGAAGCCTTGCCATGGCTTGGGCGAAAAAAGAACAAGCTTCAAGATCGCTCCAAGCGCTGGTGGAGACGAACCTGTCGCATTTCGTATACTTTTCAATGCGCGGCCTGTTCACCACAATCTTGTTGTGAGCACCGCTGACGAGCACGCGGGGCACAGCGCCTTGAAAAAGCTCTATGGCCATGACAATCTTATACGAGTACCAACAGACTGGTGAGAGCAGTTTGGTTTGGTCTGGCCATACCATTCATGTCCTGATGTACTCTGCATATTGGCACACACAGACACACGCCGCATGCACACGCACACACACACACACACACACACACACACACACACACACACACAAATGACTGTGCTCAGGAGGAAACACGCGTACATCTCTGACCAGACCGATAACACTTGTTCCGTTCGGCTTGCCTAAAGACAGTAAATCGAACAGTGTGCATGCGTGGGGAGGGGGATGGGCAGTAATCAACTCTGAGGGCCTGCTTATACGGAAACGCTGACTAGTAACTACCCTGTGAGTCTACGTGCACATAGGCACTGTGGCTGTGCTGACATTGTAGGAACAGCAGTGCTGAAAACGGGAATTTTGGCTCATTGCCCCCGTATGCTTGTAGCCTGATGTGAGTTTCAAGAAGGTTTCTGTCCTCCCCTCCTCTTCCTGCTGCGTAGTTTTGGGTCCTTATTCTCTCTGGAAAATGTCAATTGGGATTTTTGCATGATGGTTATTGGTATTTCTCTGTGCTGCGTTTGCGTTTCATGTGCTACAGCAAATTCAGCACCCCACTGCATCGTTGATTGCCCGTGTTGCCACCGCCCAGGTCAGTCTTGCATGCTTGTTCATCTACTCACAACCATGTACTAATATGGTTGCATTACTTGCTTGTTGATGTACGTATCACGAAGTAACAATCGGAAAACGTACAAGTAACAATGGGAGCAGGGCTGTTTAAAACCGTTTTCTGATATCCGTGATGTATTCTATAACAAAAATAGTTTATTGGGTCCCGTAAAATTACAGCATTTCGAGCCAGTCATCCATCGCCTGTGCACCTTTTCTTTACGATTCATTTGTAACAAAACACTGCACAACTTCACCGCTAAATGCAGACCAGCAACTACAGAGTCTGCATTTAGTGGTTGTGCTGTGTTTTGTTTTGCTTAGAGAGTGTGTTTATACCAGCTCTTGAACACCGCCTGAACTTTTCGGTAGACCACTGTCTATAATTTGTTCAATGTTCACACAAATTAGTAGACTCAAAGCTGTTGATGCTGTGTTTGTTGATTGTGTACATATACTCTCAGGATGACATCACAGGTGATGGAACAACATCCAATGTTCTCCTTATTGGTGAGCTATTGAAACAGGTGAGTGCAATGTTCCCCGCAAAACAGCAATGCAGTGGGGCTCTGGCTGCTGCTCCACTTTGGTCCTGAAGTCCTTTCGGGAATAATTGAATTTCTTGTTTTGTTTTTTAGGAAAGAAAAAGGACTAAGGAACTACGAAATACGCTATACTGTCCACTAACACCACCAGTCACTGGGCAATCAGCTTGTGCGATAACATTGCACGACACTGACTAACAGTACTGACCTTCTACTGGTGGTGGTGGTGGACAGTATAGCGTAACTTGTTCCTTGGCTCTCCATCCGAGTCATTCTTGTTTTGATAATTTTTAAATAGATATATGGGCGAAAGGCTACGTCTTTGAGAGCTGTGTGGAATGCTCTTCCCATCATGTGTTCAGGTCTATTCCTCCTCTATTCTTCTGAAAAGTGGACCATATTGACATCAGCTTTTGGCCAGGTTTTGGGTTTTTCCTGCAGGTTTAGCATTGATCATTGTGCAGACTTGCTGATCCTAATGCCCTTACTGGCCAAATCAGAGTCTGGGTTTTAGTCTAAAATCTGGTTTTGAAGAGCTCAGATCTGAATTATTTCCCAAATACCCTTTCCACATTTAGTATGCTGTAGTCTGGGAGCATGTCTGACCTGGACACGAATTTTCTTTGAAGATAATTAGAGAAATGCCAATGGTTTCTTATTCTCCCCTTCCACTCCGACAAGATAGAGCTTGAGAATGAGAACTGAACATAGCCATGTGTTTTTTGGTAACCATTCTTGCGTGTTTCTGTGTGTGTGCGCATGTATCTGTATATGTGTGTTTCTTGTGACTCAAATGGAAATTTCATGTGGTGCAGGCTGACATCTACATCTCAGAGGTATGTTAATGTGTTTTGCTTTGTTTCTTTCATAATTCGATCAGTGACAATGATGACGACGCATGTTTTGGGCAATTGTGTGCTAAGGTTACTTTTCACATGGGGACTGGATCCCTACAGATTGTGGGTGGGGTGGGTGCAACGGCCTTTTTTCCAAGCAGGCATGCATGGGAGCATTAGGTGCATATTTGTGCAGGCATCTTCACTCACAAGTCAGTACACTATGTAACACATGTCACAACATGTTATGCTACATGATTATATTTTTCTGCTATGATTATATTTTTTATGTAGTCATGTGTTTGATTCCATTCTTGAATGTTGACCTCCTCGTGTAATGTGTTATTGCTTGTGCCATACCTCAGGGTCTCCACCCACGCCTTGTCACCCACGGCTTTGACTTGGCCAAGACTAAAGCGTTAGAGATTCTGGAGAAAGTCAAAATTGATCGCGAGATGGACCGTGAAATCTTGGTCAACGTTGCCTACTCATCTTTGTGCACGAAACTGCATGGTCAACTGGCGAAGCACATGAGTGAGGTAAGTTAAAAGTGATGTGTGTGGTCATTGGTGATCTACTGAAAGTGCTTCACATACAAGTTGTAGTCGTTAATGTTTCTGGTTGTGTCTCGCTATACGATACTCGGGCAACAATTCTAACAAACTTGATGGTCACGTGGTGTGTAACTCCGAGTTGCAGCAAAATCTAGCTTTTACGTTAGAAAGCTCTACCTCCCTCCCTGTATTGCGCACTATGTGAGTATTGGAGGTTGTCCACTGTGTATATTGCCGCAATGTAGCTTGCGGTGTGTGTGGGTGTGTGCATGGGCACGCTGTCCATGCCTTTCCCTTGCTGATGTTTGGGTGTTGGTATATTCCTTTCTTTCAGATTGTCGTTGATGCTCTGCTGGCAATTAAGCGTGACGCCAAGCCGCTAGATCTCTTCATGGTAGAAATCATGGAAATGAAGCACAAGACCGACACTGACACTGCGTAAGTGCCTATTCACCGTACATCAAGTGTGTTCAGTTCCTGCTGTCTTTGTCTAATCTGGACGATTGGGCTGCACTCAAGTGTCCTTTCCTTGCTGTTAGCCTTCTTCATCTGATCCTCTCAGATGTGATGGTGAGGCTTGATTTGACCTTTTATTCTGAATCTGAGCAAGCAGATACAGAAATTAGCTGACGATGGCAGGAACCTAGAGAAAGGACTTTCAATCCATTCACACTGAACCACCCTTATAGAATGAGGAGCTGCGTGAATGCAACGCAACATTGAAATAAGATAACCGTGCCGCGATCCGCGACCAACTATGGGTGGGTAATCCACAACTCCTCGTACATTGTCTTGTTTTAACTTTCAATCACGACTGGTCATTTACACTAGCGAGCTAAAAATATTACTTTCTTCGCAGATAGGAGCTTGATTGACGCGCGTGTGTGTTTTGCTTTACTTTTGTCTGTCCATGCAGCCTGGTGAAGGGTCTTGTTCTGGACCATGGCGCACGCCACCCTAACATGCCTAAGCAGCTGAAGAATGCTTTCATCCTCACATGCAACGTCTCCCTGGAATATGAGAAGACGTGAGTGTGTGTGTGTGTGTGTTTCTGTTGTGTTGTTGGTGCATTTGGGTTGCTGTAGGTTGTGTGTCTCCCATCTCTTTGGAGAGCTTGTGGCCAGTCTGTGTAGTGAGCTCTTTCTACACTGTTCACTGCGGAACCCACACTCAGCCTCTTGTCTCTACCATAATCAAGAACCTCCTGGGGGTAGTGGCCCAGACCCCTTTCCGCCGTTATCGAGTGAACTGACTTCTTGAACTGGTGTCCTACGCATGTGCTTGGAGCTTTGTGTGTGTTGTGTGCAAGAAGCTTGTTAGATATTGCCACTTACATCACCATGTTGCATGTGTGTACATGTAAAGCCAGATTCGTGCTTCGCGTCATCGCTTTCTTTGGCCCATTGCATGCCTCACATTGGCTTCTGGAAGATTTTGTTGAGTGGGACCCTGTTTTATGTTGGTTACATTTGCAGCGAGGTTAACTCGGGTATTTTCTACAAGACTGCCGAAGAACGCGAGAAGCTTGTGAAGGCTGAGCGTCAGTTTGTCGACAACCGCATCCAGAAGATCATTGATCTGAAGAGACAGGTAAGCTGCGCTCACCCTGAGAAGGGGATGTAGGGAAGAAGAAGTCGACTTTATGCAAGTATCTGTTAGCCAAGTCTGAGAGTATTGTCAGGTTCATGGCCGTGACTGTTTTAGCACTCTGTGCCCTGCCAGAGTTCACTTCGATATCATGGACAATGCAGTTTTTCGTTCGGCAAGGTCTTCAGCTGTTTTGGAATTAAGTTTCTCTTCGTCTTACGCATTCTCTTTGCTTCTGAAATCTGAGAGTATTCTCTTCTATTTGCTGGAAATGCAGTGTCAATTACATCTACAATGTATGTTTTCGGAATCTAAAATTTGTACGTGTCGTTTTGAACTAATACGTTGAGGAGTCTGTACATTCTAGTCTTGGTTGGAGAGTACGGTGTACGCTAGAAGTCTGCCCTGAGCTCTCGTCCACTTTAATGCATCAATGTTGCCAAACAGCTGCCAACATCAACGGCGGCAAGCTGAATGTTTCTTGCACACATGTAGACAAAGGTGTGATGCATGCGTGAGTGCTTACACTGAGCGGTGCATTCTAATGCGCTACTGCATATATCTTCAGTTGACAGCGGAATTACCTGCTGCGCCTGTATGCTTCAGTCTGCACTGCTTTGTTCTATCTTCTTCTTCTTCTTTTTTCTGATAGGTCACTGAAGGTAATGATAGCACATTCCTCGTTGTCAACCAGAAGGGTATTGATCCAGTGTCATTGGACATGCTTGCCAAGGAGGGCATCATGGCGCTGCGCCGTGCCAAGCGCAGAAACATGGAAAGGTATGTGTGGATGCATGTGTACTTTCCAGTGGTTTGTAGAGCAGTGCTTCTGGCTGGTGTTTTGTGTATCCCTGCAAGACAATCCCAGCCCTGCCTGTATTCATTGGTGTGCGTGTGTGTGTTCAGGCTCACACTGGCTAGCGGCGGCACTGCAATGAACTCCGTTGATGACCTCACTCCGTCAGTGCTTGGCTGGGCTGGTAATGTCTACGAGCACGTCTTGGTAAGTCTGCATTGTCATGTTGAACCCCTCATTTACGCGTACATGTTCACAGCTAAACTGTCCGGAGATTGAGGGCGATTATTATTCTATTGCTACTGTAGTACATTGCAAAGCAGTCATCCGGGTTGAGGTTTACATTGATAACAAGGAATAGCGTAGGATTCATACAAACTACTTTTTGCTCTTCTGTTTTTGAAGCTGTGTGCTTCTGTTGTTGAGATTGTGTACTTCTGTTGGTGGCATTGAGGTGTATTTCTTTTGTTTGCTCCATACTGTTTCAGGGTGAGGACAAGTTCACATTTGTTGAGGATGTGAAAGACCCCGAGTCAGTAACAATTCTCATCAAGGGCCCCAACAAGCACACGATCGTCCAGATCAAGGATGCCATCCATGATGGTCTCCGTGCTGTGAAGAATGCCATTGAGGACAAGAGCGTGGTTCCTGGAGCTGGTGCTTTTGAGATCGCTGCACACGCTGAACTCATGGACTACATGAAGTCTGTCAAGGGCCGACAAAGACTTGGTGTGAAGGTACGTGTATATTTACACTGCTGTGTTTGGATATGTATGCTCCACACATCAACCTGTATAGCTTACAGGAGTCAACTGTAGAGACATCTTAGCCTGGTCACACAGAATATACAGTTGTGGCCAGTGAATTACGGTAGTTCCACGAATGGACTTCATTGACTGAAAACACTAAGCTTAACTGATACCGGTACAACTGAGTTATGTGCATCCTAAACAGGTCGACAAGTCACAGCCTAGGTTCACACAAGCATAGTCATTAATGTTCATCCAGTGCCCGCTTCATTTGGGAGCACTCTCGAACCGTTATCAAACATTACACTTTTGTGATACTGTGATTGTGCTGGTACACTTGTACACAATAGCGTGTACGCAGGTCTGTAGGCGCTACATATTGTATAGTACGAGGTGAATAGCAATTTCTGGACATGAAAATAAAATAGAGGCCCACTGGCTGTGTGTTTTACATTTTTCATATCTTTTTGTATCTATTGTATGGCCTAATCCTTCATCTTTCCAAATATGTGACAATTGCTCATGCTGTGATCCCAGAGACTTTATAGCAGGATGTTTTCGACAGGCCAATTTTTTGGCCTAAATTTCAGTGTATCGAATTCTGGACATGAAAGTAAAATAGCGTCAATAGGCATCCTATGCTGCACCATTTTTGTTATATTTTCTATTGGTGGACTGCAGTTGGCCTCTTCACACTTCCAGCTAACAGGTCCAAGACTATACAGCGTCTGAAGTGAAGCGCACATGGGGAAGCCAACAATTCGTCCATTACTTCTTATTTTACTCAAAATTCAAAATTCTCATGCGACATAGTACCACAAACCTCGTTGAAATGCCTCCCAAGAAAAGGCTATCAACAAGGCACCGACACGAGGAGAAACTACAACAGCCCAGCTGTCAACTACAACAAGAAAAAACTTCATCAACCTGACTGACTTGACTCTACACGCGACGAAAAATTATTTTACTCGAAATGTCCAGAAATGTACAATGTCCAGAAATAGCAATTCACCTCGTACAGTCCCGTATTGCAAGTTGAAGTGTCAGATTTCACTTGGCACCACTGCAGTTTACAGAACTCACTTCTGCACCTTGTGTAGTAGGTCATCGACTGCTTTTCCGGTGTTAACATGCCTGTGATCCTGCTATCCAACTGTTGTTGATGTTTTCTTGTAGGCATATGCTGACTCACTTTTGATCATCCCCAAAGTACTGGCTCAGAACTCCGGATATGACCAACAGGAAATCATGGTCAAGCTCCAGGTAAGAATTGTTATGCACGTCAGGTGTTTTTCATTGTAGCTGAACAGACTAAGTCAATATGTGTAACTTTTTTTAGCCAGCAAAGGAATCCGCCTGCCATCATATTGTATCCTGGATTCCTGGTACCTCTGTCTGCTTACATGCGTTGTATTATCACTTTTAATGTATGTACTAGGTTTTTTATTAGTGTCATTGGTGGGCTCCCTCACGCCAGTGTACACAGCTGTGCCAATACTTGCTCTGTAGTGGAAAATGTTCCTGATTGAAAGGTGCGAATAGTATCTAAAACAGTAGTTACGCGTAGTGATCCGAATTAGCAAGTACTGGTAGTCAAAACGTACAACAAGAACCTTCGAAATCATAAGGTTGTTTGGTTAGCGCATTCAAGACTTGGTGGAGCTGAATGTCAGGCCGTGAAAAGTCAGTACTACTCGTACTGTAACCCTCCGTATTGTACTGACTGTTGCCCACTTTGACTATCAGTATCTGGGTTAATGAATTATAGAATAGGTGGACAACTACACGTACATATAGCTAGTAAACTGTAGGTCCTTTTTATGATCATATCACTGGGCTCTCCATCTGAGTTCTTTGCAATTGTTAGGTAAGTATCTTTGCCATGAGCTCATGTGTGGATGGTTATTGTTGTTGCTGCTGTTCCTGTAGGAGGAATACCAGGAGTCTGGCCGGCCAGTAGGTATTGACATTTCCACAGGTACGTTCTTGTATGGTTCTGAACTTCTGGTATTTGAAAATTGGGAGGGTTCTACATCAACTACAGTCTACTGCTGGAGCATTTAGTATGAGTTCTGTGCAGGTATGTCTGTAGTGGCTTATTTTGATTTCATTTCTGGGCATCTGGAATCAGACACCCTTCCAGACCCGGCTAAGCGAGACTGTAGTGTTGCAACAACACGGCTGATATCTGGTGATACCTCTTTGAGTCCTGTGGCCGTAACTCTGGTAACCCTATCCACTTGGTGTGATACTGATGGTGACGCGTGTACTGCATAGTGCCTCCTGTACGGTTGTCTCAGGATGGCAAAAAAAACTGATGGGTTTCCTACGATCGTGGACAGTCGATATTGGCTGGTAGATGTACTGGTGTGTGTGAGAGTTGGTGTTCATTTAACAGTCCGGTAACATTGGATTTTCTCTGCCTTTCCTGCTGATTTGTGCCAATGCCTGTCTAATGTAGGCGAGGCTTTAGTTCCCGAAGACGCCGGTATCTTCGACAACACTCGCGTCAAGAAGCAGCTCCTGCACTCTTGGTAAGTTTGAGCACATGAGTCTATATCCCGCGGGCGGGTATTGTCTCATGATTCCGAGCAAGGTTCTTGCTTGTTAGGCCTTGGTCATACTAGTACTGCGTAAAACACCAACACCATGATAACATGACTGTAGTAGAAAATCTGCAGAAGTGGACACTTTCAGTTATTCTACTATTTGCTTGTTCCTTCTCCTTTTTTCAGGAAATTTCACCGTTTGTTCTACTAGGGCTAGAGAACAATGCAGCCCTCTGTCAACTGTCATGTGTGTTTGTTTTGTTCATTTGTGTACAGCACCACAATCGCCAGCAACCTGCTTCTCGTCGACGAGATCGTTCGTGCCGGTATGGCTTCTCTCAAACCCGGTCAACAATAGTTCAACTCACACATCTTTTAGTTTTTTACAACCTTGATGAAATGCCCATATGAAAATTAACACCAGTTTCCATGAAATATATCATCTCATCATGAAGACAATGTGTGTTGGCGTTGTATTTGTGTTCCTGTGTCGTGGCGCAATGTGCGCCTCATTCTAAACGGACCATGTAGAGTTCCAAAGCGAGTACAGTAGAGTCGCGCGCCCAAGAACGTTGTTTCCAAGGGGTTAGCCTGGGACGTTCTTATTTTTTCAGCAACCTGGCTGCTTTCTTACAACACGTTCTTAGAAACAACCTGTAGTAAATCATATGTATCCTACAAGCTCCCAGAAAACCAACAACGCCGTTCTTAGCTTTAGGCTGTGGCGTTCTTAGTATTTCAGGCTGGACGTTCTTGGGCTCCATGTTCTTCAGCGACTCTACTGTGCTAGTACAAGTACTAGTATGTCGTGCACTAAAGCTTCCTCTGCCCGCAGTACAGGCGTAAAGGCTGCAAAGCTGGCCAGTGAAAGTCCATTTTGTTACCATTTCCAGTTCCACTGGCGCCAGAATTGCTATCACCCAGTCATCACAAGCCAACTCATCGAGGCCGACAGGTTCACGTGTTCTGTGCTCACTTTGCTATGTTGAAAAGCTGAAATGTGATTCCAAACACATCTGGTGCTCTCTGGGTCCAAACTGTGTTGTTTTGTGTATAGTCTTGTGCATTACATCGCAAGCAAAACGATGCAATCGTCGTGACATAGTGGGTATGTATGAGTTACACAGACTCTGGAAAGTTACTACTGCAATTGTAGTACACTTGGACGCCTCTTATCCGGGCACCTTGGGACCGGGCACTGCCCGTATCTCAGATTTGCCCGTATCTCAGAATAACTCATCTACCATGTATCATTATCATTTTTGAAGAAGTTTTTTTGGTGCATATTGCACATGTTCAGGTTACAAAAATAATCCATGGATAAAAATGTATGGATTACACAGGTTGGCAGTGACAAATAAGCACTTCTGCATTCGGAAAAAAAGTTCAACCCCCCAAATTCGAAGCATTTTTGCCATAGGAACTCAAGCTGAGGGTGGCCGGTAGAGAGACGTGCCCGTATCTGAGGCGTCCGGATAAGAGGCGTTTGAGTGTACAGTCGTCCCTCTCTAATCCGGCACTTGTTTATCCAGCACCCTTGCGAACCAGCACATTTTCTGGCAAAACGGATTTTTTCAGTTCATCTTCTACACTTTAATCCGGCACTTGAATTCCGCCTCCAGCAGCGATTTTCTGCAACAAATCACTCAAACTGTACATAATTCGATTTTCTAATCCAGGAGTTGTACATCGCATACTGTCAGGGACCATTGTAACATACACTTGGGAATATCCTATGCCAGTGCGTAAGATATTCCCAAGTGTATGTTATGGACATGCATTCCACAAAGTACTTGGTTTGACACAGAAAATCCCTACGTTTTTATGATAACATGTGGGCCGGGTTTGATAATCCAGCACCCTTGTTTATCCAGCAGAAAATGCCGTTGCAAAAGGTGCCGGATTAGAGAGGGACGACTGTATGTACTTTTGAGGGTTGACATGACTGTACTGTAGTGTGTAGCTGTATACTTACACCAACCAATGGCTCTGTGGAATTTGAAGCCAACTGATTCCAGTGGATATGTGAATAAGGGCCATGGAGTAGAATCCAAATGGAATTATCTATTTGTCTGTGCTCCTGGTGTTTTAAAACTCCATGAAACTGTGAAACGAGATCACGTAACTGTTATACGATCCTTTGTAGTATTGTACAGTTGTGTTCGGTAAAATTCGACTACGTGCATATTTGGTGCCTGAACTCGCACGGCCCTTGACGCCCAGGTGTCAGGAAAGTGTACAATTCCTAGTTATTGAACGGTGTATGCATTCTAGTGGATTCTGGAATTGACATGTCTAATCAAGCGAGCCCATTGGCACGTATAGCTCTATGAGTTCCGTAAAGTACGGTGAGAGCGCCCCACCACCTCCTCTGTTTGTGGTGGTGTTGTGGTGGTGTCCTGTCTGTAGGTCATACGACACATACCTTGTACACACATTGCACGACTTGCATCAATCCGTACTCAATTTTCCTTCAAGCGGATGCGAGCTCAACACAAGAACATGCTAAATGTGACCTTTGCAGTAAGGTTCTGATACCTTACAAACTGTAAAACGACGTCTGCCAGTACGTCGTATTCCAAAACGTGACGCGTATTGAAACGTAGTATGAATAGCCTATAAGTGAACCCACAACACACTGACGCCACAAAGATACCATCTTTACAGGATTTAATGTGCAATTTCCAAATTCCACACTGGTAACTCAATTACAAGTGGTAACTCAATTACCTTTAAATGTGTGTCACCACGGTACAGTAGTCGCACCACGGTACAGTAGTCGCACCCCGTGGAAGAATGTGGAGCCTACTAAGAACACCAACACTACAGTTAGGAAAGTCGTTGTAACCGTGCAGTTTAAGAAAAAACTTGTTTAGGCAGCTTTTCCGAAACGTAATAAGATATTTACCTACATGTACATGTTAATAGTAAAGAAAAGGACCAAGGTACTACAAGTTAATGCTATAATGTCCACTAACACCCACAAGTTCTACTTGACAATCAGCTCATGCAACAACATAATCATTGCACGACACTGACCGACGTTACTGACATTCTACAACTGGCTATATCACATAGTATCAGTATCAGCTCTAGCACATCTTGGATGCCCGCTCCAACAGCCTTCCAACTTTGAAGGTTATAACCTATTGATAACATAGGAGGGGAAGGTGCCAACGTCCGTCACAGCTGAGACTCCCCTCCCCTATGTTATCACCAGAACTAACTTTACTTAGAACCTTCCAAGGTGGAAGGCTGTTGGAGTGCATATCCAAGACACACTAGAGCTGATAGCCAGTTTATAGATGTAAAACGTCAGTGCCGTGCAATGTTATCACAGGAGCCAAATAACTGGTGGTGTTAGTGGACATTAGAGAGGTTAAGTTACACGTTTTTGTAAAATTTTGCCTGGCAGGATTCGGGTTCAGTTCGCACAAATATCAAATCTTCCAACAAACTCGATAAAACTCCGGAAACTCACACAAATTCGATCGGGATAACCAAGCGCAACTTCCAAAAACCCACGTCATGAACTTACGTGCCGGACAGTCAACTCACGTAAAACACGCCAAATTTTACGCGAGTTTTTTGACGTAAAAGTTCACGGACATAAGAATTTTACGTGAAACTTAAAGGGGAAGTATACCCTAAAATCAAATTTTCACCAGTTGTAGTCTTCTGGGTGCTGAGTCGAATGGTCTTGGTCCGAGGAAGCTGCGACGCTCCCTTCCTACTTGAATCCCAATCGAACTCGCGCACTTCCACCGAAACTGGGTGACTGCGCCCTACTAGATGGGGATTTGTATGCAAAATGTCACTAAAAGCGCCATTTCGTTCTTATAAAAGCACGGATGACCGCGATTGGCCCATATGTTGTAGTCTTTTGGACGCTGAGTCGACTGGTTTTGGTCCGAAAAGGCTGCGATGCAGCGTTCCTCCTATATTCCCAATCGAACATGGTTGAACAAGCGGTCACGTGCTCCTGGGTGCCCAAATCACCTGGTCACCGCGCCAGCAGGCGACAACTTTCACACCAAGGTTCAACTCGAGTTCAACTCGAGTGACAGGACTGCACCCAAAAAAGGTCAAACAGGCTAGTAAGTTGTACCCTGCAGGCACGGTGACCAGCTGACTGGTGTACGCAGGAGCACGTGACCGCTTGTTCAACCATGTTCGATTGGGAATAAAGGAGGAACGCTGCATCGCAGCCTTTTCGGACCAAAACCAGTTGACTCAGCGTCCAAAAGACTACAACATATGGGCCAATCGCGGTCATCCGTGCTTTTATAAGAACGAAATGGCGCTTTTAGTGACATTTTGCATACAAATCCCCATCTAGTAGGGCGCAGTCACCCAGTTTCGGTGGAAGTGCGCGAGTTCGATTGGGATTCAAGTAGGAAGGGAGCGTCTCAGCTTCCTCGGACCAAGACCATTCGACTCAGCACCCCGAAGACTACAACTGGTGAAAATTTGATTTTAGGGTATACTTCCCCTTTAACGGTAACCTCTCTATTATAGCAGAACTTCCTTGGTCCTTTTTAAATAATTAACCCGTGGCACTCCATCCGAGTCTATCCATGCACACCTGATGAGCTGTCCATATCGGCGAAATGATAGTCGTGTGAAACTGCTGCTTATAGGGCTTGAAAGTGATGACGTCAAAACGGCCAGGGAGTAGTAAGTTGACATCAGATTTCTATTTTTGGATCCACTAAGGTGTGACTTTGCTATTGCCTAAGTATGTGGGTGCATAGCAACCCACTCATGTCGCATGCAGGTGTGACTTTTATTTCGCCACCAGTTGTAACCCCGCCCCCAGTAGCCAAATCAGTCAGTTTCACTGGCTACATCACCATGCTGTGGGTAAGACCGCTTGAAATGTGCTTGGATCCATACAAAAACTGGATCCAAGTGGATCTAGTTTTTGAATTTTTGAAATTGTTGCTATGCTGTGACATAGCACTTTCAAGCCCTATTGTCCATCTAAATTGTCATAGTCGAAGTACATTAACTGAGGTGTTCGGCTACATGGTTCATGTTCGCTTACATGTAGCTTCCCTCCGATATTTGAATCACATAATTATGTGTGGTACATGTATGTTGCTATGGTATGCATCCTTGAATTGTGGTTTGACCGTATTGTCCAATGGTCTTGCCAGTATCGTCATAGACAATTGAGTAAACCAAGAGTACATACCCCCCCCCCCCTGTTATGTACTCTTGATTAAACCCATTTACATCCGCCAACATTGAGACTTTTCAGCTGGTCTTGGTTGCGCGCACTTTCCCCTCCTATTTTATCGCTGCAACCGAGAGTACTAAAAAACCTTTTTAGTACTCTTGCGCTATAACTTAGAACCTTCCAAGTACAGTAGTCGCGCCCTGAAGAACGTGGAGCGCAAGAACGTCCAGCCTGAAATACTAAGAACGCCACAGCCTAAAAGCTAAGAACGGCGGTGTTAGTTTTCTGGCAGCTTGTAGAATATTATGATCCAATACACACTGTTTCTAAGAACATGCTGTAAGAACGCAGTCAGATTGCTGAAAAAATAAAAACGTCCCAGGCTAACCCCTTGGAAACAACGTTCTTGGTCGCGCGCCTACTGTAAGGCGGAAGGCCGTTGGAGTGCGCATCCAAGACGGGCTAGAGCTGATAGCCAGTAAGTTGTAGAACGTCAGTATCGTGGTCAGTGCAGTGCAATGTTCTTGCGTAAACTGATTGTCAAGTAACTGGTGGTGTTAGTGGACATTTAGCGAAACTTGTAGCTACATGGGTATGTAATAGTGCGTGGATGCAATCCAGTAGGACTATTTTCTAAGAACGCAACCAGATTGCTCAAAGACAAGGAACGACCCAGTCTGACGTCTGGGACACGACATTATTGGGGGCACGACTACAAGCCAGCGGGCAGAGGGAAACATTATTAAGTCCGGGCGTACTGGAGCTGAAAGATCAGCGACAATATCGCTGACGCAGACCAAGTACATGTATCCAACCCCAGGGTGATGGCCAGCCCTCAGTGGTCTGTGATCTAGTCATGTTACAGCCAACGTTTACATGATGTGGTAGGCTTATTCAGCTCACCCTGTCCCAGACACCAGAGCTTTATCGCCCAGGGCTCATGTTCTTTATGTACACGGTCAAGAAAACAAGAACAAGCCCCCGGCTCCTAAGCATGCAACTTACTTCCTAATGATCAATAATAAGCCTACAGTCATCACGACATTTCAAACACAATCATTTATCACGAGCATACTGCTGTCCACGAAACCATAAAGTCAAAATGTCTGGAAACTACCAGCACACGAACCCCGCATTTGCACTGACGACACACCACAATACTGATGTACCTGCGCCACAAGCCCTCGTGCAAATCTATCAGGCAACGGTGACAATGTAAGCCAGACAAGCAAGGCCTATGTGCCTGCAAAATGCAATGTAACGTACAACTCCCCGTTATTCAGGTGTTGAGAAGAACCAGAGCACTACAGTGGAGATGCACCTCTAAGAACAAGGCCCCCATGAGGTCAACCCAACAAATCATACTCTTATATAAAAGCGCCCATAGCTCACAAGAAGCTGATGAAGTGCGAATTGTTGGCTCTGTAACAAAACTATCACCCTTTTAACGGTGCAGAGGGTCCACAGTCTCCCAAGTTGGTCATGCCTGAGGTCCAAGTTCTTCCTCAGAAGATGCAGTGTGTGAGTAGACGGGCAAATGTATACAAGCTTACATCGATACAATTAATATTTGCATCAAACTTCAGAACTCTAGCACAAGACCAGGCACACATCGACTACAAGGTCAGAACAACTAGCCATGGACCTGAAAAAAAGATTCCCAACAACATTGCCCAGCGCACCTATTCTACCGGAACACCAAGCCTCGTTACAATTGCAATTGAAAGACATTCTATGAAACACACAGACCCAAAACACACAAACACATCCCTGATGGGCAACCAACTTAGAAGTGAGCAAATCCCACCAAGCCCATACAGTACACCCTGGGAATCTCTCTTGCCACAATCACAAACTTCTCAACCGCAACCCAAAGTCAACCAATCATGAACACCATCACTCCCAGTCCAATACAACACACCAATCTATGATTCGGGAATCTCCCCACCATTGAACACTCTCCTATGCGACACACAGTACTGAAACCTAGGACTATAGCGTGGACCTCTTTACTAGAAATGGTGTCCGTTACAGTGTTCGACTCGTGTGTGAGTGAGTATGTGAATGAGTGAACGTGTCGACGTAATTAAAGCCCAGTGTATTCATGGTGGTGTTTCATCTTGTGTAATGTGCATACTCTCCCTGACGACAAGACTTGGACAGCGACTCTCTGGATGACCGGATGCCATTCCTATCAAGAAATAGAACACAAGTGAAACGCCGTCTTGGGCAAAAGCTACGATACCCTGGCGAAGAAGATTCACTAGTACACGAATGCTAGCCTAAAGACAAATATTCTAATACACCACCAGCCCTATCCCCTTGCTTATGCTGGAACCCCAACCAACCAAAAACTAGAGTGAATTTAATGGTAGTTCACGACATGCTACCAGTAAGAAATATGACATGTGCATAGAGATGAATGGTGGAACAAACAAAAAATACCAGATCAAGTACTATATTCACAGCAAAATACACATATCACACTCAACGGCAGTTATTCGCATACGTACCAGGAGTCACTGAGAACGTGAGAGGAGAGATGAAACCCGCCATCGACCAATACGGCCCATAGATCCACGGATCAGTGCAAAAGGCAGCCAAATGGCGCTTCAGTAAGAGAACAGAACACGTTGCACAAAAACCATGAGACACAACAGCAGACGCTAGCGGCCAGCCAACTCTCCAACCAGTGGAGGAAATTGCCTTACCAGCTAAACAACTAGATGACGAACACGGTGACTAGCATTGAGCATCTTTGCCGTTTCCATCTCTGGCTGAAAGGTCACAACTACCTGCTCTGCAAGGACAAGACAAGCAACAAGCAAAATACAAACTGGGAAAGAACCTATAAAACTGATATTTTGTGTTCATATGGGATAAAAAAAATAAAAAAAATTCAAGAACGATGTCGGTATCCATTGACAAGCATTTATATCCAGCAGAATCACTACTGCTCCGTTTGTTGGGCACATGATGAGCACATGACGGCACTGGCTGTGCCTCCTGCTATATGGAGGCATATTCCACCCGATGCCGAGGATGTCGGTTTACTACGGCTACCTGATTCAGCCAAGTCTGCGGGTACCGAAAATCGTACTTGAGTTACAGGAATACTTTTCAATACCGTCGCAATGCCGCTGTCATTGCAGAGGACACTTTTCAGATACTCAACCTCTTTCTCCAGACTTGATATCTTCTTCTGCATGGGCTCAACGACTGCCGTCAGCCTCTGGTTGGCAGCTTCTTTCTCCGTTAGTTGATATTCCAGGCTGTCCACGTAACTCTTCTTCTTCTGGCGGTTCTCACGGGCTGACAAAGCAGCTTTGTTAGTAGCAGTGCCTCTCCGAGGTCTTTTGCGCTCCGCGATAACCGAGCTCGTAGTTGTAGCAGGATAAGGTGAATGCGATGGGGTTTCCGTCCACCTGCATTCCGAAGGAGGAGAACAACTCCCTACGGAGGAGGTACACTCTACTCCGGAGGTTGAAGGGGACCTTTTGTTCTCGAGCGCAAGAAGATCGCTTGCTGAATCCCAAAAGTTCGAAGTAGCAGCGGGTGGTGGTGCTACCTGGGATTCAAACGGGAACGGAAGATCAAACGCTGGGAGATCAGGCACTGCTGTGCTGAACTCTTTTAGAAGTTCGTCCAAATCGAACCTAGACTCCTGGCACGGTTGAGAAAGGGCAGAATACTCCATTGTTCGTACAGAGAGAGACCTGAAAAAACGAACCAGAACTCTGCTACACAGACGAAAATGTGCCCGTTGCTGGTGTGAGTTTTGCTTTTTGAACAGTTTTCTATGGAATGTGCTGACGAACGCGGAAAAGAACGTTCGTGGATCGTTGTCGGGCGGCATGCCTGAACAGTCAACACATTGCGTGTGCACAGGATAGTAACTGAGCAGATTCTGAGCAGACACGTGGAAAGAACGTTCGACGAACGATGTCGCGACCGGTCTCTGCGCGGTACGCCGCGCGCGGGCGCGCTGCGGCGCGGACTTGCCTGTTGCACTTGCACGCTGCAAGAAAACAAGCGCCCACCGCCACCGGCCACCGCGTACCGAAAACACCGTACCGCAAAAGTTGCCAAAAAATATTTCGGGAAATATGAATCGTCAAGCTTTCTCTTTTGAAATTTCCTCTCCAAGAACGAGAAATGGCGAGCTCACAAACCATCGACCGAGTTGTCGTTCACCCCATCGTGTTGCTTAGTGTTGTAGATCACTATCACCGCTTAGGCGGAAATAAGCGTACTGTTGGTGTGCTGCTCGGTGCCTATCGTGGCAATGGAATTTTAGATGTGTCGAATTCTTTTGCTGTTCCGTTTGAGGAGGATGCCAAGGATCCTTCCATTTGGTTTCTAGACCATGACTACCTGGAGAATATGTATCGCATGTTCAAAAAGGTGACTGCAAAGGAGAAAATTGTTGGATGGTATCACACTGGACCTAAGCTCAGAGTCAACGATATTGACATTAATCAGTTGATCAACAAGTACTGCTACACGAACAACTCGGCTTTGGTGATCATAGAAGCGCAGCCTACAGGTGTCGGCCTACCAACTGATGCGTATGTTGCTGTCGAGGAAGTCCATGATGATGGATCTCCAGTAAACATGACTTTCACTCATGTTGCAAGTGAGATGGGTGCTGAAGAAGCCGAGGAGGTTGGTGTGGAGCACCTACTGCGAGATATCAAAGACACATCCGTAGGCAATCTGTCTCATGTGATCTCATCACAGTTGCTGGCACTGAAGGGTCTCCAGAAATCGTTGGATACGATACGCGTCTACCTAACAAGAGTCGTCACCAGTGAGCGTCCAGTCAATTTTGCTATTCTCAACAACCTGCAAGACATCTTTAATCTGTTACCGAACCTCAGCGTAGACGACCTGGCAAAGGCACTCACAGTCAAAACGAACGACCAGATGTTAGTGCTGTACCTCGGCTCACTGGTGCGCTCTGTCATTGCACTGCACAACTTGCTGGATAACAAACTGAAAGTCCGTGCTGTTGATGCGCAAGCATAAGCTCCACAGTAACTCAGTAACTCCTCTCATCCTGAATTTATGCATTCCCGCATTTTATCCTAGTTTTAGCCGTACTCCGTGACATCAGACATCAGGCATGTAACATTACTCATTAGTATTTGAACAGGTGCTTCACACGTTTTGTGTTATTCGAATTTCTCATTGATTTGTGTGATTTTATGTTTTTCACATGGAATGAATTATGATTTGTCAGATAATGAATGCACTACATGACTGTACATGTAGTATCAAAGTAAAAAGCCAACGTGCAGTTCTTAAAAAATGTACAAAGTTAGAATAACGATCTTTTTTTAAAAACCTGTACAGCTGATTTTTTCATGTTTTTGGCAGAAGAATTTCCTAGCTGCACATACATTATACATATTTTCTGTTGTAAAAATCACCACAAAAACTGGACTGGTATCAGATTTGTGTGCCGATGTGAAAGATAGGAATGAGAGGTGTAGAGCAATACACAACCCAGAGATAATACAGGGCAAGTAGTAGTAGTACTAGTAGTGTAGAAGTACAGTCCACTCAATAGTCGAGACAAGGTCTGCGCCAAGGTGGTATCTTCCACCGTTCGCAAGGTCTTCCACATACTTATGAAGTACATGTATGTACATGTACGGATACATGTACTTGTACATGTGATTGTATTCTTGAAGTTGTGGTGCACCGCTAGGGCACAGGCAGCATTCCCCTGTGCTAAGGCTGACCCAGTCAACTGAAGCGAACTGGTCCAGTAGAATTGCTTTGTTTCCATCTCATTCTCTGTCCAGAAGAGGAAGTTCCACTCCGGCGTGGTGCTTAAGTATAGATTGAGGTGCACCGGAGAAGCTGTGACGCACATTCAGTCCATGCTGATCATGGCATAGTACAATCTTCATTCGTCACCTGCACTTCATGATGATGCTGAGCTGTACCATGATGATGCTGAGCTGTACCATGGTGTGTGCTCGCACTGGTCACAGTTGTACACGCGCATTGGAAGATAACGTGCACGCTGACTTGCTGACTTGGCCCTTTAGAGCCACAAGTAGCATCACTGTGGTTGTCTGTATAGAACTGACGGATCACATACAGTACTGCGCACTGTGATCGACCGCTGGACAGTTGCCTTTTGCTAGCTCTTCGCACGCGCTGACCGAGCAAATTGCTGAAATACGTAGAGTTAAGGAAACAAAGCTGCAGTTACTCGAGACACATGGAACTGGTCCAGTGCCGCCACCAAAGAAGCATAGTGGTGGAAGAAGACATCACAGACTTATGTGTACATCGCACAAGTACACGACACTAAGTTACACTGCATGAAACCTGGCCATGAGTACAACCATCTAAAACTGCTGCCCACATGACACGTGCATGTACCACTAAAAATGAAAGAACTTGTCAACAGTTACTGTTGGTCATACAGGTTTCTCATCCGATGCTCAACTTAGACTAAAACAAGTGCATGAAAAGCTTGATTGCAGAACACGGCATTCAACAAACTTTCAAAACTCATATCTTTAGGCTTTGCAGATTCTCGAACAGTAAGAAAATAGATCTACTGCGTATTGCAAGCAAGCTCTCTGCATATTCATGGGACGGAAACGGGTAGGTCACTGCTTTTGATCACTGAGATCATCCGCTAAGAGAAAGGTTAAAATTCAATGATAGTGATGCAAACCCCACAATACGGATGATGCCCAAGGCCACCAAGAGTTACTCAGGATCCTCTATGAACACACACGCGCACACACACACACACACACACACACACACACACACACACACACACACACACATGTACACACACAAACACACACACACACTCACACTACTACTTGTACACACAAACACACACACACACACACATACATGTACACACACACACACACACACACACACACACACACACACACACACACACACACATACACACAAGCACAAGTGTAACTCCATTATTGGGTCTTTGAAGGAGGATACAACAACTAGAGGCTTCGACTGCAGAACAAATCCATTTGTTTCTTTCCGGGCCTTTTCTGCTATTTCCTCATCGGCAAGTGTAATGAAGGCTTGGCCTTTCATTCTGCCTTCCTGCATCAAACGGATGTTGAATCTGAATTCACAACGATCAATATCAACAATGACAAGTTAGTTAACAAACAATAACTCACCATGGCAAAAAAACAATCACACATGTTCAACAGTACATACAAGAACCGAGGCCTGAGAACAATATCGCACAGCACACAGCGAGCGCTATGCGGCCGTTCCAACCAGATCCAAGAGAGCAAGGAGTTGTTCACCTACTGTAAGATGAGAGGATACTGGACTATTATACTTGTCAAACTGCTCCACAGTGTTTTGTTAACTTCAGGCTCATGATATTCTTCGCAGGCATTGTAATGGAGGTCCGTACCTTTCCATATGCTCGGATGATTCCCTGTCTACAAAGCGACCGAAGATAAACCGGAGATCCTGCAAAGCACACAGATTAATAGAATATCAGACACGTCCCAGCTCACGGCAGTCTCTCATTGCTCAGGGCACTCTCTCACTGCTCACGGCACTCTCTCACTGCTCACGGCACTCTCTCACTGCTCACGGCACTCTCTCACTGCTCAGGGCCGCACTCTCTCACAGCTCAGGGCCGTACTCTCTCACAGCTCAGGGCACTCTCTCACTGCTCAGGGTACTCTCTCACTGCTCAGGGCCGCACTCTCTCACTGCTCAGGGCCGCACTCTCTCACTGCTCAGGGCCGCACTCTCACAGCTCAGGGTCGCACTCTCTCACTGTTCAAGGCACTTTCTCACAGCTCAGGGCCGCACTCCCTCACTGCTCAGGGCACTCTCTCACTGCTGAGGGCTGCACTCTCTCACTGCTAAGGGGCACTCTCTCACTGCTCAGGGCACACTCTCACTGCTCAGGGCCGCATTCTCTCACTGCTCAGGGCACTCTCTCACTGCTCAGGGCACTCTCTCACTGCTCAGGGCCGCACTCTCTCACTGTGCAGGGCCGCACTCTCTCACCGCTCAGGATCGCACTCTCTCACTGTTCAAGGCACTTTCTCACAGCTCAGGGCCGCACTCCCTCACTGCTCAGAGCCGCACTCTCTCACTGCTAAGAGGCACTCTCTCACTGCTCAGGGCACACTCTCGCTGCTCAGGGCCGCACTCTCTCACTGCGCAGGGCCGCACTCTCTCACTGCTCAGGGCCGCACTCTGTCACTGCTCAGGGCCACACTCTCTCACTGCTCAGGGCCACACTCTCTCACTGCGCAGGGCACGCTCTCTCTCACTGCTCAGGGCACTCTATCACTGCTCAGGGCTGCACTCCCTCACTGCTCAGGGCACTCTCTCACTGCTCAGGGCCGCACTCTCTCACAGCTCAGGGCATTCTCTCACTCCTCAGGGCACTCTCTCACAGCTCAGGGCATTCTCTCACTGCTCAGGGCACTCTCTCACTGCTCAGGGCCGCACTCACTCGCTGTTCACGGCTTCACGCACATCATTGCTCAGAGCACTCTCTTGCATGTACAGCAGACAAGTAGAAACAAGAAATGGAAGGTACAGGAGAAGTTCACCTGGAAAGCATTGCACGCAGGCCAGTAGAGAGACGGTAAACACACAACACTACCTGTAAGCAGGTCAGCTATTTCCCCTTACCTCCTCTGTCACTTGCTTGCCAAGATTTTTAACATATAGGCGACATGATGGCTCCCCAGGCGAGTACGATTTGAACACATTGGCGTCATTCATATCTATTGACATCACAAACGAAATATACAGGAATTACCATTGTAATACCGAGCTACAGTCAGACCTGGTGGCACCAGTGCGCACTACACAGAGGATGCGAGTTGACAGACAGCATTCTACAGATCCCGAAAGCACACAGACGCCAAGATGAATGATGCGCATTCCGGCTGGACCAGATGTGAATGGTGAAGAGCCCAAAAGCGGGTAAATCGTGCATTCTCTGTCTTCCTGCCACTACTCACTAGCACTGGTGTGCATGTTGCCAACTTAGTAGTTCAGTCCTGTACTCCAAGAGACTGTAGAGCACTTGATATTCATCATACCCAGATTATGCAAGTAGGTTTGAATGAAAGGAAACACTACGGTGCAGTTTAGTATATGATATCGTTACTACAGTGTACGTTTTCGACTTTGACAGCATGTTACAAGGCGAGGATGCACAGTGCTCCTGACTACAACCATAACCCGGTTGGCAGAGTCCCGATCTCGCGACCATCAAGCAAGGCTTCTATACATACCATACAGTGTACGTGTAGTAACACATCTTACCGCTCTGCGACAGCCGCCCCTGTTGAAGCTCTTGGCGGCTAACCGTATTCAGCAGTGCTGTCATGAGGTCATCACTGTCGTCACCATGGTCCTCCACTGTTATCTGAGGTGCAGGAGCGAACGTACCAAAGCCTGCTGCCGCCGCTCCCGCATCAGGTTCTTCTTTTTCTGGCGCCGCAGTTTCAGCAGTTTCAGCATCTCCATTTGTTTCTTGCTCCGGGCGTGAACTTGATTCAAGGGCAGCCTGTCCAGCTCTTACAGCTGATTGGATAAGTGAGGACAAGTCGACTTGCTTCTTCCCCTAACATGACACCGCACAAAACACAGTTGGATAGCACACGCACAGTGCAATCTCGCTTATCCAGTACTTCAAAGTACGGTGTACATGTATTGAGTAGGAGCTCACACTCGTTAGATTCCTTACTTCAATCTCCTCATGAAAACTACTACATTGTACTACAGTAGTAGGCTGCTTACAGTGCACTATGTAGGCAGGCAAACTACACAGGTAAATACAGCTAAAATGGCACTGGTAAGTTAAAGTGGGTTGAAAGAGGTGTGAGAAAATAAATACCTGAGATGTGGAGTCAAACACGGATTCAGCATCTACAGGTTGCTCTGATGTCCTTCGCAGTCCTGCAGACGTGTCTGTTGAGGCAACAAAGCGGCGTCTCTTCACGGGTCTGGGCTTTCGCACAGCAATGCTGGAGAGTAAAACAACAGCATTTACATGTACACACCATTCACTAGACCTTCTTACAAATGCCCACACAGCCAAGCCTTCAACACTTTTCTTTGTTGAAAATAAAGCCAACAACAGATCATCCAGAACAAAGTCAAAATTACACAGTATAATCACAAAGGCAGAAGAGAACAGAGACAGCCGGCTAATAATCATGTACTCACGGTTTCGCCTGGCCACCCAAAAAGTGGCGAACAACATCATTCTGGTCATCCTCTAGCTCCGAGCCGCTCTCAGAAGATGATGCGGATGACATGACAGCAATGTCCGCTGCTGGTGCACGGATATCACCACCATGCTACACGGGCATCATGAAACACAGCACACAGCACACAATATATAGTTGAATACTATACAAAGCCGTGCATGGTAGAATTCTCTCTTCATCACAGCCATAGGAGGTCATATTCTACCAGTACAGTAAACTAAAGTGAATAGTAATGAGTACTAATGACTGTGGTAGTCCCACTGAACTATGTCTGATAGTTGCATGACTCTTGTTGTAATGTATGTTTCGTCTCTGTCATTGATACGCTTTCAGTAATCTGCTGATATGCTAGAAGCATACTAGACCTACCTGCACTGCGTTCTTTCTGTACGCACTCTCCACATACTTGGCATTCCCTAGCCCTAGCGCTGGGTAGTACCATGCAGTCTACCAGTGACTTAGGTCTCACGTGATACTTGTTTTAGCTACATTGTAGTGATTGTACATATTGACGGATCCTGGCGCAAGGCCGAGGAGATCGAGAGAGAGAGAGCCCGAGAATGGCGGCCAATTTTTAGGACATCCTCAAAAAGCTCATCAGCTCCAGGGAGCCCTAAAAATATTTGAGCAGAAAGAATGGCGTTCTTCACTCTGGTACGAGGCTTTCCTTGGATTCGTAGGTCGATGTCGGAACTTCTGATTCCGGCCCGGCGCTGTGCTACCAGTCCCAGCGTCACCCTCAACTCTTTGTTAGAGGACGCTCACGAAATAGGCGTTCCCGAAACGAAATTTCCACTGTTCGTGTTCAAGCGGCAGATGGAGATGTTCAAGGTCAAGGAGATGGAGATGTTCAAAGTCAAGGAGATGGAGATGATGAAGAAGGACCTCCATTTCAAATATAAATGTGAGATGGAGATGATCAAGAAGGACCTCCATTTCAACTATAAAGGTGAGTTGGCTGAACTCAAAGTCGCCATCTGCAGCTTGTCGCAAAGAGTGGTTTTCGAATCGTTCATGGAAGACTCGGTACCCTTTCTGCAAGAGTTGGAGACAGTTACACCCAAAGAAAAGGCGGCGTTGTCAGAGCTCCACCCAAAAATGAATGTCCTCAACCGCGTGTTACGGCGCTGTTGGCCCAACGTCGGCAAACGTCTGCTACCAACATTTGTGATAAACGGGCAGTTTGTCACCGACTTCCCTAATCTGGGACGCCGCGGGATGATGTACGGTAACCTGAGGCATAGGCTACTGAAATGTATGTATACATAATTGGTGGCAGCTGGTGGCAGCGGTGGTTGAAGTCAACTTTGTCAGATTCGACCCCACCTGTTTTACATTGGTAGCAATGGTGCTACAAAATTGGTAGCAGCGGTAAATGGTTTTCTCGTTCCGTACGACCAGCATGGCCGGTGTCCCGACATATCCACATCTCCCGTACTGGCTGATTTTCTTTTCATGCTATGAGGTGTTGTCAATAATACTATCACCGAACGACAGTTCACCAAGCGACAGTTCACCGACCGACAGCTCGCCGAACGACAACTCACTGAATACCCAGTTCACAGAATGCCCATTTCACCGAATGCATGACCCAACCGGATGCGCCAGCCGCCGCTCCTCCGACGCCTGCCCGCCACATCCAACCCAACCGGATGCGCCAGCCGCCGCTCCTCCGACGCCTGCCCGCCACATCCAACCCAACCGGATGCACCAGCCGCCGCTCCTCCTACGCCTGCCCGCCACATCCATTGATAGCCAGAAATAATGACAGACAACGTCTCTACCGATTCATCTCCATTTCCAACGTAAGCTAATTCCCGATATGGCATTTTCTTTCCTGTCTTCCTTCAGTCTTCCTATTCTCTTCAGTCTTCCTTTATGCGAGTGTGTGAATCCAGTTTAGTTTGGTAGGCGTCCGATCATGGTGAGCCACGGTCTACCCAGCTAACGTGGGACAATGTGTGTGACAATGCCCCTTATAGTGTATTCAGTTCGGTTTTTGAACTGCGATGTTCCTGGCGGGTTGTGCCAGCGTTGTGCAGCAAGAGTGCTGTGGTTTTTCAGGTCCTATTTGGACGACGTTTCTTTACCCTTTTGACCCCGTGAGATCGTGTGAACCTGGTGTGCTTCTACTTTATGATTTGTTTATCAGTTCATTCTTCTGTCTATTCCAAACGTTATCATTTCCGATATTATTTGCCATACTCCGGTTGACGCTCTCCCAGTAATTCGCGATCTACTATAATGTTCACGAATACATACCTCATACCTGTATATGCAAGACATCCATTCTGCCTATCTCCAATCGTCGAGTTTATTCCGACGCGACCATGCATGCCACCAGTTTCTTCTAAATAGTAGCCAGTTGTTGGTGTCCGGCTATCACCTAGTATTCGAATCACGAGGACGTGATTGTATTTGAGAGGGGAGGTGTAGCGTTGGCACGCTGGTGACTTCACAGCGTGTAGCGTATAGTGTTCAGCGTATAGCATATTGCCGTACGTTACTGTATCCCCGTATGTTAGCATATTCCGGTACGTTACTATATCCCCGTACGTTAGCGTATCCCCGTACATTAGTGTACGGAGTTTGCCTGTGCATTAAAGCTGCTGCTCACGATTCTTTTGTTGCCAGTCAGTTAATGTAGTTGCCAGTCAGTTAATTAAGTAGCCAGTTAATTTCATTGCCAGTTAATTTCATTGTCAGTTATAGTTACATTTCAATTGCCAGTTACAGTGTGTTCACTGAGACCCGTGTGCATTTGCCTCCGAGAGAGACTGCGGCCCGCTACACCAGTATGGCATAGTAACACCGTATCCTACGCATGATGTACTACTGTATAACACCTTTATTTCGGTGTAATTTAAATTTCGGTAACTTCGGTACTGGTCCTGGATCACCGAATTACACTTCGGAGCTCCGGCTTCGAATGTGACAGTGTGTTTGGCCTAATTCGCTCCTAAAACCATAGCAATTCAAAGAAAATTTTCAAACTCCGCCACCATATTACTCCCGATTGTCCTGATTATTTATTATCCAGAACCCTTTCCGGAATTCCTTGTATTTATTCTTATTGCATGTATTGACTATCCCTTTGCTGGATTGAACCGTGTTGGCTGGTGTGATTGACGAGTTGACTAAAACAAGTAACGTAACTAGTTGAGATGTGGTCACTAGTTCATCCTAGTACACGTACAGGTAACACCTGCAATGCCACAAACCATTATAATAGAAGTTGTACCAAGAGCACCAAAGTGTACCAGAGTGTGCAACTCCGGAAGAACGAACCCACGGCAAAGGTTTTTGTTTATGTCATAGTGACTCACCTTTGCTGCATCTCAGCTCATACCGGCTTACACGGTCATCTTACCGCATCACCAAAGTAATTTCTGTTGTACATTGCTCCTTGTCATACAAAGGGTGAAAATGCATGCAATTTTCCCGTTATCACCTTGGTGGTACAGTGAGTTGGCACTGAACCTACAGCATGGCGGGTTATCTATGATTCACAATGATTTAAAGAGTTGCACACTCTGCTTTATGTATACATGTACTTGGATGCAGCTAATGGGACTTCGGTCTTTGACCACTTGGTGGTGGGTCTGATCTACTCACCTCCCACCGTTTAGGCGCTGCATCTGCGCCTTTGATCCTAGAGGGTGGTGGCGTTCCCACGGCGGATGCGGAAAACTCGGCTTCCAGCCGAGTCTCACGCGAACCGTGAAATTTATTATTTATACTGAATTCACGGGGACTGAGAAAATCTAGCGGCCCTTACTTCCAGTCAATTTTTTCTTCAGACTTTTCATTTTCAACTCCTTCAAAAGTTCGCTCGGTGCAGCGTTCAACACTGAACAAGGCGATGATAAGTTCTTGGAACAAACCGGGCTAACGACCAGTTTGGGACTGTCCCCGTTACACCCTTTCCCTGTATGGTATGAACTCAAACACGATAGTGACTAACCACTGGAGGTGTAGGTGTTACTGGGCCAAATGGTGGCGGTAAGTTCATCTTGTTCATCAAATGAAGCACCTGAACAAAAGAACGAACACGAGACACAACAGGACGCTCTTCAAAAACTTGATACTACAAAAGAAATGTACTGATTGTTTATCCTCAAATGCAAGAAAACACAAGAATCTGGACTTAATGTACCATGCAGTTAAATGCATGCATTGGGAAATGGGTTTCGCAGCCACAGAGAAAAAAGCGAAGCATGGAACTAGCGGAGGGCGAGCAGTGCTGTGGCAACAGTTACATGTACGTGTAACGCCGGTACGTTCAGACCTACCTGAGTGTAGAACTGAGGCACGCATGCGAGAGTGTGGGCAACGTTGGTGATGATACTGGCAGACACCGGTGGGTAACGATAAGACACATGCGACGAGGGTAGGCAAGACCTAATCCGAAATGGTTTCACACGAAGGAAAAAAAAAAGCAGAGGGAATGAATACCATTAGCAAGCAATGGTGCACAACATGGAAAGGATGGCAGAATGATGAAAAGACTTCACTACAGCTCACTGCAAAAATTAGAGAAATAGTGGTCAGATACAACACCTGACACAGACGGTCGGGTTGCACAATCCGCAAAAGTTGAAGTAACCTTCATCATTTTCTGGAAAGCACCAAGCATCCGGCACGTTTCACAGCACGCAGAGTGGCTTTTAAAAACATAAACTTATTGAATGGATAGACTTACGATGCTGAAGAACCCAAAGATGATGGGACAAAAGCACCACACACTGGCTGAATACGATCCGGTTGTGCCGTATTGCAGGGAACAGTCATCTTGGGCGGCCCTGTGCCCTTAGCTTCCGGCTCATCTTCATCATCTTCAGAACTATCGTTTTCCTTACTGGGTGCCAGGACAAAAGGCAAACAGAGAAAGGGAAATAAGACAAGAGCCTACAAAAGCATGACAATACAAATACAATCACATACTAGTAGTATGCTGTGTCATTGGCCCGTTACTGTAAGAGAGAACTTACTCAGGCACACATGCCATCACAATCATGAATGCCATCATAATTTTAGAATTTCAATTTTTGACCATAATTATGGTACTTGCTTTTGCAGAGTTGGACACATATTTAAAGTGGATGCTTTCATGTAGGCTTATTCTTAAACCATGTCCTCTTTCGTCTAATGTCGATTGGACTTTTAGCCGTTCGTGCGTAATGGAATGCACAAAGTACATGTACACATTGATCTCTAGGCAGGACTAATAACAATAACAATGATACAGCACGCATATAGCATGAAAAAATCGTGAATCTGTCGACTGTGAATTCGACTATGCATGATTGCCTTCACCTAATTCCATCATATTTGGTACGCGCGGATAGCGTAAGGTTTCACTCACCGAACTCGTTCCTCTTCCGCGACATGCTCAGGCCGAGCATACACAACCACAAGTCGGTTTTCGATGATCTTGAGTTGATGTAGACGAACGAGTGCCTGCATATACAGAAGCAAAGGTCAGATGAACATACACTTGTCCCACTGGAAATAAAGGAGAACTAAGTAAGAAACTAGTGATGTGTCTGAAGTGAATCTGGCACATACCTATACCATGAGTAGAGGGCACTACGCCTCGAAAGGGGTTGCTTGTATCTGCCCCATTCCTGACCGGCGCTAAATGGGAGAGTGGTCCGTGATCCACCATGCACATCAGCATCGACCGAGGACATTATAGAGTTGGTGGACAAGCCGTTGATTATCCACTCTCATTGTAATATCAAAAAGTATTCTTTCTTTATCCACTGACGATGTTGTTCAGAACAACGAAACGTCTGGAGAAGTATCGTAAATTTTATCAAATACTGTAAAACATGTAATTTTAGGTGCATTAAAATTTCGGTGGCAGGGACCTGCCAGGTTTCAGGTGTAATTTAGAATTAGGTGACCAGCGTTTCCTTCACATACAGTGCATACTCTAGTGCCTTTTAGGTGTAATTTAAATTTAGGTGCCTGGTTTCTCTACCAAAATCACCGAAATTAAAGTTACACCAAAAATTACATGTTTTACAGTATACCACTCTTTGGTCTAGAAAGAATACTTTCTGATACCAGGACATTATATCAGCCTAGGTAATGCCCAAACCTTCAAAACAGGGAGTCGTACAACTCTTGTTTGACTCCCTGCTTCAAAACTGTGCTGAGAAAGAGAGAGAGAGAGAGAGAGAGAGAGAGAGAGAGGGGGGGGGGGGGAAGTCAACCAAACTAAGATGCCATTACTGCCGAATACGGCCACTATACCTTATGAGCATCCAATGAAGATGGAAATGATGCAAATGCGCAGTATCTCTGTACAGGAACATACAACAATGTGACCAGTGTCCTCAACGCAAGTCACGAAAACTGTCAAAAAGGGAAACTAGAGGGACTGTGAGTAGATCTTGTACACACAAGCTGGTCCCAAACCTAGAATCCCCAAGGCAAAGACATTAGGCTTTCACAGGCTACACTCTCCTGCAAGCTAAATCCTTGTACCAATAATACAAAAATAAGCGAAATGCCTATACATGTATTCACTGGTTTGAGGGAAAGACATTAACGGGAAATGTACCTTTGATATATCAAATATGGATTGCTCAATAAATGCCCGTTGCTGACTTGAACAAGCTGTAGCTCGTTCATTTTCGTATCTCATTCGCACCAAGTAGGTGTCACAATGGGCAGTAAAAACCATCTATGTACAAAACACCGGAGGGTCATATCCTGCTCCAAAGAAAAGCTATAAGCCTTTGAATGTGGCCTATTTTGCACTGTATACGGAACAGGTGGTGAAAAATTCGTGATACTGCCAACCCAACTTTGCCCGATGGTTTTCTAAGTACCGTACTGGCAATATATGTTGCCGCGTAACGCGTAACGCAGGGGGTGCGGCGTAACGCGCGACCAGGCTAGTGCGACAAATTTTCGTTGCGTTCGTAACGAGCGTCCGGCGGGGTGCGGCGATCTTTTCATTGCAGTTTGCAAAAAATGATGCGGCAATAGCAAAAAAATGATGCGGCAATAGCAAAAAAGTGATGCGGCAATAGCAAAAAAAGGACTGCGGCAATATAGAAACCTGTGTAACGGCTCCTGTGCGATTTTGCATGAAACGCCCTGCGTGCGGTAAACATGTGCCAATGTAACGCTTCATGGCCTCACTGCGACCATATATATTGCCAGTACGGTAGTACACCTACAAAATGATCATATAGTTCCAAATTCGAGGCAGTGAGGCGAAGCAGGTAGCCACCATACCGGTGAGTTATGAGCCTCTTCGAAAATGGGTATCGTAGTTTGATTCTTGCTTGTCACACAAAATGAAGACTTGACACTGGGTCACTGGGGGCTACAGTACATTTTCTGGAAGAAACTTTCCTAAAATCCCAAGTCCACCTAATTCACCATAGGGAAACCAAAGATAGGATCAGAAAAGGCCACAGTGTGTATCGGGACCTGGAAATAAGTCCACTGCGAGGTAAAGAGAGCAATATGGTGGGCAATTGTACAAGGTGAAGCCTTGCATGTATCTCTTAATTTGCTGGGCAAAAGTCCTATATATAGGATTTGAAAATGCGTGACCTTTATGCCGTTGTTATTGGTCATCATGAGTCATTCATGACCCATGATAAGAGCATAATGGTTTTATTAGAAGCTGTAAATATGTTTGAGGCATGCATGTTTACTTTTTAGATTCATAGGACATCATGAATACCCATTTTGAGCAAGGATTGGAATTTTGAGCATTGTTCAGCTGGTGTCATGGGAAGGACTGAAGCAGTGAATGTGCAAAAGAACATTACAGGTGTGGCACGGGGTGGTTTCATGACGACATATCGCACATGCCGTCGTGAAACTACCAATTTTAAGGATAAAACAAGGTCCAGTAAAATCTCAAATCCTATATATAGGGTTCAAAAAATAGGGCACAGGCCTTAGAAATATTGCGCAAGGAGATGAGCCTTAGATGTTAGTATTTAAGAAAAATATCTTATTCAACTCTCCATATCGACTAAGACCTAACACGGAAGAATTGATCACATACGTTTCCCTATGCTCATGCCACACCCATTTTGAGTTGAAAAATATGACCAAAATCCTATATATAGGGTTTAGCAAATTAAGAGATAGTAAACACACAGCCACAAACACTTCCCCGTGAAATCTTCACCCATACACACGCACACACGCACACACACACACACACACACACACACACACACACACCATGCACAAGTCACACACACACACACACACGCACACACCATGCACAAGTCATGCACATCCATCAAGAGGTGATTTAAAGGATACATATTCCCAGCGCATACCCAGGGTCATTTGCCACCAAATAAGGATACAGGAGAGCAGCAGAGGTGATCAAATGTCACTGTCATGTCACTGGTGACCCAACCATTCATCAGATGAACGGAATCGAATGGCACCGAACCAAAGAACTCGCTATGGGGCCCGTCCAATCTGGAGCCTGGAAAATACCACCACAACGGGTACGGATTGGTTTCAATAGATAGCCCCCTTTACGCTAAATTAAATTCTTCCCTGCTAGTACAATGTTAGCCAATAAATGATCTGCTGCATAAGTGGACTTATCTTAACTTTTAAATTGCATAGTCTACAGGGGCGTGGAGTCTGGCCTGACCCATATTGGATCTTTTTTTCTGCCAAAGGCAGAGTTAATTAGACTAGACTTTACACACAGCTGTCCCGAACCATTGCAAAACCCTCTACCCCTCAGAGAGCTTGACAGAAATTCCAAGTCTTCGCCTAACGACACATGCATGCCAGGTAGTCGTAGCATCTCACAGGGAGACTGTACCGGCCACTGTAACGCTGAACGATGTGGCTCGCTACAGTACCCCTTGGGGCAGAGCCGATTTATACCCGCTCGCATACTATGGTATCGCTCGTCTGGACCGCAATTGGGGCCTACAGGTCAAGGTAGTGCTCGCGATTGCAAGATGCATAGACCACGGATCACATAGAACTTCTAAATCAGGGGTCGAAATGCACATCGTTTCGGGTACTTGTACCAAGATCTCTTGTCGTCACACGATCATGTAGATGCTACGATTCTCCGACGTATATCATAAGCGATATCCGTGTGATCCGTTCATGTAAACTGTGACTGAGTCTGCTGAATAGCAAAGTGAAGGCATCCTTGGGAAGCCTGCTATTACACCACATACTAGTAGCAAATTATACACTACACCGGCTGGTGCATGTACTCGTGATTAAACTCTTCAGCAAAAAGTCTTCAGTGTGAATGGCACACTTGAATTCCAAATTCAAATTACTCAGCCAAGCTTAATAACCAGACCCAGAGTCACACAATACTCATACCGCACTGTTACTGTGGTCCTAGCCTAGTGGTATATAAGTGGTATGGTAGTTACTATTCACAAAATATTGTCTGCTTACCAATTTAGATTGTTTAGGCATGCATGTCACATCTGTGGCCCCAAAGTGACGCAAGAAATCTTCTTTGTCACTTGGGGATAATGATGGTGGGAAGCATCGCACCAATAAACGAGTATCGCCTTCCACACAAGGAGCAAGAGCCATTGTTTTCAACACCAAACTATTACAAACTTTACATTTTCGAATCTGAAAAAATCAAAAAATAATTGGATCATGCATCATGCGGAGCTGAAAAAGAAAAGAAAAAAGTCGGGCTTGTCCGGGATTTGAACCCGGGACCTCTCGCACCCAAAGCGAGAATCATACCCCTAGACCAACAAGCCTGATCACAAGGGCCGGAGACTTATGAAAAGATATCAGCCGAGCACAAGCACATCAATATCAAGTCATCAGATTTTGACGTAACATGCAGGCACAGGTACTAGGTCACAGTAGGTGTCATCAAGACGAACTCTTGATGTCATCATGGTCGACATTGGCATTGCTTGCATGCCTGGGCAAATAATTTCAAACCAGGGGACAGGGAGTCGCCCACACCCCTGCCTAGGTTTGGGTGCGACTCCACTCCCTTTTACTTGGGCAAAAACAACCCAGCACTAAGCAGCCAGCATGCATGGCAAGCCAACACTAAACTGGTTATGCCTTAGACGGAAGTTAGAGCTCACAGCGATCATTTTCAAAGGCCCAGTTTAATACCCAGATTTCATTCGCCCGGTACGAACGTACCCACGCAATCCAACTTCATGTAATAAAACTAATATCGGAAATTAAATAAAAACAGTGCCGGGTATACCTTATGATCCAGCTCGTACGGCAGGCACTGGCACTACCGGTACACTCGCTTTGCTAGACAGTTTTACTGTGCATGTACAGGGGACTAATTTCAAGTACATGTAATGTACTCTAGCTCCCAAGCTTCGAACACCGAGTATAACAACACAGTCATATGTTATCATGGATTCTCAGATACATTGTACATGTATACTTCAAAAGAAGCACATGCCATAGCTCCAGAGCATGTTTAGTCAATGAGTAAGCCGTATTCAACAAACCTAAACTGTTTCAAACCAGCTTTAAATACTGTGACTCGAAAAAGGAATTTTTTTTTAAAGAACCAGGAGTTTGGCTGCTGTGAAGGCGAAAAACAACTAAACTCGTCAAACAAATAAGCAACTTGTCGATGAGCAACATTCTAATCGTTCAAACTGTGGCAAACATACACAACTTGAAAAAGTCAACAATGAAACAGAAACATGCAATGTCAAAGTACATGTATACGGATGATTCGTTTATATTAAAGGTTAAAAATTAAAATTAACAGCAAAAGACGTGGAATCGTATTAAAAAGAAATAGAAAAAAGGGAGCAGCTTGAAGCATTTCAAATAGAACTACACGTACATGTAGTCAACGGATATGGAGGTCACATGTACAACCATACCGAAAACGCCCATGTCATCCACTTCCACATCTACGGCAAGAAGAGTAAACTCTTGTACAAGCTCAATACAAGCGCTGCAGGACACGCCATGGCTGGTAGTAGTAGCCAATGCACATGACCAGCAGTCACACATCGGTAGCTTACTTGCATCACTCGACAATGGGAAGGGTGAAAAGGAGATGCATGCGACGATCTCATACACGCTGTAGGCAAGCGTGGCAAGAATACGGTAGGGGCTGCAGCTCTGCTGTATCAGGCTCACTTTTCCGCCGGCATTTCATGGAGGATCTACAGTTCCACGCGTAAACTGTACGTCATGAACAGATCGGGTTATCGGGTCCCTTTCACAATTCTGCTCCACGCTGCACGAGAAACGCGTGTGCCGGTAATTCCACAGGTCAGAATGCTATGGCAAGAACAGGCAGTAGCAGGCAGTGTTCAGCCAGCCACGGCGCCGTGTTCTACATGCTGCCCATCACTGGTGGTGGCGGTACTTCAGCAGCACAACGCATCACAGCTCCATATCCTGCTTAGACTGCTACACCCATGTCAGGATGGGCTTGGACCAGTCCTGATTACAGTCAAATTGCTTGCTGTTGTCTTTGGCTAACAGCTAGGTTACTTGAAGTAGCGTTCCATCCGGTGCTACACAATGGTCGATGGCCAAGGAGCAGAGGGATGAAGACACCTAGGACCAGAACAAGCACACACCAACACAGTCAGACCAATTTTTTCAAACAGAACTACCCATGGAGTACAACGTATTCTAAAAAGTAAAAAAACACCTAGCGAGTATGCCACTCCACCAAGTGGACAAATGGGCACATTGGGCATGCTTCGTGTGTCATCAACCGGCAAATACCGGGGTCACGACTGCCAGTCTCTGTGGTATCCAGGGGAACACCACACGCTACAGTAGAGTGCTGATTATCTGCACCCCTTACAGCGCAGGGGTGTTTCTTGGGAATTCAGATGAGGAGTAAGTTGGGATAAGGGAGCGGGTACACACCCATCTACAACCTGCGAATTCACTCAATTATCAGCATTTCTCGTTCCTTTTTAACAGTAAGGCCTCAGTCACACTACGCCAGAAAAGCCGCGTCAGAGTCAGAATCATGAGTTTTTCCATGGCAACGGACGAAAAGGTGGGGAAAATTGAACGTCAGATGTAGCAATGTCTAAAAACCGGGCAAATCGGCTGTGTTGATGCTGCCGCTGCTAGCACTTGTCTCAACAACAGTGCCTTTGCACATAGCGTACCGTACTACACTGTATAGCGATTTGGGTCACCACTGACTGATTATGTGAAGTGCGCCAGGCCGCGACAATCGCGAGCAGCAAAAAGCACAAATACAGTGCGACACCGTGTCAACATCAAGTGCTCAGGTTTGACGCTGCGTCCAGTGTCAAACTTGACGTCATGTGACCGATGCCTGATACAGTAATACGGCACCCTCCAGCTCCCCGGAACTGCTCACGGAGATGCGTTTGGACAACACCCTGCAGTCCTGCATACTGTGCACCAGTACTATGGTGCTGAGGGAAAACACTAAAAAAATCATGTTTAACCCCAACATTCAGTGTGACCAGACGTTTAGGATAATCGATTGTACGGTCACCCTCTGGTTAAATGACGGCTGGATAATCGACATTCCACTGACTATACCTGCAGAACTTGGATTGCACAGGGCTCCCCATGGAATTCGCCGAGCAAAGTCAATGCACTCCAAACCTTCTGGACGCCACTAAGAACAACACACAGACACGGCCGGAGAAACAAAAATGGGCCGTTGAGGGCAAGATTGTGTCTTCAGGGCTACATACAAGTTAACCAGGTGGAGCTGCCTGCACCAGGGCCATCACCACACTATGATGTACTATAATACAATTAAAGATGAGAATAGTTCAATGCACTCATCCGCAGGCAGAGAGGCGGCCATTAGCGGTTGGGGCTGTTTTGTCAGATCCGTTACCTAAAAAGCGACGGAAGCAGGCACTGCATCGATCATAGTGGTAACTCAACTCGTGTAAGATAATGGATGAATATACGACCGAGTGAAGACCCAGACAAGAAGCGGCTAAATACTCGAATTCCAACGTGTTGGGAGAGGCTATGATTGCCGAATCTCGTCCCAAAATAAGAGACGATTAGCGCCGACGACTGGGGCCAGACACAGAGCATTCACATATGCCGATTAGACAAGACCCAACAGTCGATTTGCCAAAAGGTCGGCCTAATCAGCATTATACGACTGCATCATTAGACTCCTCTGTTATAGACGTACAGCTAACACCACAAGTCATGTAATAGTTACCTGTGTGGCACCCTGAGGATAGCAAGCGAGGCATCAGGTAACCATTGAAGAACATCAACACGTAGAGAAGCTCCAACCTATCACGTAGCATACCAGACACATGACGTACCAGGAAGAAACTCAGCCAAGGTTCAGCAATACAATAATTAGGAGCCATTGCGAGGAAAAAAAGTTTCGATCGTTCACGCTGGTACACAAGCAGTCAAATTTATAGCGTCGATGCTAAAAATGATTTTCTTGAAATGGTTTTGCTAACGGCCCTTACACTCTAGATGCCGCTATACATGTACTACAAGGAATAGGTGCACAGAGTGGGACAGTCAAGAATGGGTGGATGACGCGGAACTCAGGAAATACTATTATGGAAGGCATACACAGACGGGTCACAGGTACCAAACGAGCACGGCCCTTTAAGAAAGGTTACGGCGCGAGGTTGTTTAGCTCCATAATGTGTGACTGTAAGACTTGTTGGAAGGCATGCGGCTCTCCCTGAGTTTCAACCCAATGATGCTTGCACTCACCTGTCCGTGTAGTGAAAGCAATGCAGACGCTACCAGAGCCTTCACCTCATCTCTGTCATCCAATGGATTCTGCTCTATACAGCTAATCACACAGGACAGTATCATACGGTTGCAATACATGACATTGTACTACAATGTCAAGTTACATGCCACATACTACGTCATCGAGTGGTACAAGGTGCTGCCAAATCATCTGATTTATCAGTCACTGTCCAGAACCCGATCCGAAAAAAGACCCCTTCCGCTCTCGGCAGAAACCCTAATAGTAATACTGTACAACCATATACAGTATACTGTAAAAGCCATTATTCTAACGAGTTGCAAATAATAACGATTTCCTAAAATTGATGAGTTTACATGCACCAAAGGTAATGATTCTCTCTCCTTCTCAACGCTCACTAGCAGCAGTAGAAGTATTGATTTCTGTATACCGTTTTCTATCTTAATGTCAGATTTCTCCTCGTTAACTCGTTAGATTTAGCACTTCGTTACATATACAGTGAAACCTGTCTAAGACGACCGCTCAAGGGACCTTCAAAACCTGGTCTCTGTTACCAGGTGGTCTCCTTGTCCAGGGTCATTAGACTGGAAAAAGCATTCCTTGGTGCTGATTTCAGTGGTCGCCTTATCCGAGTGGTCGCCTTGACAGGTTTTACTGTAAGGCTTTTACAGTATTATTATAACAGTAAATACACTACTTTAGTGGTAAGAAGATTGAATACTGTAAAAGCCATATATATATAACGAAGTGCTAACTCTAACGAGTTAACGGGAGAAATCTGTCGTTAAAATAGAAATCGTTATACAGAAATCGATACATATACTGTCCTATTGAGCGTTGAGAATGAGTGAGAATCGTTACCTTTGGTACACGTAAACTAGTCAATTTTGGGAAATCGTTATATATGCGCCTCGTTAGAATAATGGCTTTTACAGTATGCATATCCATGTCACTACAAAGTACCTAACACACATGAGGAAAACTTGACCATGCATAGCCGTCTAGAACAGGTACCCGATACGGGGTGAAATTAATTAATTACATGCACTTGGCAACACTGGGTGTGGCTTCTGTTCTATATAGGGCTTGAAAGTGCTACGTCACAGCATAGCAACAATTTCAAAAATTCAAAAATTGGATCCACTTGGATCCAGTTTTTGTATGGATCCAAGCACATTTCAAGCCGTCTTACTCACAGTAAGGTGATGTAACCAGTGAAACAGACTGATTTGGCTACTGGGGGCGGGGTTACAACTGGTGGCGAAGTAAAAGTCACCCCTGCATACGACATGAGTGGGTTGCTATGCACCCACATACTGAGGCAATAGCAAAGTCACACCTTACTGGATCCAAAATAGAAATCTGATGTCAACTTAGTACTCCCTGGCCGTTTTTGACGTCATCACTTTCAAGCCCTATTGGCTCCTTGTTTCAATCTTTAGTTCACTTTACACAATCATATACATTGGTTAACTACAAAACACATATTGGACATACACCCAGTGACTGAGTGATTACTTTCAACAGTACTAGTAATCATTATGCAGTGAGTTACTGTAACAATAACAATATGTGTCATTGCTGAATATTTGCTGCAGGCATTGCCATTCAGCTGACTGCACAAATAAGACACAACAGGACATTGTAGCTTACACACATCTGCAAATCATTTCATGTGACACAATACAAAGAAAGCCAATGTAACTTACATGTGTAGCTTCATATAAGAGTGCTCATGTTGATGTAGAATACGATTCATTTTGGTGAGAATTAGGCTACGACCTTGTAGCTACCTCGTCTCCACGGTTGCCTTGCCTTGCGTGGAAACAGGTGTTTTTACATTGTAAATCTACTCTCTGGATCAAATCTTCTGTTTGGATAGATTACAACCGATACCATATTACCATGCCATAACGTCAACCACGATCCTGAAAACTGTCTTTCAACTAAAAGTTACAAATACAATTATTTTCATTCAATATTCAGACTCACCTTGTGACTAAAATATGTGAGCCTGGCCTGGTATGATTCATTCGGTTGGTGTTTGACGTCATTTTCCCGGCTGTCACATCATGACGTCAGTGCAGTGTCATGTCAGGGCATTTTACAGTCAAACAGCAAAATATCTACCGCTACAACAACGAAACAAGAAGCTTTTTCAAGTTTTTGTCAAAACCGGTTGCCGGCTGACTGTAGTGAAGTGTGCGTTTGGTTTCATCGCATCGTCGTTTTCAGTTTGGTTCGCCCTGCTCGAGTTCAATCATGAGTTCTTACGATTCCCTGGAGGCTGGCGGGATGCCATCTTTCTCGAGCTTCGATGAGAAAAGTGTGCGTCTTGGTAGGTTCATCAGTGTTACTGTTAGGCATTTTGAACTTTTGAAAATCCCACCTAATGCCAATGCTTGTGTTTTGTTGTGTTGATCGCAGGTTTCATCAGGAAGGTATGGCCATTTTGACACTTCTTCAGTGAACCTGTATCATGTATCAGTAGTACTAGTAATAGCCAGTACTCTAATCGTCGTTTTGATTACTAGTATGGGGGGTTTTCATGACAAATTTCTTATTCTTAGAACTGCACTCTATCACGTTTAGAACAAGACAGGGCAACTGGATGATGAATCAGCAGTCCAGGTCCCAATCTCAATGCACATATGGCTCTTCTCACACTAAAACTGTTGACCCTAGTCCACGGGCACTTCTGGAATGGACTCCGTAACACTCGATGCTCCTGTTCACATGAATTGGGATAAACAAAAATACAATGCCAAACTTTGTCATGTGGCGATAGCAATAATAATCATGTACACAAAATGCATCTATGAGCGGCGTCCGGCTATACCCTGTCCGAACACCCCCAAGGTCCCCTCCTTATCCAAGTGTCACAGTGAACGCCTGAAAGGTGGTCTGATGTGCAGGCTGTAGCATTGTGTACAAAATTGGGATATTTTTGTTGACGGAAGACAAACCAACACACGGGGGACAGAAGACAATGGAATATCTGCTCTTATCACCAATGTACCGATTTTGAAGAGTAATGGTGCGAATGGCCTCACCGGATTTTCCAATAGCTTCTTTGCTTTGTGTGCTGATTGGGGTACATAGTATTAATCGATGGACTAAGCCAAACTTAGTACATGTACATGTACATGCATGATGATAATCACTGTAAAATTGTAAATCCCATAAAAGGGTTTGGCAGGATACAGCCAGCGCTGCCACTGGCCCAACCATAAACTATCGGTTGGTTTTTGAAGCCAAGCATCTACAGTTGCACTCGGTGAAATCCAACTCAAAATGCATATTTTTTGGCGCCCTCAACTTGCACGCCCCATGACGCCCTGGAAGTGACATGAATGTTGCTGGACGTACACATGTACAGTGATGTAATCGGAAGTGGTCCAGTGTGCCAGTGTTGCACTTTGATTCGGATTTCATTTCACCGAGTGCAACTGTAGACAGTACAGTAGATACATGTATACTGTGGCACCTATGCAGAACACTGTGCATGGTTGAGACGAAAATCCTGGTTACTATCCTGGCTGGGGTTATCATGGTTATCTAAATATCTTAATGGTTGTGGTTGTGCTTCTGTGCATGAGAAAATAGCGTTTTCTTGATTGCTTGATTCATTAATTGAGAATTTTGCACTGTGTCCATTCAGGTATATGCGATTCTCTTTGTGCAACTTGCCGTGACATTTGGATTCGTGATCCTCTTCTCCTATGTGTAAGTGGATGGGTTAGTGGCTGATGTGAGCCTCTAATCCCGAGGTCTGCCTACAAATTGTAAGGTCAGATATGTACATCATGAAGTGATGTCATTTACATACAACATGAAGTAATGTCATTGTAGACAGCAAAAACCCAACGGTGAGGGATGTCACCTTCGTCTGATCATGTACTTTTTTTAATCTTCACCATTTTTCCAGAGGATAAGCCGCACTTTAAACACTCGCAATTCACCCAAAAAAGTTGGTACGTCGTATACTACGATGGGTAAATGAACGGTGATATACAGGTAGATGTCTGTTTTTCATGACGACGAATCTGGGTGCGCCTTATATTCCAGTGCAGCATATAACTCCGGAAAGTACGGCACTTTGTGAGCAACAGCAATGATGGGGAAGGCGAACAATAAAAGCCTCCGGCTACATGTATATTCAGCTGTTTTCGCTCATGTGGAGCACAGGCATGCGAGTTGCGGTCGTTTGTTAGTATTCGGTCACGTGTTTTCAGTCGGTGCATGACCGAAAATGAGTGTCTGATCATCAGTTTTAGCAGTCACCATCATTGCTTTTTCCCCTCGAAGTACAAGTCCAGAGCAGAATCCACAGTAATCCCTTCGTTCTCTTTGCTCACTCTCTGAATCCTCTCAACTCCCTAAAGAGGACAGTCACTTAATGAAAACAGTGACATGTTGTGGAGTTCATGGTGATGAATAGCATGTTTGGCATCTCACGTTTGTGCAATGCATCATTCTTGAGATGGCTCACCCGGGAATGTTTCCTCAGTTGTGAGCTTGTGTGCAATCACATATGCGCAATGTACTGTGAATGTTGGGCCACGCTTGTGTTTGTAGAATTCACTGCCAGGTCCAGAGTGGCTGATTCATCCGCCGCAACTGTCTGTTCTCTTTGTCTTCAACGTTTACCCGTTGCTGATGGCGTCAGTGCCTGGTGGTATTGTTGTTGTTGCACGTGTTGTTTTCTTGCAGAGACTCTATCCAACAGTACTGTGAGGCCAATGCTTGGATGTGGGGCCTTGCACTGTAAGTTGCTTCAATGATCTAGTAGTTGTACAGTCGAGAGTCGCGTATCTGTTTGTGAGTTATTCGATGAGCACTTTGATGGTGTACTGTACAATGCATACATGTCTCAAATGGAGATCAAAGTTGTGCACTTAGACATACGCATGCACATACATCTACAGTATGCAACAGGGATCTGATTGTGGCGTGGTATTATAACATGATTCTCGAATGTACATTTGATGATTTAGTACATCGTACAGTCAAACAGCATGCGTAGGTACTAGCTCAGCATTCGATATGTTCACCTCACTTCCTTGTCTGTGTCATTTTGTGATTGCTCAGGGGCTTGCAGATTGCTACTCTTATTGCACTGGCTTGTTGTGGACAGCTCAGGTACGAGAGAATAATCTATGAGGGCCTGTGTGCGCGTGGGTGTGTGCACATGTGGGTACGTGCGTGTGTGTGTGGGGGGGGGGGGGTATGTACAGGCCAGTGTGGATGTGTACACGTCCATCTTTAGTCCCGACTGTGTGTGTGTGTGTGTGTGTGTGTGTGTGTGTGTGTGTGTGTGTGTGTGTGTGTGTGTGTGTGTGTTCATCAGCCTTGCAAGCTGTTGAATGGTGTAATCCCAGCACAAGTTGCTATGTCTAACATAGCTGTTCGCTATCATCGCTTCCGCGATGGGCATGTCTGAGGTCTGAGGTCTGAGGTGTGTGTGTGTGTGTGTGTGTGTGTGTGTGTGTGTGTGTGTGTGTGTGTGTTTGCATACTGCATGTTTTTACGTGAAAGTGATGACGTCAGAAATCAACAAATAATGACAAATAACAATTCCTGGGTAAAATTAGATTCACTCTGCCCATAGCAAAGTACTGCATGTGTCGGGTAGGCCCCTCGTGGCGCACACAGGTGAAAATTTTCCTGTAGCAGGTGTGGGTCCCCAAGCGGGAGGGCCGAGTCCAGTCACTACCGGTGGATATGTCCCCTTGCTATAAAGTAAGCCACTCAAATGTGTATGGATCTACACGAAACTGGATCCAAGTGGATGCTAAAGTCAGCATTGTCATGACTCTGGGCCGGCTGTGACGTAGCACTTCCAAGCCCCATCATTTAAAATTGCATGCGTGTACTTCGAAGTAGAAGTCTCGAAAGCTATTGCCCAATCCTGCGCACTATTTCATCTTCGTCATGGTTCATGAACGCAGCAGCGAAAATTTATTAGAAATCTATTTGCAAGTACATATTTGCAAGTACATGTAGTGACTACTGCAGGATCATTGGTGTAAGTTATCGCTTCACACTTAGAATACACTTCTGACCCATACGGAAGCATGTTTTCACCCATTTACATACATGTACAATGTGTTTCATCACCTCCAAGCCCTCCCTCTCCCTCCTCCCCCTCCCTGCTACTGGGAAGTACGAACTATACTTGAAGTACATCATGCAGCACTTGATGCTTTGGTCATTGTGGTGGTGTTTGTTTCCTGCTGCTGCTGCTGCTTCTGCTGTTGGTGGTGGCACGGTGTCATCTCCGTTCTTCTTCTGCAGACGGAAACACCCACATAATATCATCCTCCTGGGAGTGTTTGTAAGTACCTGTAGCCATATCGTAGTAGAGAATCACCAACTGGCAAGACTGGTATTATCTGATAGCAGGTCACCCTAGCATGAAACTCTGAGTCACAGCAAACGACATATTTCATTCTGTTCTTATTGCAACTGGCAAGACTCTAGGCTTTGCACTTAGTCAACTCTTTTTCCTACAAAAAAACTGCCCTGCGATGGCTGGATTAGGGTACCTTACTCAAGCATAAGCTTCAACAGACTGGACACACATCTGAACAAGTTCGTTGGTGGCAGCTGGTGACTTTCTATTCATACTTTGAAAGTACTATCTTTGTCAACACTTGCTGAGCACTAGTTTTTTGATTTCTAACTGTGTCTACAAGGACACCTGATGAGAAGCTGTTCAGTTCATCTTGTGTGTGTGTGCACCCGCTTTTGTGCGAGTGTCTGCGTATACCCCTCTGCATTGTGGTGCATTGAGTATTCTATTCTACCTGCCCCGTCTGGCCATGCTTGTTCAATAACAGACTTGTATTACTTCAGAAGGATTATGACTTGCAGTTATCCAGACAAGTCGCTTGAGAGAATTGCTGTCTGCACACTCATTTATTGACTGACAATAATATCGGGTCTTTTTGCTATTGCTGGTCCTTCTTGACCATGAATTTACTAGGGTAGATTGCAATGCACAAATAACCTTTTTGTGGCTTATTTTTTTCTCTTGCCATCTTGCAGACCTTGGCTGAATCTTTTCTTCTCGGAACGTTTGCTGCGTAAGTATGCTGTTTGATTGTGGTAATATGTTTTATACTTGGGTTACAGCAGCAGTTGTGTTTGCCGTCTACATGAAGACAGTATCTTGGCCAGCATGGAGCGGGGGCTGGTTTCACCAGTTTGTACCTGTTGGAATAAGTCTGCCTCGTTCCATTAACAGTTTTATAACTTCCGTTGCATCGATAGTACCCCCCCCCCAGAGTGGACAACTCAGTTTAACCCTCATGCCACACAAGAGAGACGAGCCTGTGGGGTGTCGCAAGCGTTTATTCCAGCATGAATAATCATGAGCCTGTGATCGGTAATCAAGTATGACGTACATGTACTCAGTACGAGGTCATGATTATTATGATGTACACATATCACGCACCAGAGAGACAAGGACAGCAGAAGCGACCCGCGGGGTCGTGCGCCGTCGGAACGGCTACGTGTACTACTAGGTTGCTATGGCAGCGGAACACTAAATCTTAGTACACGTGAATAGTTCAATGGTGCCGATGTGCGTGCACTATGCGGCGCCCATCGGCAGCACCCGTGCCTCCTGCCTTTTAAATGGTTCGGGAGGGTGGGAAACAATTTCTGCGGCGGGCAGGCACAACAAACAACTGGTGAATGTCTTTACTTGTTCCTGCCTTACGAGGGTGGCCTTGGGTGAGCTTGCACCCAAGGCGGATAGGTGGCTTATACGGCATGCCGTACGCGCATCGCTGTTGCGAATGCTTGCGTGGGAGCCCGGCAGTGCGTACGACTTTAGCGGAGCTCGTATGAGACTTAGCCGGTTTTGGCGTGTCCGCGGACGGCATCTCCATGCGGGAGATGCGGCTCTGTGACATGTAGGTTAACTACGGTTTGCGCAACGCAAACCAACATTTAACCCTCATGCCACACAAGAGAGACGAGCCTGTGGGGTGTCGCAAGCGTTTATTCCAGCATGAATAATCATGAGCCTGTGATCGGTAATCAAGTATGACGTACATGTACTCAGTACGAGGTCATGATTATTATGATGTACACATATCACGCACCAGAGAGACAAGGACAGCAGAAGCGACCCGCGGGGTCGTGCGCCGTCGGAACGGCTACGTGTACTACTAGGTTGCTATGGCAGCGGAACACTAAATCTTAGTACACATGAATAGTTCAATGGTGCCGATGTGCTTGCACTATGTGGCGCCCATCGGCAGCACCCGTGCCTCCAATAAAGGTACCGAGTGGCTTGCGACACGCAGGCTCTAGTAGTGCTGTGGCATGCCTGCGGGCCTGCGAATGTACGTACGATATACCCCGCTGGACCAGCGGCCTGCAGCCATCAGGGCATACTCTGGGGTGCCTCGATCCGCCATGTATGTGGCTCCCCCGGCGCGTAAGGAATGGCTGCTACGTGTGCGGCCGGCGGGAGGTGGACATCCGGCGGGATGTTATGCAAGCGGGGCTGGCGACCCTGGACAGACACACAGAACAATAGACAGCGGGCGGCGAAGCATTGGCTCGGCGGAGCCGTAGCTTGCAGCGGGCAAACATACAACCTGCTAGGTAGGCTTAACGCCCTCTACAATTTGCCTCGGTAGCACGGCAACGCGGTGCCTGGCCCTTATTTTGTTTGCGCCATACGGGCCACGCGTGTCGCGTACATATGGAGCGCCCCCGAGCATAGCGGTCGCCTGTCCGGGGCCTGCGGGGTATCGGCCACCATTCCTCCCAAAAAAGAAAAAAAGGGGGTTCTAAGGGGCCGGATAAGCCCGGTAAGCCCACAGAGTGGTAAGATAGACCATGAAGGGTTCGCCCCGGCGAGGGCATGGATAATCATTCACAGCGGAAACTGTAGGTGGGATAGTAGGGTAGGGGAAACAAAACAACAAGAAAAGAGCAGATATGCGAGATCCTGGGCTGGGGGGACTACGGACGTACGGCGAGCCTGCGTAGTGGTGGCTGGGATTGCCGGAAGCTTGAATTGGCGGCTGGAGCGCTTGGCCAACTGCAGACGGATGCAACTATCCGTTGTCGGATTGGGCACTTGCGAGTGATGATGGGGCAGTCTCCGCGTCGGAACCAGACGGCGGAAGCGCTGGAACTGGGCCCGGGAGAGTGCGTCTGCGATGCTGTTGTCGACGCCGGCGATGTGACGGACGAGCCGGCAGAAGTTGTGGCGAGCGGCGAGTTGCATGGTGCTGCGTATCAGGGCCATGACCCTGGCGTGTCGGCATATGCCGGACTCCCAGGCGGTGCACCCTGCTGAATTATCGCCGTGCAAGAGGTCCAGTCCTGCGCACATGGTCTGCTATCGTGTCAATCGTGATTAGAGAGAAACGGTAGGCCTGCTTGTCAATGAACGAATTGACGCTGTTCCCCTCGGGGGCGGACAGGTGCATGATGAGCCGGTGGCCGCCCGACTTCTTGGGGACCACACCTACGCCAGGGGTGCGCAGATGGACGAGTGGCGGCGCGTTGAAGGGGCCAGCGGTGTGGCCGCGACTGCATTCCGTGGCCAAGTACTGGTCGACGACCTCGGGGTGTGCTGCCGCTGAAGACAAGTTCGGGCTGCGTACGGACACGTCACGGGGTCCAGTGAACCCGATACGACAGCCGGCACGTAAATTGCTAATAAGAGAATGAACGAATGCAGGATTAGGGTGCGCCAGCAATTCAGTGTGTAATGCATCAATATTGATAGGGGTGCTGGGGTGTAATGCAGCAATGTCCATAGGGGTGTTAGGGGGCGGGTGAATGCAAGAAAGTGGTGCCGGGGCTGATTGCTGTTCGCTCTTATTTCTTGGCTGGACAGGCTGACACGGCGTGCGAGCCTGAGCAGAAGAGGCAGGCGTGTCGAAAGCGACATGGGCCGCTGCAGGCGCCGTGATTGTAGCGGCGGCAGATTTCGGTTGATTTAGTGCTTGCACTCTCTTTCGCCTGCTTGCCGCAAAAGGCCGAGGTGCACGCTCCGGCCAAGTGCCCCACCTTGCAAATGTTGCAATTGGGGAGGGCCTGTCCCGTGAAACACGTCGCGAAAAGCTCCGTGTCGAGCTCTGCCAGGGATCGGCTTGGGTCCTTTGACAGGGCCTGGCGTGCCCGCGTGTCATGGTCCACGACTGCCGAGAAGCGGTACTTCCCGGCTGCCTGTACCATACGTATTTGATGCTGCATCAGTGCAGCGGCGCAGCGAGGGTGATCACGGATGGCGATCAGGCTAAAAATAGACCATGCCTCGGTCCATGTGGCAAGGTTCACAATTTTTCCTTTCGGTGCGCTTGTCACCGAAAGTGCCCCTTCCTCGTCTATATGGAACCTCTTAGGGGCTGGCTCCCCGGCAGAAATAGGTTTGGGCGGGAGCAGTATTGCCAGATCTATGTACTCGATTCGTCTTATCCAATCGACTGTCTCCAACGAGACGTGCGAAATACAGGAGGGGTAACCCATGTGCGTATAGTGCATGAATTCATCAGCACACATACCGTCTTCTTGCTCCGTGGCGTTCTCCGGTGCGTTGCCGCTGAGGGCTGCTGCCACGCTGGCTGCCACTATCTGCTGGATAGACTCCCTTTGTGCCTGCGAGAAAGCCATGGTGGGTGCTAGACTATCGCTGAGAGCGGAAGCTTAGAAGAGACAATTTCAAACAATTTCTGCGGCGGGCAGGCACAACAAACAACTGGTGAATGTCTTTACTTGTTCCTGCCTTGCGAGGGTGGCCTTGGGTGAGCTTGCACCGAAGGCGGACAGGTGGCTTATACGGCATGCCGTACGCGCATCGCGGTTGCGAATGCTTGCGTGGGAGCCCGGCAGTGCGTGTACGACTTTAGCGGAGCTCGTATGAGACTTAGCCGGTTTTGGCGTGTCCGCGGACGGCATCTCCATGCGGGAGATGCGGCTCTGTGACATGTAGGTTAACTACGGTTTGCGCAACGCAAACCAACATTTGGCAGCATTCCATTAAAACAACTGTGAGCTCCGTGTATTATCAGCCTGAAAATTTACCCCTGCCTGGTGAGAAAGATACTCCTGTTCAAGATGTGTTCACTCTGTATGCACCAACAGGAAAGTAATGGCCAAGATCAGGCTCAGTGTGACATAGTCTGATGGTTATACTCTTGGTGACATATTGCTGTTGCCTGCCGCTCATCTCTTTACCTTCATCTTGTGTTCTTGCAGTCACTTTCGGAGGGAATCTGTCGTGTCAGCTGTCGCCATCACTGCTGTGAGTTTAGTTTTCTGAAGTACAGGCACTCCGCTATCCATATTTGGTTCCGCTTTTCTGCAAAGAATTCTGCCACTGGAAATCAAGCTTTTGGTCCTGCATCTGTATACCACCCAGTGAACCTCTTGTGAACAACTTGTGTCTAGCCAGAGCAATGTGTGTGTGTGTGTGTGTGTGTGTGTGTGTGTGTGTGTGTGTGTGTGTGTGTGTGTGTGTGTGTGTGTGTGTGTGTGTGTGTGTGTGTGTTACTTATGCCTAATTGTGTTGGGTCTGTTGCCAACAGGCTCGGCTGCTTGAAGGTGTATTTTTGTATCTGCCACCTTTGTTGGTTTCAGGGTTCGTATACTTTCTATTTGAAGTATTATTATTATTATTATTATTATTATATTATTATGCTCTATTCGCGTTAGCATCAGTGAGCTTATAAAGCTCACATATAGCCTTCGCTTAAGCCGCAAGAAGGAGCAAGTGAGCGCGAGGAAGCGCAATGCACACAGAGCGTCAAAACAAAACAAAAACAAAAACAGAAAAAAGAGACAAGCTGCAAGAAGGAGCAAGTGAATGCGAGGAAGCACAGTGCACATCAAGCATCACAATCACAAAAAAGACAAGATGGAAACGCAAAGTTATGTCCATTGTTGCATTAGCGGCTACATACAACCTTCACCAGGTCCTGCCACTGAGGGCGATCCTGGGCGAGCTGCTGCAGCCTGTTGCAGTCATCTCCATTATCTATATATAAAGGTATAAATTATGTCCATTGTTTCATTAGCAGCTACATACAGCCTTCACCAGTTCCCGCCACTGTCGACGGTCTTGGGCAAGCTGCTGCAGCATGTTCAAGTCATCGCCAGTCTCTAGGGCGGTATTATTTTTCAGCTTTTTGAGATCATTATTGAGCGTTCGCGGGAGCGTTGTTCTTGGGCGTCCCCTAAAGCTGGGGCCGTTACCCCCTAAGAAGTAAGCTCCCATGGCACGTCTGGCTGGGGCTGCCTCTTCCAAACGCAGCACATGACCAAACAGCCTCCATCTAGCATCTCTGATGATTTGGCTCACGGGGCGAGATTCTGTGCGTTTATACAGGGAAGTGTTCTTTATTATGAGCGGGTATTTAATGCCTATCACTGTTCGCAGCTGCTGCCTGTGGAACGAGTCCAATTTCCGCTCCTGTGTCCCCGTGAGACTCCACGTGCCACAGTTATAAAGCAGGATTGGTAGAATGAAGCTATTATAGAGGCGCACTCGTAGGGACTCTCTGATGTGTTGCCCTCTCAGCCATATCACCCACATCCGGTGAAGTGCGCTTGTAGCCAACCGCTTTCGTCTGCCTATGTCCTCATCCACTCCAAGCATCGAAGTATACATACCTGTTAACCATGGACTGCTTCTGGCTAGATTAACTCTTGTGTAATCAATGGTGCTAGTGACGCTTAGATCAGATCCACTCTGATTTAGCCACCCACGCTAGTAGCAAGTATTACCTTCACTGGGGGCAATTGGATCCCAGGACGGATACCCTGATGCCGTCAATCCTTTTTCTGCACCTTGTCCTCACCCACTTACTGAGGTGTGGTGAGCCCATAAGTGGGATCATTTTCAAGTCCACCCAGAGTTTTGGGGATTTCAGGGGGTGTCGGCCGTTGGGCGGTTCAATAGCCAGTTGAGTCATCTTTCCAAGATTCCTTTTGAGTCTCTCTCCCCTCTCCCGGGGAGACCCACGTGACCAGTTTTGGCAGTGAGCAACAAGTACAAGTGTGTGTGTGTGTGTGTGTGTGTGTGTGTGTGTGTGTGTGTGTGTGTGTGTGTGTGTGTGTGTGTGTGTGTGTGTGTGTGTGTGTGTGGAGCTGTGTGTGTGTGTGAGCTGTGTGGTGGATACCAGGCTAAAAATAGTGGCAGTCAATTCATCAGCCTTGCAAGCTGTTGAATGGTGTAATCCCAGCACAAGTTGCTATGTCTAACATAGCTGTTCGCTATCATCGCTTCCGCGATGGGCATGTCTGAAGTGTGTGTGTATGTGTGTGTGTGTAGTGTATATTGTGCACTGTGTATGCCCACCATCAGTGCATTCCAGGCTCAGCCTGTGTGGACACCACAGCATAGAACCGTCCACAACTGTGTTAGTATGCACACACCACCATACCTGTACATGCACGTGGTGTGACAGACTAGCAAGGTGATGGGCTAGTTGATTATATTCTGTTTGGTTGTGTCCTACATGTGTTTGGTTGGTGTGTGTGTGCGTGTGTGCTCCCGTTGCAGCTCGTTGTACTAGCCGTCTCCCTGTTTGCCTGCCAGACAAAAGTGAGTGTTGTACCATAGTAGCTTGGTAGCTAAGTTCACCCTTTGTCTGCTATGGTAGCTTCCTCTTCATGCCTTACCTACGCTTTGTGTTGTCGCATAGTCTGGACTGAGTTCATCCTGGTGTAGTTTTACGGGAAGGGCAAGAGTGACCAACACCGTTAGGTCTTGTGAGGAGTATGGGTGTGTTCTAGGTTCTATCCACGCCAAGAACACTACAAGCACGCACATCGTTCTGACTCCAGTTCTCTAACTGCAGAAGGAAGTATATTTCAAACAACTGATTCAAACAGCTGATGCCTGAAGCATGAAGAATCCATGCACCAATACCAGTGTTGAATTTTGGGATATGGCCTCCGGACTGTTGTGGACACACATGTTATTCTGTTTTTAAATATGCCTTGCCAACTGTGCTTGTTCTGTGACAGTATGACTTCACGACATGCGGTGGCTTCCTGTTTGTCTCCCTCTTCGTACTGATCGGCTTTGGCTTCATGACGATCTTCTTCCACAGCAATGTGAGTGTTCTTGTGTGTGTGTGGGTGGCGGGTGTGTGCGTGTATTTGTGTGTATGTGTGTGTGTGTGTGTGTGTGTGTGTGTGTGTGTGTGTGTGTGTGTGTGTGTGTGTGTGTGTGTGTGTGTGTGTGCTTGCTCAACGAGAAACACGTCACCTACATGTCAGAGTATACCAGGACCAGGTGTGTGTGTGTGTGTGTGTGTGTGTGTGTGTGTGTGTGTGTGTGTGTGTGTGTGTGTGTGTGTGTGTGTGTGTGTGTGTGTGTGCGTGCGTGCTTGTGTGTGTGTGTATCATGTGTTGTGTTTGCATGGCAAGGGCCACTGGGATTTGCTTAGGCTAGCTGTTTGTGTATGGTCACTCTGTGTACAGGATATGAATGCATTGTTACACTGTGTACAGGATATGGATGCATTGTTACACTGTGTACATTTAAACATTGTTGCCGCTTTTTTCCTGGACAAGTAGTTATCCAGCCAATATTGCAGGTTGCCAGGGCAAGTACGGATTTGTTTTATATGACGCACTGATCATCTCACATTGGCTCCTTTCATTGTAATGCCATTGTCTATGGTTGTTCCCCATTTCTACTGTGTGTTGCAGCTACTGAATATTTTGTACGGAGCTCTGGGTGCTCTGCTCTTTACAATGGTAAGATCATCATTACCTACACTGCAGTTACTTCATCTACATGATGATAAGCCTCTTTTACGGGCATACAAAGCACAATTTGCCATGGTGGAGGAGTAGAACACGATTCGAACACTGAAAACAATTGCATGGAAGGCAGAATATGATAACTGATAAGTAATTGGAACCCAACTGAAATACAACATAATTCAATGAAGCGAGTGCAGTCAGACCTCGCTTAACCGCACTATTTTCAGCTTTTTTTTCCAGGGGAGGGATCCGGATAAAAGAGGACCGGATAAGTGAGATCTGACGGTACTGACATAGAATGAGAATGCCATACACTCTCGCAGAAAGGAAACACATTATGGGAAGTGATATAATGTCACCTAACCTACACTGCAGTGCTCTTGTACTGCTCCCGCTGTTCATTATGAAAGAAGTAGGCAGCTTGGCTTTCTATAACCATATTGGTCTGTCACTGACCATCTGACTGTGGTGTGATCGTAATGTATTTCCACACTTTGTCAATTTGCTAAGCAATATGATCGGTATGATACTATGATCGGTGTCTCTGTTCAATACTATCACTGTCTGTATCACTGTCTGTATCACTGTCTGTATCACTGAATCTCCAGACAGCTAGGTGTTTTGACCTTGTTATATCCCATCAGCGGAACTCAGCATAACAGGACAAACCGATCACAGGGATATCTGGTGAACAACAAAACACTTTTAAACTGGTTCTAAGCATCAAAGTCAGAGTGCTCTAACTGCAAGAAACACAGCGAGTGTTGGGATGCTTTACACTGTCTGTAATATGTGTGTTTTCTTTCTGTATGGCTGCTGCTGTTGTTGTTGTTGTTGTTGGTGGTGGTGGTGGTGGTGTGTAGTTCCTGGCCTATGACACACAGCTGCTGATGGGTGGCAGGACGGTAGAGCTCAGTCCGGAGGAGTACATCTTTGCAGCACTCAACCTCTACATTGACATTGTGCAGATCTTCATCTATATCCTGGCCTTGTTCGGTGACTCATAAGCAACGTGCCACAACATCACTTTCCCAAGGTACGCCCTCACACACAGGGTTGGTAGCAAATGAATGCGCTACCCACAAGTCAACAATGGCTTGCAGTACTTTATGAAGCCACAACTGTGTTGCATTGAATGAAATATTCCAGGTACAGATTTTATCATCAGTGTAACTTCTAGTGCATAGTTTATTATGAAATTTTCACTTCGTTGAGTTGTAGGGGATGATTTTCCTGAACATTTTTTGTACAATGTCAAACCTGCACTGCCTGGCTTTTGCATGCTGTCGCTTGCTTTATTTTTTAGGTGTGTGTGTGGGTGGGTGTGGGTGGGTGTGGTGTGGGTGGTGTGGGTGTGTGTGGGTGTGTGTGTGTGTGCTTTCTTGCATGCACACATGTGTATGTTTGGATTTGTGAAGTAATAATCATTTATAGCATGCAATCATTATGCTGATGCATGAAGGCCAATCGGTGTACAGCCAGTGGCTCCTTGCAGCCGCCTTCTCATCAACTACCACAGTGCATGCACTGGTACATGTCTAGGTAGCAGTGTGTCGCATATATCTTCATGATGGAAGTGAGGCAGCGGTGATATAATTGCTCCTGTAGTGATGACACCGCGTCCGCTATGCACATGTGTGTGTACATTGATTTGGTTATTCGCGTGCTGGACAATGTGTCTACTGCTTCCAGGGAGTAGTCCCTATAGTACAGCTGTATGCTCTTCTGCCGTGCTGTTTGACTTATCTTTTTTCTGCGCCTCGTTGTTGTGTGTGTGTGTGTGTTCTTGATTGCCCTGCTTCCACCCACCATAATGAAGTTATGCAGCTTGCTACATTTTTTATTCTTCGTTCCTGCTCAGATTTTATAGCCTTTCTGAAAGTGCCAGTATGAACCGGGTTTTAATATAACTTAGAAGAGATACGTAACGTTATTTCAACTTGTTTGTGCTTTACGGCTTCCAGGTGCAAACTAACCATATTGTACAAGCTTTCATGAATTCTTGCAGATATCCTGCAGGTTGATGGAGGAGATGTGTGTGTGGTGGGGGGCATCGGCACAACCATCACTAATACTACTGTACGTACATGAAGAGTTTGATTGCATAATGCAGTTCCACTAGCCCCATTCATTTCCTGGCTGATCAGAAACGGCTGCACAGTGCACACACACCATGTACGGCCATCACAAGAGAAGCACACAAATCTGCAAATGCGCAGAACGTAGACCTAACTTACACGACTAGTAAAGTTACACCCACAGATTTTTCTCTTATACCAACAATAGCAGACAAGATCTGAATGAAACAGATCAAGACTACATTGCAGCGCAAGATACTAGTAACTGCCTAGTCCACACAACCGGCGAAGCCATGTGAATTCACTCCTACTGCACACCTGGTCTACACCACACGGAGCACATCGGAATAGGATGGCCAAGACCGCTGTTACCCATGCACACCCCACACTTGCTGGGGTGACCAATAGACAGCATGCTGCTGTGATAGAAGCAGACACTAGATGCACTGGTACGTGTATATTGAAGTGAAATTGGCGTTACTACACCAACCAGCCTCGGCAACTGAGCACTGGGAAGCCAGAGCCAATAGACATACCAACAACCTCCATCATGAAAGCTACTTGTATGTAGTAACGGCACACTGGACTGTGGAGCCGCAACTACTTCAAGTAGACCAACCTCCAAATGCTTTGACAAGAAGGCAGCCTTCCGACATGTTGGCACACAGACACACACACACCTTGGACGCGCTGCCATATTCCGGCTATGCGGACCCCATGGGGGGGGGGGGGGGGTGTGAGCAGGTTCGGAACAGTAGGGGCGATGACGGGATAGGTCCTGTGGTCTACTGAAACACCGACCGCAATTGCAAACGATGCAGAAGGAGCTACGGTCTGTGTTGGTTGCTCTGGCCGAGCCACGGCTGCACCTGTGACGCTTCATGCCTTGGCACGATAGCACACAGCGGTTGCAGCGGGTGCAGTGGAAGCTGCAGCGTTCGGAGGACGTATTGTTCGTAACTGGTGACTCAAGCACACACACACACACATACACACAGTGACACACAGACAGGTATTGACATTCGTAGTCAGATCGCCACAAGGCCCAGATAGAAATTAAAAACTCCCTAACATAATCTAGTAAACAATGGTAAAGTGCTCTACATAGTCTGGCATGAAATAAAATAAAGCACTAAAAAAATTGTCCCAAGTTCCTTGAACAGTACGTGGTCACTCAAGATTTGATGACGTTTAAATATCTCTCAGCTGTGAGCAGTACACTGCAGTACTCAGCAGGCCATGAGAATAACAAACATTAGACACATTGTAAACACCCCACCATGGCAGGATAGAAGGCCTGTTCTCAACGGTTCGGGCAACAGCAACACCATTTCATAGCAGGTCTTGAACGGCTGCCTTTGGTCCTGCAAACCACCTCGTGCAACAGTTGCAAACGCGACAAGTAACAAAAAGCTGACCGGTGCCCATCCACAGTACACGTATATAGCAATCAAGTAGAGAGCCATAACCACGGCATCCTTGCCCGTGTCAAGCATAGCACCCAGATCAGATACAAGGCCATATCGGCGAGCCATCTGCCCATCCACACAGTCCAGTACATACCCAGCAAACACGCATGTCAGCACAAACAATCTGAAGCTGCCAGTCAACAAGAGATACAGCCCTAGTAGCTGTACAACACCGCTTAGCAGAGTCACATGATTAGGAACAAGGCCGATTCCCCGCAACGGTGCTATAAGTCCCTCGCCGGCGGGATAAAATAGCTCGCGATCAAATACATCGTTCAGAGCGCAGTATTGCGGTGTCGCTGCTGCTTCCGCTGGTTGCTCGATGCCGTGTGAATCCAATTGCACTTGGTTTGTGTCGCCGGCTGAACTTACATCTTTCTCTTTGCCCTCATCTGGGTGAGGCAAACAATGGAATGTCAGATACGCAGCGTCAAACAAGAAATAAGCCAAGAACAATGAGGTACTCTGTACCGGATGCGTACGGAAAACGTCCAGGAAGTTCCAGTATGCAGCCAACACGTACCCAATTAAGCGCATGACAATCGACGCAAAGAAGTTGTACTTTGCAAAGCGCCGGAAGAACTTCATGGGCCGCTTTTCATCCAACAGTAGACCAATCTTCAAATAGAGGCATGCGCATGACAAGCAATATGTGATCTGACACAGAGTCTGCCATATACATACTGCTGATCCTGCAACTGTGGTAGCCAGTAGGAAGATGCGGAATACGTGGTGAACACAATTCAGGAGCCAGAGCGCAAACGGGTGATGACGAAAGTACATGATCAGATCCATAATGGCAAACACGGAATAGAGCAGGAGGATGCGATTGCTGAAGTCGATGTGTCCATATTTGACGTCATCATCCAAATCTGGGCGTCCAATGCTAAACCAATCCATCTCCCATAGCTCACCGCGAGCAGCTCCATGGGAGATCTTCAACAGTGAAGCCGTCATCAATCCCAAATGAATCCTGTTCACTGTCACAATCGGCCACTCATCGATCAATTTATCCATTATAAATTTCAAAAGGAGTTTTGAGAAAAGTGCATGAATTATTTCTCCTCTTCTTTCTGCATCTGATCTCTTTACTATTCGCGGACAAATCACTCGCCCGCAGGTCGGGAGCTGATGCGGAAGATGATGAGTAGAGGACAAGATGCCAGAAAAATGCAGCTGCTCAGCGTTCGACGTCCATGACCTGAGGCTGAGTTCAGCCGAGCTGTGTGGGAAACTGCAACTGCAATTTTGTTGCTGTGCAAAATAGTTCGTGACCAGTCAGATCAAAGCGGATTTTCAAAGGAGCACGTGAGCACGCGACACGTGTAGGCGCACGTGGTGCAGGCAGTCTCCTTTCGAAATCCACATCCGCGCAGCGCAGGGACATGGCAATACATTTTTTGTGCTCGAGCTCGTCTCAGAGTCTTCAAAGTTCTTTCTCACCCTGATACAGTACATGTAGCAGAAGATGCGAGTGAATCAGGTATCCCCGGGGTGGACGAGATAGTGACGGGTAGTCCGCAAAACTCCGCGTAGATCTACGTACATGTACACTTGTTACGAAGTCATGACGTCTGGATCTTAGTAGCTATGACTGTGCATGCTATGGATATTGCTCTAAGAATTATAGTAATAATGAAACAAATTGAGGTATAGTTGATGTTCCGTCACGATGGAAGGAGAGCTGGAGCTACGGGAGAGATGAGCTGATTACGATAATCCGCAGGGTTAGGGTGACATCGGTTGGACGAGTATGACGATTACGAAGACAGTTGAACATGACAGTTTTCAAAGGTAACTCAAACTAATTTGGCAATGGAAAAATCTTTCAAAGCAAAAGAAGTCAACTAATGAATGGAAGAAGTAATGTTTCCCCTTTTCCAGGTTGCTCTCTAGCATGCATGGACACCTTGGTATGGGGATACTCATGTATTTTGTTGTACTTGTCCACTGTGACCACTTGCAAGTACGAAAAAGGCACAATTTTCCGAACTTTGGGGCTCCATAAGTACAACAAAGTGTATATGTATCCCCGCGTGCCAAAGCATAATAGAGAGGTTAAGTTTCACGTAAAAGTCTTACGTCCGTGAACTTTTACGTCAAAAAGTGAAAAAACTCACATAAAATTTGACGTGTTTTACGTGAGTTGACTGTCCCGCACGTAAGTTCATGACGTGAGTTTTTGGAAGTTTCGCTTGGTTATCCCGACCGAATTTGTGTGAGTTTCCGGAATTTTATCGAGATTTATCAAGTTTATTGGAAGATTTGATATTTGTGCGAACTAAACCCGAATCCTGCCAGGCAAAATTTCACGTCACGTCGCACGTGTAACTTAACCTCTAAAAATTACACGTAACGTGAGATTTGCACCGCGTTTTGAAAAAGGGCAAAAAACGTGTAACTTAACCTCTCTATTACCGTAGAATCCCGCGGATAAGCCCACCCGCGTATAAGCCCATGCTCGCGCATAAGCCCAGGGAAAGTTCGAACATCACAAGGCTTCGTCATACAAGCCCATGGGCCTAAGTTGTACCAAGAGTCCATAAATTATGGACTCTTGGTCGTACCATGTACATGTAGGTAGTACATGTAGGTTTTTTTTTTTTTTTTGTACATTTCAACACAATCATCGGTTGTTTTTGTTTGCACAGTGGCTTTCAGCAATGTATTTCTCACTTCCTTGGTACTTTTCAATAGCACAATGTTGGTGTCAGCGTATAAGCCCATGTCCGCGTATAAGCCCATGTTCTCGTATAAGCCCACCGAAATGTCCTTGTGAAACAGATAAGCCCATGGGCTTATCCGCGGGATTCTACGGTATGAGGATTTTGCGAGCATAATGCGAGAATCCATGAAAGCATAATTCCATGATTTCGCGGGCATAATCCGCCGGAGCCTAGGCTCTGCCAACCGCGGAAGGTTGTAGTAAGGTCACTGTTTCCGAACACAGTGTCCTCCACCTTGTTTCATGCTGTCAATCTAACAATTGCGTGAACTATAACAAGGTTTATCTAATACTGGTTTTTAACCAGTGTTAGGTTATATCATAGGGTTATACATGTATCTACTCTTGATCTTGGGAGATACTGATTGACCTGGGTGTTACTTAGTAAGCAGGTGATACGTGACGGCGTATTATTATGGAATGCATAAACCCACAAACTTTCCTATATTTTGGGGTCCTGTAGCTGGTCTAGGGGAGGGCGTGGTTTCATCAATACCCGTAGTCCTCAACCAAGAGTCTACACTGGGGGCGGACTCTTACAAGTTTCATGTAATTCATGGGGCCCGGTGGCAGGGTATACTACAATGTACTAGTAGGCAGTTTGGGAGGCAACACCTACATGTACCGGTACATGTAGATCCATGGCTCAGTACGTCAGTATGTGGGTGCATAGCAACCCACTCATGTCGTATGCAGGCGTTACTTTTACTTCGCCACTAGTTGTCACCCCGCCCCCAGTAGCCAAATCAGTCAGTTTCACTGGCTACATCACCTTGTTGTGAGTAAGACCGCTTGAAATGTGCTTGGATCCATACAAAAACTGGATCCAAGTGGATCCAGTTTTTGAATTTTTGAAATTGTTGCTTTGCTGTGACGTAGCACTTTCAAGCCCTAGGCTATGGACTCTTGTGCCAGTTGAGTTGTGGTCTGGACTCGACTGTGTATGTTGTCATACTCATGCCATGGTTGTTGAATGGTGTAATCCCAGAACAAGTAACACTGTTAGTTGCTATGTCTAACATACTAACATACTAGCTGCTTGTTCGCTATCGATCATCACTTCAGCGATGGGCAGGAGTACGAGTATGGGTGTGAGACGTGATAGTGACAGTCGAAATGAAAGAAGAAAAAAACAGGAAGACAACTACAGTTGTGGCAAGTGAAATCCGACACTTGGCATAAGGGACTGCACCGTGCATCCTGCAGCCTCTGCAGCCCTGCATACGTACAGTACATGTGCTGCATACAACTTTATCTGTCTGAGGACAGAATTCGTACTCATCACAGTCAAGGTTCAAAAGGTGCTGGCAAAAATGAATGGGAATTGGATACCAATACTCCTTATGTGTACCATGTTTGTGAACTGCGTGTATCTAAGCTGTGACCTTTCGACCTGTTTGTGATGCATACGGCTCTATAGTACAAATTAGGTGCAGTGCATTACATCATTGATGTCCATTTGAGGCGCTGTCCCCTATGGCAAGTGTCGGATTTCACTTGCCACAACTGTACATGTACATGTACATGACTTTTGGACATGTAGCTGGTCCTGTCTTCACTCTTAACCTTATCTCCCGTTACCCATACAACAAGGATAAGTGACAAATACGAACATTTTGGCCAAAAGGTGTAAGTTTTTGAGAAAGATAGCATGAAAGCGTGTTGCTAGGTGTTGTGGTGAAAACTCCACCTGAATCAAAATATTACTACACGGAATACATGTACATGTAGATGAATAGATAGCATGCCATCTCCTATTGAGTGTTGAATAATCGTGATAATGATGTTGGCAGTCAGAGCATGCCACTGCGCATGGCACTGGCACTGACTGGGCTTATGAATATGATCATGTCTCATGATGATCTGACACTGTGTTATGTGTGAGAGCTTCAGTACTCACTGACAGTACTCAGTAGTCGAGCCTCAGCCAGGGAAGCGCATGCTGAACTTTGCGGTCATGGTGATTGGTGGTTTGAGCATGGTGTTGATGTAGTCACCATGGTCACACGACACGTATCACTACAACAGTCTGTAATCATGGTAATCTGTAGATCAAGGAGAAGAGCCGACTCAGGCGACTGTAGTGTAGATAGAGTGAGTAGATCTCTAGGTGACAAAAATCTGGACCGTCACAACGGAGTCTCGGGCAACCACTACTAACTAGCACTGACAGTGCAAGTGAGTCCATAATAATAATAATAATTATTATTATAATATGGCAATAAGTAGGACGAGCTGAAGCGACATGTGGACTACTTTATTAACAATGTAAGCGATGGAGACGATGCAAGAAACAACCTAAAGGGTAAGGAAAAATACATGTAAGAAGAAAAAGGGCAATGGAAAAAAAAAAAAGATGATTCGAACAAGTTTTCGTACAACACTCTTCAGGAATCACCGTTGTACTAAAGAACAAAATGAGAACAAAGGAAATAATATAGCAATCAAGGTAGGGTGACACGATACAATGACAGCACTAGAATATCGAGGTGCGATTTCTCACAAAAGTGTGCAGAAAACAAGGGTATACAAGTAAGAACTAAGCGTGACAGGTGTGTATCAGCAACAAAAAACAAAAAAGTGAGAACGAATGATAATAATAACAATAATAAACAAGAAGGTGACAAAACACATTTAGGCACAAGTGGCAACAACGTTGCCACACTACACAACAGAACATTATTTGAACAATTTTAGGGTAATAACACTATCTTTCTGGACACACAAATTCGGCTTATGAATGCGCTGACAAACAGCTTCCAAAACTTGTAACTGCAAAAGATAACCATGACGAGCACGGCACAAAACAGAAAAACAGGAATCAGAATAAGTACGACAACAGTCAGTACTAGAAACCAAATGATTGTATACTGAAGACTTGTTATTACGAGACGGACGCACACAATCTCGACTCACGCGCACACCCTCACACTCCCTCTCACCCTCACTCAGCTCACCTTCTCCCTCACTGTCCGAATCAGAACCTGCTCCGTCATCCACCGCGGTTTGACTCTCCTCCTCACTTGCATCGTCCTGCGTCTCACCTTCACCACCCACGCCAACCCTGAATGCCGTTGCCTTCACGTCAGTCGTCGTCCTTTCCGATTGTTTCCTTTGTATTTTTACCGTGAATTCATAGGTCCGGTTGTAATCTGCTGTAGATCTCCGTGGTCTGTCATTTGCTGCTTTGTTTTGTGGATTAGTTGTTGTTGTTGTTGTTGTTGGATGTGAACCTGGTGTTGTTGTTGGATGTGAAACTGGTGTTGTCAAGTGCGTCCGTCTCGTAATAACAAGTCTTCAGTATACAATCATTATCCATATAAAACCGCTCTGTGAGCGGTTCTGAAAAACCTTTACTGGTACTGCCCCGTCGTAAAAGTAAGAAATTAGAACTGGCCCATTGTCCCCCCAAATGCGAACTGATCCACCTAAATCGCGAATGACGGGACCCGAACGCACCAGTAGCACGAGGTCGGGAGGGCACAGGACAGCAATTATCATAGGGTAACACCACCTACCGCTAGTACAGTACATGGCCTTTGGTCTGGACCAACGTCCCCACCTGCATCCACAGGTAGGAACCTCGTGCTACTGGTGCGTTCGGGTCCCGTCATTCGCGATTTAGGTGGATCAGTTCGCATTTGGGGGGACAATGGGCCAGTTCTAATTTCTTACTTTTACGACGGGGCAGTACCAGTAAAGGTTTTTCAGAACCGCTCACAGAGCGGTTTTATATGGATAATTTCAGTTCTTTTTCCGTTCCCTCCCCACCCCAACCCCGAAGATAAACATGATGACCACGCGCGCGATGTACTGTATGTAGCCATGAGACTGCAATAAAACACTGATACATACCAGCCCTCCCCGCCTCGCTACCCCGCACACAGATATACAAACATGCGTATGCACACGGCACACACACGTGGCCACGCACATATACGCACATGCACACGACACAAACAGGAAATTCGTCATATATAATGCCATACAAAGCAGTGGCCACCGTACTTGAGGAAGTCAGTTGTGAAACAAAAATAATTCAACTACAGCGTGTAGACAAGCTGACGGCCAAAGCACAACATAGCAAACATGACATTTGCCCAAGGATTGCAGTTTGCAGACCACGCCATGGAAGCAGCTAATACAGAATGTAATATCATACAAAGTGACAAGCAAGGAAGTGGCCATCATACACCAGAAACTTGCAGAAAGTCACACATCCAACAGATAGAGAAGTGAACAGCAATCTGATACAGCCCAGACAGGACAAAGCTGACCTGATACTCGTCCCAGGATCGCAAGTGGCAAATCCTTTTCAATGCATAACATGCAGGTGTACGTTAGACGCATGGACAACATCTGACCGTGTCGCCAGCATACAATGTCATCACATGTTTACCCCACAAGTTACACACATGCACAGTAGAAGCACAATGAAAGCAATGGAAAAGTACGATGTGGTTGCTGAAGCATCTTCACACTTCAAATTCAGACTTCAATGTGGTCGTCACGGGATGATATACCTGCAAGATACAAGTGATGAAGAAAGAAAGCAGAAGGTCGTGAGGTAGGCTATGAGTAGTCCTTTCCCAAAGATGCCATAGTTTTTCGCAACTTATGCTTTTCGCAACCGTGCCAAAACAAGTGCTAGTTGCTGAAATCGCATCCATATTTTCAGAAAAAGCTCAAAAGTTGCCAACATCGCAACTCAAAATTGGAGAGTTCTTGTGCAAAACCTACAAAACAGGGAGCAGAAATAGCAGAAATGCAGCGATGCTGCGACAGCAAACTCGTACACCCCTTCCTGCTGTGAACCACCATTTTACACAGTGCCAGTAGCCGGTTGCATGTATCCTACATGTACATGTACATCATTACAGTGCACGGAAAAGGGAATGCACATAATTATCGTAACTACCGTTGATCTACTGTTTCTCAGAAATGAGCCTGAAGGCAGGCGCGAAATGAGCGAGCACGAGTATGTATTTGTCCAACAATGCAACATGTAGTCGGTGACTTGACCTTTCGACCCCATGCCATGGGGCCAATTGCGCCAAGGTTGCGGAGAACTTGCGAAATAGTTCCGAAAAATGAAGAAAGTTGTGAAAGTTGCGATTTCTTCCTAAACACCGAAAAGTTCCGAAAAAAAGTGGCGAGCATCTTTGGGAAAGGGCTAGCTATGAGACAATACAAACGGGTCACCTACATGTATGTTCAGGGCTAGTGCACTCACACGCAGAATTGTCATAATCGAGCATTTCCCAAACTGAGAAGTGCAATGAAATCCACTTGCATGCACAGGAGCAATTTTGCAATATTATGATGCGCAATTCGACACGATCTGCGATGCTGCGTGCGATGTGCCCTGCCATCATGATGGTGACAGTCACCGCGGTATGTTTTGTCAACGTCGCCCTTGCACTCTTCTGTCAAGTCCAAAGTGCTCATATACTTGGCAATGTCTTTGCAGTGATTAACTTTTATCCTAGTTATGTCACGGGTAACTTAATGAAGTACCCGCAGGCCGTGTCGATCCGCACATCGTCCACTCTCTCATATACTTGGCCTGCTTTGTCTGTGTATCTATTTCATGTGCGATCCACAAAATCGACTAGACAGTGGGTGCAATACGCTCTCTATCTGAAGACGTTCTTCTGGCGACATCTCGCCATGTACTTGGCCTGCTTTGCCTGTGTATCCATTTTCATGTGCGATCAACAAAATCTCAATGCACTACAGAGACTAGACAGTGGGTGCAATACGCTCTCTATCTGAAGACGTGAACCATTACATTTTTTGGAAAAGTTATACGTACACCTGAAACGTAATGAAGTACAGGAATAGAGAGAGTGACTACAATACGCTCTCGACCTGATATAGTGATAACGTGTTAGAAGGTAACAGGTCTACAGTCCCACCGTACCCTTCCGACACGACTGTAGACCATTAAATTTTTTTGAGAAGTTATACGTACACCTTAAACGTAATGAAGTACAGGAATAGAGAGAGTGACTACAATACGCTCTCGACCTGATAACGTGAGTACAAGACACTCTCCACCTGATAACGTGTTAGTAGAAGGTAACTGGCAACATATCAATGGGTTGCCTTACCGTGGTCTAGAGGAAACGTCTTCGCAGCAATATTTTCCCTCCAGCGCATTCAGTCGCCGACGCGACATCGTTTACTGGGCCGTTCCAGTTGCGGAAGACATTCGATTCATCGGGCCAATTCAGCAACAGGGCCGTGGACACACAGGGGGCAGAGGAGAGACATTGTTAGTGGACAAGAAAATAATATGCAGTGGCAAGTGGCGAGTGCCGCACGGTTGTCAAGTTGTCATGCACAATTCAGCTACTACTTACGGTCCAGGTAGTCCTGCCATTGCTCGCTCGTCCTGGTTCCTCCTCGTTCGTCTTCCTGCACGTCTGCTCTTCTCCTTCCCCACCGTTGGCTTTGCGGTACGGGGGTGCCGGAAGGAATTCCCACCATGTATCCATGTACATGAAGTCCCACCATGTCTCCATGTACATGTCCACGGCCACGTCAGCAGTTTGTATAGTACCGGAAGGAGTTCCCACGATGTCTCCAAAGGCCTAGAGCGGACGTCTTTGCAGCAATTCTTTTCGCCCTGCGCATTCAGTCCGCCGACGATGTCTCCAAAGGCCTAGAGGGGACGTCTTTGCAGCAATTCTTTTCACCCTGCACATTCACTCCGCCGACACGACATCGTCGACAGCGTTTACGGGGCCGTTCCAGGTGCAAAAGGTCTACATCAGTAGTTCTCAACTACTTCGCGTACGGGATAGTCGCCGCGACAGCGTTTAAGGGGTCGTTCCAGGTGCAAAAGCATCCATCAATGGCACTTTGCAGTACGGGGTACGGAAAGGGGCCTCCTCGTTCGACTTCGTCGACTTCTGCATGCAGTTCTCCTTCCCGTCGACCGAAAGGGGTTTCCTCGCAGTTGTCCTTGCCGTCAGGTCCACGTCATGCAGTTCTCAACTATTTCGCGTACGGGATAGTCGTCTTTGTCGTACGGGGCATCGGCGTTTACCGAGTGGCACAAAGCAGACCGTAGACGGGGTCACGTGTCAAAAAAGTATCAACAACGTGTCGACTACGTGTCGACCACGTGTATAGCGGTACACTCAGCGGTACACTAATTCTCGTGCCATTCTCGTGTCACAAAACTGGAACATCGAGTACCAGTATGGAAAGGCTTCAGACAGGAAGCCTTTCCAATTTGGTTTCTAGTACTGACTGTTGTCGTACTTATTCTGATTCCTGTTTTTCTGTTTTGTGCCGTGCTCGTCATGGTTATCTTTTGCAGTTACAAGTTTTGGAAGCTGTTTGTCAGCGCATTCATAAGCCGAATTTGTGTGTCCAGAAAGATAGTGTTATTACCCTAAAATTGTTCAAATAATGTTCTGTTGTGTAGTGTGGCAACGTTGTTGCCACTTGTGCCTAAATGTGTTTTGTCACCTTCTTGTTTATTATTGTTATTATTATCATTCGTTCTCACTTTTTTGTTTTTTGTTGCTGATACACACTTGTCACGCTTAGTTCTTACTTGTATACCCTTGTTTTCTGCACACTTTTGTGAGAAATCGCACCTCGATATTCTAGTGCTGTCATTGTATCGTGTCACCCTACCTTGATTGCTATATTATTTCCTTTGTTCTCATTTTGTTCTTTAGTACAACGGTGATTCCTGAAGAGTGTTGTACGAAAACTTGTTCGAATCATCTTTTTTTTTTTTCCATTGCCCTTTTTCTTCTTACATGTATTTTTCCTTACCCTTTAGGTTGTTTCTTGCATCGTCTCCATCGCTTACATTGTTAATAAAGTAGTCCACATGTCGCTTCAGCTCGTCCTACTTATTGCCATATTAAAATTATTGTCTCCTCGTCGAATTTTTAAATTATTATTATACATATACAAAAAAAAGGCGTAGTCTAGGTAGTAGTAGTTGAGTAGATCTACTTAGTAGATCTACCGGCTGAAGTGAAGTAAAAAAATCAGTGGCAGATCTACATAGTAGATCTCCTTGACGAATCGGCAAAGACTAAAAGTAAAACAGATCGCCCGTCAGCAAGCATGATGCTCCCTCCGGTTTGGGGCAAAATGGTATGACGGATATACCTCGATAGTGTAGCGGTATGATGTCGCGGTTGTCGCTTCCGCTGCGCCAGTCCGAGTCGTCGTCACTTTTACTCTGACTAGACAAAGTCATGGTATATCCCGAAGCTGAGCGTACTACAGCTGCCCTGTTGGAAAGAACCCGCTTGTACCAGTTGTGGAGATGAGGAGTTAGGACAGCGACTACTATCCACCTATCCACCTATACCATGTATACTATACTGTATACACCTATACCATGCTGTATACGGTGATTACTACAGTAGTCAGTAGTGTTCCGGCTGCGCAAGTAGACGATTAGCGAAGGCGAAGGAAGAAGTAAAAAGTGCTGCTTGTACTGCCAATTGCAGAGCGTTGAGTCACCTGCGAACGCAGCAGTTCGGCTAGCTACGGCCGCACCCGTTGGAAAGTCGAGTAGACTGTACTAGTATCTTGGTGGGCATGGCGGTGTTATTAGTCTCCGACTGGTCAGAGTCAGAGACAGAATCTAGCACGACCGGTAGCTCGGACGACGATGAGTTTGAAGAGGAAGTACGAGCAATGGAGGCGTCAGCACGAGTAGTAGCGGCGGCCGAAGAAAAGGATAAAGTACCGGCAGCAGGCGTAGCGGCTGCTCCAGCGGAGGAACGTAGCGTGGAGAAGACACCCAAGGAGAAGGAAACTGCACTTCGGCGGGCTTTGAAAGATTCGAAGCACAGACAGCTGCAGATGTGGCAAGACTGCAAAGACTCCAAAGAGCAGCGGCGTGCTAGGTTGGCTAGGAGAAAAAGCATGGCGGCGATAAACGTTGCAATGAGAGAGCAGAGACAGACCGTACACACTTTGCTATCAACTGACGGTATGGAGATGATTCATGAAGTTGTGCTCGATGACAACATTGATATGCTGAAGGAGTTGCTACGAGATCAGTTCCGAATCGAACAGAACCTAGAGCGGCGTACAAGCAGTCCATCACCTGGCTACACACCACTCCTGCTTGCTGCTTTCGTAGGTAACGTGCGCATGGCCAGAGCACTGCTAGCCGAGTACGGTGCTAATCCTTACGTGCGTGACCACATGGGACGAAGTTTGCACCGACTGGCCATCCTGGGTCACAGCACTGAGCTGGCACACCTGCTCAACACAATGCCGGCATGGCGACCACCGGCACGACGGGCACGAACACACCACCGACACAGCTTTCTATACAGCCTCGTGAAAGCCCTCTACTCTAAGAATCGGATAGTGCGCACCAGTGCAATTAAGCTACTCGCGGAGCTGGTTGACGTGGATTGTAGGCTTTGTACTACGGATCAGCTACGGCCGAAGGGGTTCAGCGATGCTGAGAAGGAGAAGTCGTATCACCCAACTATGGTAGTAAAGTTAGAGCCATCAGCAGGTATAGCTAGTCACAGATCAGGAAATCTCCTATATGGTGCACCCAGCATATCGCTGATGCATTATCATAGTGTAAGTCATGGCGACCGGGAGTTTGGTTTTCATCAGGAACCCGTTCAGCAGAGTTCACATTCTAATGACCACACCATGATGCAGAGTTCACATGCTAATGACCACACAGTGAAAGCCACTGTATCAGAGCTCATGGCAGAAACCAACAGGGAATTGTTCCTTAGTGCCCTGAGGACCAGTGTGGAGAATTTTGTGTCGGAAGAAGCTGGTGACCTGCTGTTCATCGTGGAGAGGTGTTTGATGACACGCTATGGGAGGCAGTGTTTGTGCAAAGAGCAAGCCAAATTCAACACACCCAAACCAGTTGAGAAGGATGAGGAGGATGAAGACGGTGAGCAAGCAGGAGACAGCGGGCAAGGAAAAGATCGCAAGGAAAAAAAGACCGACACGAGTAAAGACAACGGGACAGAAAGCAGCAATGGACAAGATGATGAGCAAGGAAAAGGCGATCAGCAAGAAAAAGGCAATGCACAGGACGATGACAACAAGCAGGTTGATGACACTGAGCAAGCAGAAGGTGATAATCAAAAGGATGAGCCCAAGAGTAAGCAAGCAAATGCTGAAGAACAGACAAAATGCTTGAAAGAACCCACACAATGTGAAGAAGAAATGATGGGTAATGAAGCAAACAAGGAAGCCAAAGACAGTAGAGAGACTGGGCAAGTGATAGATGATGAAACTGACACAGCAAGTATTGACGATGGCGCAGCAAGTGAAGATACTATCAGCCCGTCTCTGCTCGGTACCTTGCTGTTATGTCTGTCAGACCGCGTACCATGGCATATTCAAGAAGTAGCGGCCAAGTGTCTCAAGTTGCTGCTGGTGTCCAGAGAAGCCTGTGATAACGGGATTACTGAAGATTTTAGCTGTAACGGGCCGAGAATAGGAAGGTTCTTGGCAACTATTCTTCGCACTGAATCCCCTGTGGTGAAACTTATTTTGTTGGAGATTCAAAAGAAGGCAATGGAACATTTGAGCGAGGCAGATCTCCTTACGTTTGTAAAGAGCGGAATTATTGCAGAGCTTGTGAGAACCGCTGCAAGAAAATATGACCGGAACACCTGCATCCAAATTGAGACGCATGCACTGATCAACACATCTGCAGTTCGCGAAAGCAAAAAGATGGTTCGCATTCTGCTGTCTCAGGGCCTTCTAGGCAGTGCTTTGTGTCTGTGTTATTCAGTCCTGCAGTCAGTCAGACTGCAGGCACCAAGCCTACTCTGGTCAGTGTGCGACTCTGAACACGAGGCAACATGGGATGCTCTAGTGGCAAATTTGTGCTGTGCAGCTAGGCCACCAGCAGACCCACAACACAGGCAAGAGCATGCCGAACGTAAACTGGCAGAAAGGAAAATGGAGGAAAGGCAGCTTCGCCTCTTGCGGAAGTGCAGCAAGAAGAGCACAGAAGACACAAACAGCATACGGCAGTGGAAGCAGGAACTGGAGAACTGGAAGAAAACGTCATCACGTCTCCAGGACTGTCGGCAGCAAACGCAAAAGGAGCTACTCACGCTGCAAGAATTCTCACAACAGCTAGCCGAATGCCAATGCAATCGAAACACAGCAATACGATATAAACAAGAAGAGCGAAGACTGCGCATGGAGTTTCAGAGACAGCAAGTAACCGAGCGAGACATACATGATGGCTGTGTTCTACACCAAATGAAGCTCCAACGACAGATCGATCGAGCAAAAGCGGAGCAGAAGAAGGCAATGGAAGTACAGATTAAAGTGACATCACAACTGTCATTGTCCAGTAAGAGGCGGCAGACGTTAGAAGCATTGGCACAAAGAGAGGAGAAAAAACGGACCGCGCCGTGTGCACAGAGCGCAAAATCTTTCCTGGAGAACTTTGTTGACATCATCCACGATCCGTGCCAGGCTGAGTTGCAGACAAGTATCTTGCTGGTGGTGATGACGGCAGCGGATGGCAATGACAGCAAGGAATTTATGATCTACAAGCTGCTTGGAACAAAACTCGTTATGGAGCTGCTTAGCTTGAGAAGCACATACCAGCAGTATGTTGCCCTCAAGGCTCTTTATCAGTTATTGCAGTTGGGAACCGAGGAATTCCGCTCTCCAATCCAACAAAAGGGGGCAGTTCATACGCTGCTGGGCTTCATCAAGAGTTTCCCTAACGAAAAGGTAAACATTAGGACATTGTACACACTAGTGTATGTGTGCACTTTGAGCTATTACACTGACGTATACATGTAGTACTGGCGGGTGCCGAAGAATGGCCAGGCTAGAATTTAACCATTTTTTAAGAACGGTCTAGACTGGAGTTTTTGCAGATAAGAACGGAAACCGTAATGTATGCACTATAATATACACCCAGACGTATAACTCTGCATAAATGTACATGTAACACTGTATATCGTGTACCATCGAAAAAGAACGAAACTGCTGCGTTCGCTAAAAATAAGCACGGGCTAGACTAGAACCATGACACCCCCCCGTCCTTCGGCACCCCCCCCCCCCATTCTTCGCCCCCCCCATTCTTTGGCACCTCCCCCCCCCCCCGTTCTTCGCCCCCACACCCCCGTTCTTCGGCACCCCCCCCCCCACCCCGTTCTTCGGCACCCCCCCCCCCTCCACCCCGTTCTTCGGCACCGGTATGAAAAAATCCGTCTAAAATATGATCCCGTACCGCGGCGAGGTTTCCATACATGTTTTGGTACGTTTTACCGTGTGGCAGAACCTCACTATTTTATCATTATTACTACCGCACCAAAGTTCCACCAGAGCACCAAAATACTCCACGTCATTTTAAAGCCAGGGAAGTGGGGGAAGTCCCATGGCCGAATGCAGCTATGATCACACGATGTAGGAGCCTGTGACTGTGTGTGCTGGGGTCACCACCCTACACTACATGCCACTATTCATGGGTGGTACAGTAGAGCTTACTGCCGCCGAAAGGGATCATCTGTATGGATTTACTGTGCAATGCTCAATGCATGTACAGTACACTTGTTGTGTGGTTTGCCGAGTACAGCAGGGAGTAGACCACCTTGCACGCATGTGTACAAGGCAAACTACTTTGGTGAAGCGATCGGGACACTGGCCAGATTTAAACAAAACTCCCTGTTGTGACGTATACCCGGTGATATTAATTATTGAAACGTGCACAGGTGCAGTACAGGTGTAGGCACATGTAGGCATGTAGGCATGTAGGCAATGTGGAATAGTCAGTTACGTTATAGCTGAGCACTTTCTCAGTTGAGGCCAGTTAGCATTGATGGTCGTGATGAAGTGTGATGAAGTAAAATTTGGTTGTAAACTTATTGCACATACTCGCGACTCAACTTATTGCACATAGCCGCGACTCAAATTGGTCTGGTATTCACTTTTCCGTGAATAGCAGCGTGATTAGTGTGATAATGGAAAAAATCCTTCCGCTTCCAAGCAAGACTTGAACCTGGTACCCTCTGTTTCTCAATCATGGTCTTAGACCATCCCACTATGCCTGCCTGAGGGAAACATGGATGCCGTGAATGGGGTTTTCGGTCTTTGACCACTTTGTGGTGGGTCTGATCTACTCACCTCCCACCAGGGAGTCGTAAAATACTACTCCCTGCCTCCCACCGCTTAGGAGCTGCATCTGCGCCTTGATCCAAGAGGGTGGTTGCGTTCCTGCGGATGCGGAAAACTCGGCCTTTAGCCGAGTCTCATGCGAACCGTGAATTTTTAATTTTTTATCATGTGATTATCATGTGACCATCATGCAACCATCATGTGACCCTGTTTGTTGTAGAGAATGTAGACATGAACTGAGCTACTAGAAGCATTCAGGCTCATCTTGAAACATAAAATAGTGCTGTTGGACTTGTGTGGTTTGTTTTGTTTTTGCCTTTTGGGTTGCTATGATGACGTGGGTGCTTGACTGGGATGCTATCAATGGCCACACTGTAACTGGTGAGTAGGATGCCGGCCTAGACTATCCCGAGAAGTACATCGAGTTGACGAAGGATGGAAGGAGATGTAACTCCCTCTGGGCCGGTGTCGACGATACGACCAAGTGGTGCCTGGCTGGCCGAGTACGCGTCGAGGATATTGAGGTGGCGTGTCGACGACTGGCCATGCTTGTCCTGGGCAAGGTGTGTATTGATCCGGGAATGAAACAGAGAACTGACATACAAGACTGGGTATTTAAGCAGACCAAAGCAGTGCAGGTCATGTGCAAGATGTGCAATGGCACGTGGAAGATAGGAGACACAGCAGCTGCCATCCACAGCCTTGCTTGTCTCTCCTACAGAAATGGAAAGGTAAGCAAGCCTCTTTCAGTTTAAATTGTTAGTGCGCGGGCGAAACAGCAGTGGCAAAACGACTGCTTTTGTCACGCCAAGCTTCAAGCATGCACACCAGGTCTGGAGTCGTAGTATCTAGGTAGATGACGCGGGGACCATATAATTGAAAGTTCCCTATTGCTATATTAGCCGTGATCAATGCAAGTCCTGATCATGATTGTGTTCTTGACCTGCTGACAAGAATATAACAATAAAAAGTGTGCGAGAGTTTTAAAACTCAGCCCTACCCCAGGGGTGACCAGAAGGCGGCAGCCTGGGAGCAAAGCCCACGTTGTTTCCAGCAAAACGGTTCTAACGTTGTTGCACGTGTTGCTTCCGAAGATACTATGACTCGCCCATGATCGCTCATCAGACCAACTGTTGTGTGTGTGTGGGGGGGGGGGGGGGGGTAGTAGGATTTCAGTGGCCGAAATATTGATAATGTACTAAATGTAGCTGAAATGCTTTGGATCAGTAGGATCATAATTATTATGGTGGTGATATCTTACTTTAGAAAGAATGGAAAACCGAAATTGTGTAGGACAGTCATGTATTGGGATGTGAGTGGCTTTGTCATAATAGACGGAGGTAGATTCTGCTCTTTGCTTCACAAGAAGTAACTATTCTAACGGGAATTTGATTTGATGTGTTCACATTCCAGGTTGGAATTGCGATAGAGAAGAAACTGCTCTGGCCGCTGCGCAAGATGGCAATATGCCTGGCTTCATCCACTGCTAGCAAGCGGCTGAAAACGACCGACATCATCTTGGGACTGGAGTCACTGGTATTGATCAAGCAAAGTGCAGCGTATGCTGATGCTCTCGCCAGTGGACATATAGAGGCGTGCACGACCAAATCTCTACTGACGTTACCACGCCGTGCAGCGGTAAAGCTGGACCGGAGTATTATATGGCCAAGGGAAAGATGGTTCAAGGGTGATCAATTAGGACTGGCTAAGGTAACACTCCACCGTTCATTCATTTTTATATCACTATGCACCTAAAGTTTATTCTCCATAAATGGAAGATCGAAGTGCATTGGGCTCCCCGGTAGTACAATGTGTTCTGCACGTGCCTGCGAACCGAGAGGCTGTGGGTTTAAGCCCCCCCCCCCCGCAGCCGCACATCTGACTGCAAATTCCCAAGACGCAGCTCACCAGATCAAGGTGCGGGTCCTCTTCACACAGTACAGACGAGTCGAGTGAGCTGTACATCCGGTACCGAGAGGCAAGCTCACACCCCGGTAAGGCAACTTCCCCATATCTAACCCCCAAGATGAAGTGAATACAGTAGTAGTCATACGGGCCGAAGTTTTAAAAAAAGTGCGTTAATTGAATTCCCATTGATGTCAAGTGATGGTAAACATCATAATTATATTTCTGTGATCGTGTAATGGTTGTAAAACATGATTCATCGATGGCTCCACTCATTTTTCCATGCACTGCAAATTGTCCTCGTCCTCGTGTTCTCCCCAGACCATGTACAGCATAGCCGCGTTAGGCGACACACTCGCTGGCACTGAGGGCACCGTGGCCGGTACAGCCGATGCGTTGCTCTGTTTGGTGGACCTGTTGCGGTGCCCGGACACAGATCTGAACGTGCACTTGTGCGTATGCCGTCGTATCTTCGACTTGCTGACAGTCCACCCTGGTCATGCCAGTGCACTAGCAGTGGCTGGCATCATGGCACCTCTACTGCACATGCTTGCATCGGGCTCCGGTACGTTCACTGAACTGGCATCCGCGCCCATTGCTCTCCTGGTAAAGAACGACAGCAAGGCGAAGCGAGAACTCTTCAGTGCTTGCCGTCAGGAGCCTCACCTATTCACCTATCTTGCCGTGGTGTGCGGCGATTTGCTCCCTGCAAACATCCGTAGAGCCTGGGACAATGTGGCGATGTCTGGTTTGCCGAGACCTGCTATGTAAGTACTAGTCGGGCTCTATTATTACTGGAGATTGTGGAGAATGTCCGAATATCTTTCCTTTGCACGCTTCTCGTGCATTATTGGGTAAACTATGCTCTAACTGCTTTGCAAGCAATCATGCGGCAAGAGTCACTCCAGTTCCAGTTACATCCTTCATCGAATACTCTTCAGTAAAATTTATGCAGTGATCTTTGTGGCAAGTCAAGCTCCGAGCCAGGCGGGTACTGACTTTCGGGCACGAAGTAACTTTCGGACCTGACTTGTGTGTAGTGAAGAAGTCATTTTCATGTACTTCAGTAGATATAATTGCTATGTGCAGGATGTCCGCACCGTCGTCATCATAACATTGCGCATGATTGCCTGTTTGACTTGCGATGTAAAATAAAACAAATACAATACAAAGTTGAACTCGGATGGTGAGCCAATATAATAATGATGAAGAAAGGAAAAGGACAAAAGGTTACGAGTTATGACAAACTGTCCACCAATGTAACCAGATCTTATACAGTCAGCGAGTGCGAACCTGAGCCTTCCAAGTTGGACGGTTGTTGGTTTGCGCTGTCGCTGATCTACACATTGATATTTATTTATTTGTACCTTTGCAGCACTGCACAGTTTGTACGAGGACTTGGAGATTTATGCAGTGCATGTCTACAGCTTATTTGAATGCGTGCCTACTGCGCAGTACTAGTCCCTTGTATAGTACGCGAGTTGTAGTGCGGGTTAGCATACAGGTGTGAACGCTACGCACTTTTCATGCAAGCTACTTTTCTGCATTCTGTACTTGCTTTCATGCACGTGTCGCTGGCATACGCGATACGGGCCGGGTTTGTGTATTGGTTTTGAACCATGTGGTTCTTCTTTTCAGTTTAGTTGTTCTTTGGTTGCTCCGCGAGTTGTTGCTTTGGTTGGAGACAAAGATGGCTTTCCGTTTCAGTAATATAATGTAATGTAACTATAACTGATAGTATACTGTTGAGTGTTGGGATGCGTTGGGACCCCGACACCAATATGCGCCTTGGAGAAGTCTTGGAGCTACAGTCCATCGGGAACTGGCCCGCTGGCTTTTGAAAGTCGGATTTGGGCCGAATTGAGGATCAAAAACCCACTTTAAATCTTGAAAATCTGGGTTTTGGATCTGCTTCTCCATACATTTTGCCATGGCATACCTGTCCTAATTTTGTAAAACCTGGCTGAATTTCTATTTCGCTGTTCTTGGACTTTTCTGGCCTCAAATGTGGCAAGGAGTAATTGCACGGGTCACACAATGCAGAATGTACTGTTGTTTTCACGATATCTACAACTATGTGAGAGCCACCAAAAAGTTAGGGTGCCAGTTTCCAATGAATGGACTGTAGGTGTCAGGTCGCCGAATGTCTCAGTATTCCTTGTCAGTTTTGTGCCATTTTGTCGCACTCCCTAACTGTATAAGATCTGGTTACGTTGGTGGACAGTTTGTCATAACTCGTAACATTTTGCCCTTTTCCTTTCTTCATCATAAATACAATACAATACACTGTATTGGTATCTATTTCGGGCAGTATGTTTATCGGGCTTGACTTGACTTCAACAGACAGAGTCAAAAGAATGAAGGGGGTATTTATTTCGGGCAGGTATTTATTTACGGACTTTAACGGTACCCGTTAACAGTATGAATGTGCTTGCTTGTTTGCTAGATCCCTGGTTGAAAGTCGGAAGAGCTGCAAAGGTCGTCCCTGCAGGCCAGGTAGGTAGATTGTCTCGGTGCACACAACACTAACTGTTATTCATTGACTACTCAGGAAAATGTCTGGCGGGAATACGCTAAATATCCTCAGACTAGCATGGTCCTTGGCAATTGGCAGTCACAGTATCAGCAGCATTTGATAGATTTTCAGGTGAGTTTCGTATGTATTTAGAACATGCATAAGAAAAGGAGAAGAATCCACGGAAGTGCCCACCTTAATAAGCCTTTGTTCAGAAGGATGCTTTGAATAGTGTCATGTTTCAATCTTTATGCATTGAGTGCCATAGGCCGTGTCTCATTGTACGCTGTGTTGTGGTCAGATGAGACCACAGGACTCTGGCTGTCATATCGGTGGTGATTCATCCTTTTATTTCATGTAGTTCGTGTACCACTGCATTGTACTGTAGACTACCGTGCTAGTATTGCTTGCAGCTGCCTGCTAGTGCTGTTACGCATGCCTGATTACGAGCTTGCCCGGCGAGGGTATTATTCTTGTGTATGTTCAAGCATAATTCAGACTTCTGGGTGAACAGAAAGAGAACAGTCATTACTTTTAGTGTCCAAGCATTGGGCGGAAGAAGTGAGTCTCTCACAAACGGAGAGCATTGTGTACCAGAGCGGGTCTCTCACTATCGGAGAACTCGGGGTCTCAGTTCTTCATCGGAACAGCCTTGTTTGATTCTGCTGATTTTTAATGCCTGTCGAGCGCAATCTGCCAATTTGTCAAGCATTACCGTAAAGTCTTGTATAAAAGCCGCACTCGAATAGAAGCCGCAATTTTGGGCCCATCAAATCACACATAAGCTTGGTTTTAGTGTTGACATACATAGAAATACCTGTCTTGTATGGAAGCCTGTCTCTTATAGAAGCCTGCAAAATTTCACCACGAAAGTCATAGAAGCCGCGGCTTTTATACAAGACTTTACGGTATCCGTCAAGGCCTTGACTAGTATAAAACCCAGGCGTGTACCGGTCTACTGTGTTCCTTTAGGCGGCTCAGCCAAGAACAGCTTGATGGCACACAGCAGAGGTGTAACACTGACGCCGCTACACACGCACAGAGGAATGATTGGTGACAAGCGAGAAAGACCGCTACCAGCGGGCTGCTTCCAACTGCTGCCCGTTGCCCTCCCGGAAATTGTGGAAGTGCAACAGTTGGCAATCAAGGAGCAAAGGCGTAGGGACAGGCAAGGCCAAGGTGGACAAGGTGGAAAGGGTTGAGTAGGAGAAAACTAACAGACACCATTTCTGAGCAAGTACTGAAGCACTCCAATCCCTAGAACAATGGTTGCTATTGCAGCCATGCTCTGCATGGGTGCTTTGAAATGGTGAAGGAAAACGATGACCTGAATTCGGCCTCCAACTGAGAATCTGAGGAGCGCGGCTAGAAAGTGATAATACATGCATCCGGCCGCAACTTGCATGGATAAGAAAATGGGGGGTTTTCAGGACCGTTGCGAGCCGACATGAAGTAGCTTCGCCAATGAATGCGACCAGGTCAATGCAGACTGAGTTAGAACCACAGCTTTAATGAACCAGTAGAGTGCGTGTGTGTGTGTGTGTGTGTGTGTGTGTGTGTGTTTATGCGTGGATATCAACGGACGCAGTCCTGCCTTGATCGTTGATGTTACTTAGTCACTGTCACTGCTCAACAAACCTATATCGGCATACTGCTTACTGGTGTTTTCCATGTAAGTTCCTCCAGTCGGTTCTCTTTTCTTTTTAACTTCACAGCCCCGAGGTATGGCAGACTGGTCTTCTCAGCTATGGCATTGATGTGTCCAGTCTGTACTCTTAGCTTAGTTACCATGACTATACATACTCAAAGTTAATTGTATGGTGTGATGTCCTGGAGCTTTTGGAAATGGCCAAGAGTGTACTTGAATTCTAAACATGTACTAGTGTGTGTGTGCAAGGCAAACCATTGAACTTGTCTGAACTCTTTCTCCATATTTGAGGTGCTTATTGGAGGATCATCATCCCGATGTTTCCTGTTTTGAAGCCTCATTCAGCCTTGGTTTAGTCATCATCCAGTTCTTATTCAATATGCCGATGCTATTACGTTGTCAGTGTGTGTGTGTGGGGGGGGGGGGGTATTAAAAAATGGTCTCTTACATGCCGGGGATTTGGATACCTGTGTTTTCTTTCAGTTTGCCGGCTTGGGATTCAGGCGGTCAAGTCGCCAGTCGCTACGGCACATGTGACCTGCATGTGCACTGGCACAGTAACCATGGTAACTCAGACTTGGAACTGACTGTGGGTTACCCTTACTTTGCTGCATACTCTTATCATGAGTCAGTTCATGAGTCAGTTCATGATAGCATGGAGTCGTGAAAGCTGACACAACACCCTCGTACCAAAGAAGTTGATATCACTCCCAGATCCTACACTAAATAGTAAATTTATTCACTGCGTGAATGAGAGCTCTAGAAGTGACCAGGCACCCACCTTTCACTGCATATGCTCTTGCGGAGATGCAAAGTAAAGACCGTTGCTGGTCTTTATGTGCCACTGAATATTGTCACGTGTGGAGGTCAGAAATTTTCGAAAGCGATTTTTTTCAAAAGAAATATACACTTTACAGTAGTGGGGAAAGTCATCTGCACCAACCGTGGTACACCGTGCAAACAAGTCATCTGCACCAACCGTGGTACACCGTGCAAACAAGTCATCTGCACCAACCGTGGTACACCGTGCAAACAAGAAGAACAGGAAAGAACTTCATGGCCCAGTTTCCTGCATCCAAAAGTTTAGGAACCATTGGGCAGCAACTCAACATTACAGTTTGCCACTTGAGTGGTCTGGTCATAAGTTACATGCAGCAACATAGAACGGATTTAATGCTAACGTAACCATCGGTCACATGCTTTAGATACTTCAAAGCGCAAGATACATGGAAGGTGGTGATGAGTACACCACTCCACACTGCACACTGCACACTGTGGAGTCTCAGTCTGAGTGTAGATTGACTGTTGACAGCCATGCCAGCTCAGTGATGAGATACTTATGGTGATGAAGATTGCAACTGGTCATCAAGTCCCTGCTCTGTAGTAGTTTAATCAATATCATGATACAGGCTGATTGAAAACCATGTTCGGAATAATCGTGTTGAACCTCCAGGTTGCAAAACATACAGCATAGGTCACATCCTGCCGAGTAGCAGTCTTGCGTATACACATGTACATGTCCTTGCAATAACGTTATTAACATTAGATCAGTGCGCCGGGCATACTGTCGGGCTGTGCCCAGGAAGTCATATACTGTATTCAAGTGTCAGTACCACGGCATGTGGATAGATGTAATCAGAATGTAGCCGTTAGAGCCGAATTCCTCACGATACGCCTTGGTTTGGGACGGGGTGTATACGCGGAAGGTGTTCTTGAATTCTGATCATCCAGTCTGCAGTCGTCCAGTGAGTCAACGATAACTGCAGAGAAAAGAAGCAAGCATATGTATGTACACAGAGAATTGACTTTCTTCACTCTCAAAAAAGCAAGGACACTACACACTAGTAGAGACTTGGAGTATCATACATGTACTGCTTTCGTACCCTGATCACGGTCCACAACATCTTTGGTATTCAATACCCGACATCCACAGCGAGCTGGGTGAACACATGTGCAACATCAGCCACAAATTGGTATTGAGTCTGCCGACAAGTATCGCACCATCACACAATACGCCTCGCAGACTGTAGACAGATACTCATATCATATTCAGAACCCCTCCGACTACATTGCATGCAGCGTGCATCACCAATACCCGGCATAGTGCCTATAGCTTCCAATACAGTGACGTTTTAAGTGAAATCCAGCCACATGGATAACGCAGTTCGTTGGGGCTGTGCAGCCCTAGCGACGCTACCGCTATGAGCACTATTGGTCACGAGGAAGGAAATGTGGCCTGCCGTATTATAAAAATGATTGCAACTCCCTACAATCTGGGCAGCCAGGCTGTACAGGCACATGCACAAGTACACGTACAGTGATTGTACACCAGCACACTAGCTGCATCATGCATGGGATTGCAACATCATGCACTTATACAGTGCACTACTGGTATAGTACAACGACTGGGTCACTTGGTCACTCGGCCACTCGGCCACTCACTCGGCCACTCACTCGGTCACTCGGTCACTCGGCCACTCACTCGGTCACTCGGTCACTCGGCCACTCGGCCACTCACTCGGTCACTCGGTCACTCGGTCACTGGGTCACTGGGTCACTGGGTCACTCGGTCACTGGGTCACTCGGTCACTGGGTCACTGGGTCACAGTACTACATCATGTAGTGTGTCACTTACAGTCTTCTCTGATCGGTTGATTGGTGTTCAAACGTTGGAAGCAGTTCCGGCGGGCGATCTGTGCAGTTCGAAACGAGAGGACACGCCAAATATGTACTTGTACATGTACTACCTTTCCGGCCATGAGTCGGTAAAGACACACAGGGCACAGTCAAGGTGCGGTCTATCGCTATTCTGACTTTGTCAAATGTGTTCACTAGCTCTTGTTGAACCCAATACTGTACATGACATACATTGTATGGAACTGAGGAGGATGCTAGTTTCTACCAGGATAGGCCACAGAGATGGATGATGGATCACAGAGGTAACTGGTTGATAGGCCAGAGAGATTGATGGGCCACAGAGGTTGAAGTTTGTGAAGGGCTTTAGTTTAGGATATCCACAACGTAACTTTCACAAGCCCTAGAATCTACAGCCACAGTGTGTGTGATCACACTAGAGCCAAGTAGAGGCTAGCAATGAGGGAATAACGTTATGTATAATGACTACGTGTGTGCATGTAGATAGTAAGTGAAAAAAAGCTGTGACTGTCCGTATACTTCTACTCTGTGGCCTTTGTGGGACCACTCCTACCAGTGTACTATCGGAGTCGTGTTGTGTGTTAGCTTGCTTCACGAGCCCGAGAGTGCATGCAGCGACAGTGTCAGTAGAGCCTTTGAACTACATTGAAGAGAGATCATCGTTTGACCTGCCCGATAATCACCATCACTTATTGGCTCCGGCAGTGATTATGGTGACTTCCATAGGTATAGTTTGCACAATTTGCGAGGTTTGTAGACTCCTAGTTATCGTCAAGGACTTACTCTCAGTCTGATTGATCGTTGCAGCTCTATTTGATGGCGTCCCCAGGCTTCCGGTTCCTCTCTGCCCGTTCCGAAATCTGCCGTTGCTGCCACCGCGTCGCTTTGCGTTTCTCGCAGCTGCCCACCGTCTCCTTCACTGAGAAATTCTATGTAGTCACCATGTGCGGCTGCGCTGGCATTGCCACTGGCAGCTCCGGAACTATCGTCCGCCGCCGGTGTCGACTCGCTTTTTGACCGCGCCACCCGTCTCGGCATTGTTTCCATGGACGGGCGTTTGACGAAGTGCGAGCTCGGCAGCGCCTCCGGCACGATGTAGTGGCATTCTTCGTCGCCGTCTTCCCAGCTCTGGTACTCGCACACCCCTGGGAACTGCTGTTGCCCCTCATATTCTTCATAGTCGGAATAGCGGCCGTATGTCTGGCCAATTATGATTGGCAGCTGTGCTTCGCTGCCTTCCTCCACTCCATCGCTATCGCCATCATCATCATCCTCAGTTTCTACATCCTCGTAATCTAGAAATCCCTCTCCAGCTGGGTAGATTCCTGGTGTGCATAGCGGAGATTGATCGTAGTCGGTGCCTAAAGAGCTAGAGCTCAGCATGCGAAGAGATGTTGGCTTGGGTGGTGGCTGTGGACGCTCCTCAGCCTGTGCCGAATTGCTTCGCGACGCTGCCATGGGGAAGCTGCCCTTACTGGGAGCCGTGGGACTTGCATCGCTACTGTGTGCGTGCGCTGGGGTGCTCCTGCGACCATGTTGCGCCATGGAGATGTAACCTTCGTCATCACTGTTTTCAACATCTATTGCAGAGTTGGAAATGGGTGATGTGTTGCTAGCGCTGACGTGTAGTGGACATCTATTGTCAGCGGGCATGAATCCAGCATGTGCTGTACTGTTGTGCTCTGTGTGCCCAACGCAACTACAGCTACTCTGACTAGACTCAGTGCGTTCAGCATCCGAGTGCCAGCTGTGACGCTGGCGTTGCCGCGTTGCTGTCCGAGATGACGAGTCCCGCGCTCGGGCCAGGCGAGCGTGTTTTCTCGGTGCAGGAGACGGGCACGCAGCAGAAGATCCCGTGCTATCACTTCTACTGCGCCCGGACAGCATAAGAGCATGGCCGTCTGCTGGCCTCGCACTAGCAACAGGTCTTGACGTAGTTCCGACATCTATGGGCAAGCGCCGCTGTGCAGCTACGGGTGAGCTGCTCGTGGCTGATGCATCTGGTGGCAATGAGCGCCGTATATTGACCACTTCACCTTCACGGAGAGCTGTCATCGTCTGTTTTTCCAACGATAGGATACCCAGTGATCGGCGACGGACAGTGACCTTGCGTGGTATACTAGCTGCGGCTGTTGCAGCAGCTGCCAAAGCATGATTTGCACCGTGTGCAGTTTGTAGCTGATTACTACCGGTACTGGTAGCGCTGCTGGGTGGAGAGAATACAGTAGAGTGTGTTGTACGGCTAGTGCCTGCTGTTGACAATTCCCCATCGCAGCTATGCAGCAGCGAACATGACCATTCCCTCTGGCCAGGTGGGCCGGGTGCATGCAGGTTGCGGCGGAGCAGAATGGCCTCGGCTAGGCGCCTCACTGAGCTCTGCGTGTTGATTCTGTACAGCGTGGTTGTCGTCTTGGAGCAGCGTCCACAGATCTTCATTTCCAGGCAGTGCCGTACTGTGTGCACCTCAATGTCAGTGATGGAAGCCACTTCTACAGTGGTGGCAGTCTCCTCAGTTAGCGGGTGTTTGAGTACCATGCTCCTCTCGTCCAGCTTCAACAGGCCTGTTGTCTGTGTGGAGATGTGTGGAGGATGAACACTGCTAGTGGGCGAAGACGAGCAGCTGTACTCAACCGCAAATATTTTAGCTGCATGTGAAACAACAAGGCAGACAACAAGGCAGTGTTTTTATATGTCTTACCAACATCTTGACTGTGCCTTCATAATTATTATAAAGGCGTGCAACATATTCACCTCTGCATAACCAATGTTTCAAACAGGCAACACATTTTTTTAGATACTCAATCTGCGGACAGAACCCTTTCGTCCTTTGTCAGTGGACTTTTCAGCGCAGCACAGAGAAAATGAGGCCAAACCTGATAGCAATGAAAAAATAAATTTTCCAAAGCCAGATTTTTAAAAACCAGGCCCGAACGTACCTTGCCAGAGTACTCAAACTGACAAGTCAGTGAGCTCTGCATAACGCAAACAGTAAACGCACTACCCCACATACTAGTATGTACGTGATTCCACATTTTGACCTTGAACCCTAACCCGCTGCTTGTCTGAAATTCTGGAACATGGATTGTTATGGAGCATTGCAGTGTCGTGCATGCACATCATAATGAACAGATTACCCACCGGCTTGCTGAGGTACTGGGTGTGTAGTTGCCGTCGCTGGTTGCGAGAGGACCTCCTTTAGTGCTGCTACCCACGACAGCATACAGCTCTCATCTGCCGCAGCAAATGTGTAGTCGGCAACAGCATGGATGGTGAAGTGGTAATTTCCACCGCCGGCCTTGGGACCCAGTGTACCCACTGAGCTGCTGAACGCAGATGTTATCATCCGGTAGCACGATAGGTCATAGTCCTGGGCTTTCCGTCTGCCATTGCCTGCAAGTTTGCTGGTTCGCAGCAGGACAGCTACATGCACAATGGTGAACCATTCCAACAAGCATCCACCCACCCAAACCCACACATACACACACACACACACACACACACACACACACACATGCACACACATGCACACATACATGTACACACACCATAATTATAAACCTCTGCCCTACAGAATATTAGGTATACAAGTGGAACTAGGGAGTCGTGGGAACCCTGGGTACAATACTGGGATGATACACAAAGGGTAGGACGAAGTTTTGTTGCTTGGAGGATATTAATTTTATGACATCCAAGAATAGAGTGCATGGATCCAGGACCATAGTCATGTACTTCAAGCCGCATCTGAGATCATCGAAGCTTCACGTGCTATACTGTGATGGGTCATGTCACAACTGAACTCTTGCTGCTTCTTCTTGCCAAACATGTGCATGTCATGGCTCTCCGCTGCCTGCCAGTGCAACACAGACCAATTCAGAAAGCCTCTGAAAATGTCCGGCTGATATCAATTGTCTGCAGACCGCTATGCCATTTGTGTGTAGAATACACTGTACTGCATCAGCATATGAGGCAAGTTTGAGGATGGCACGATCGTGATACTGAAGATGAAGAGGAAGTGACAGCTCTCCATAATTAGGAATGTAAAGATGGCGGGGATTGTATAATTACGGCTTATGCATTGGTTAGTAAGATGGCCGGGATCAGGTAATTATGGCTAATAGTAATACACTGGTTTGGACATGCCATCCGGTGTGGTAAATTGGGCATGCAGTGCACCCGGTAGAGCACAGACACAGAGAACAGCTCAACAGTGCTACATGATTGTACCACAATGACTCCTGCTACTTTCTTTGCACTGAAGTAACTGAACATACTTTGTCCACGACCTGGCGCTGTGTTTCCGGATAAGCAACCACAGTTGCATTTGAGACGGGCCAGCGTCATCCATCTTTGCCGCAACCGTCCACCCTTGGTCTGTTCACCAACATAGGTAACACACGCATTTACAACACACGCATTTACAACAGCCGATGTTAGTGAAAATATAGAAATGTACACTGTGTGTGGGGTAGGGAGGTGATAGAGAGCTCTTGTTTCACTATTGAGGAGTTCGGCATAGTAGGGCGGTGTCTCCTCTTCCTCGTTGCCTTTGCCTCACCAAGACAACCGAAGTTAAGCACCCAATCCAAGATGGACTCTCTAGGGGTGGATCTTCACTCAATTTGGGAAGCAAACCCGCAACCCCAGGAGAGGGCCGGACTATACTCCTTGTACCGATACTAGGGCAGTGGGAAGGCCAGAAAACCCTTGCGTGACTATATTATCATACTGCATGGGTTGTATGTCGTTCTTCGAGCACAGGCTCAGCTTTCGTTGGAGACAGCATGGCTGTGGTGATGAGCGAGACAGGGACTGACTTGATCACCTGCGGAACTTCACGTCAGACTCAGCGGGAGTAGCAGCAATAGTCACTGATGGACATGATCAGTACTGACGAGATGAAGACAGCTGCCATCATCATAGCGTACAAGTCTGCAGGACACTGTTGTTACTGCTGAGCTACTTATAACATGTGCAGGACGTTAACAACTGCTCATACCAAGTGCCAAGATTGAGTCCCATCTATCCAGCCGTGCTGTGGATCATGGATGCCGACATGGACAGAGTATTGTGTTGGTATTACAATTAGTGCAGCGAATGTATCGCCACATCACTCCCTGTAAGGCTGTAGTGCTGTGTACGTGTTACTGTAGCTATGAAAATCACCACCGGTCTCCGCATAATAGGTACTGAGTGAAACGTCGGGTAGGCATTCCTACATTCCGTGTCAGCCGCATGAAATTGCCAGCACCAGCATTGATGATCATGACATTGCACATACATGTGATGTGTGCTGGTTATGGTATAGTCAGCGACAAATGTGAGGCACACAACGCTGTCCCCATTACTCACAGCAATCGTGGATGTTGTGCAGACAGTGTGATCGTTGGCAATTTGGCAGCTAACATGCCTCGTCGCAGCTTGTACCCGGAAGGAAATGCGGGCAAGGATGACAGCTCACCGCCAACATGTCCCAGGCACAACGCCGTCTATTGGTAATGCCCTGATTGCAAGCTAATGCGGGTATGCCGTATGGAAGCACTCTGCTTGCGGCAGACAGTCCATCGTGCCCACTTCAACCCAGGCTTGGTCTGTGACCAAAGCTGCACGCACAGTATGCACATGCAGTGCAAGGCTAGCGGGAAATGGCCGTGCAGCACCAGAGCCAGAGGACACCCACTGACCCAGTCACCCAGACACAGCACAGGAATGTACGTCCTGCTTCAACCGCCTCCTCCCACTGTGTCGCGCGCACAGGCAACGTCTCAGCTGCAGTTGTGTGGCTGGGATTTATGGTGACATGCTGCTGCAGGATGGTGGTAACTGATCGGATGTTGAAGATGAAGGTAAAGTTGAGTGTTTAACTGTACGTATTCCATGTGTTATTTGCAGCCTGGCAGAAGAGTAGCATACCTCCAATGCTGCGGAAGGGCTGGGTTCCTGGTGGACTGTCCACTCCCACAGTTCCAGATATCCCGGTCCGTAATGTGCTGAAAGTAAATCTTCCTGCCTGACGGCGTCGTTCACAGCGTACTGACAACGCCTGGATTCTGCGCTCGAAAACCTTCCCAATGCAAGGCAGCAGTTTGCCAATTATTATTATTATTTCCGAAGATGATCACACGCCACCGTTCCCGTTGTCAATTATTCGACCTTCAACTGCAAGGATGTCGTGTGCACGCAAGGCAAATGTGTACATGTACTTCAAAGTAGGTCTAGGCCAAGTACCATCGGCTACCAGGTGTGAATCCAGAACGAGATGTTTTATCACCTTGCGATCATGTGGCCTGCAAAATGCATTGTAGGGTGAACTTCCGATCCGCAAAGACGACAATGTTATTGAAGGTGACTGAACGACATCGACTGCGCAAATCAAAACTCATGATGCATGACAATGATGTCAATGAACACGGGTTCCATACAGTCTTATATCCAATCCCACGCGCAGTCGTACGTACCTTGTTGAAACCCGACAGTGAAACGACTCATTGGTGAAATACATTGTAAATAGAAACCAATGGCACGACCAGTCCGTTGAGCAGTGCATGGGCCATACATTGTTGATGATTGCCCTATTCTAATACTTTCAAGCGCTGTCTGCCCTCTGATCATTCTCCAAGTTCTATGCGCAACTGTCATTACTTCTAGCCCATGCCGGACTCATCTTTCCCTGCTTTATCGAGTTCGTGGATTTGACTAATTAGCGTTGAGCCACAGTTTCTTGCTACACTGAGCATAGCTACCTAGCGGTAATCCCAGCACATTACACTTGCAATCGCCCCAGTGTAACCAGTGAAGGTAACGGTCATCGCTCGTTTGCTTGCATGCTTGACAGGCGCACGGTTCGGCGGTTCACTGTTAACAACAGGAGTGAATTTCAACCACCAGAACTGTAGGAAAGGCGGCGGTAGGTCGTTCGCGAACAGTGAGCGACAGTCATGATATGGGGAGAGAGGGGTAGCGAGGCCATCGTGTATGGCACTGTCGTGCATATTCTAAACATGTTCACTGACTGCGAGGACAATTCTCAATCTGGTCCTGACTCCGGTGTAGATTATACAATCATGTACCGTGAATGTACTCCGCATACTACGTGAATGTACTCCGCATACTAAAATACAGTGGTTGTAATGTTATACAGCCAGTCGCATGGCACATGGTCATCAGCTGATGCGTGCAAGCTGGCAAAACGTTTTTCCTAACTACTGAACCCATCATGGTGGGCCCGCAACACCCACAACTCCTCTTCCTCAGTTCCTGTCCCTGCTGCTAACTCAACAATTTCCCACCCTGCTTCCTAGGACCCGTGCAATATGAAGGGCAAGGCTGGGGAGACATTCATAATTCCAACCTGCAAACGCGTTCTTAGCCTGCACACCAGTGAACGCAGATAGTTTGCTCATACTTCATAGAGTAACACTGAACTTGTTTTCAAGTTCCTGTAATGATTCACTTCTGCGACGTCACCTTCAAGCAGTGATATCCAGTGCCCGTGCTATTGTTGCGTCACATGGGCCCGGGGGATAGTAAGCAGTTGAACTGACACTTCAAAACCAGTACTAGTGTGAACACTGCATGCCTTGCGAAGTCAAGCATCCGTGTGTACTTGTAGAGTCACACCGTCATTGGCTATCGCAGTTTCTGTCCAGAAATATTCATATCGAGGCGGTTCTACAGTTACACCGTATCGCTTCAATATCGGATAAGAACTTGAGTGCCTTACACGAATCGCATTCTTGACACGTGCATACTGCAACTGCTCTATATCGAAAGTGAAAGTGCCAAACTGGCCTGAGACACTTCAGTTACAAAGTGGCGTGAGAGGAGGAAGGCTGTGCCCTGCGTGTGGTGTGAACTATGTAGGTGTTGAAAACTCAGAAAAGATGTGACAATTTTTGAGACCTAAAGATACCGATAACGAGATCCAGCGAGTTTTTACTTCACAGAGACGTGACTGCATATTGCTACACTTGGCTAGCAGAACCTGTGAAGGTCACAATGCAAGAGTGTGGGTAACACATTCTCCAACTCACCCCGTGTGTTTTGGACGTGTTGGCGCTTGTCTCCGGCAAACCTATCGGTCCTTCCTTCACCAGCTCCCAATACTCCTCATTCTGCTGGTGTCCACTCAGTGGATGTGCTACTGGCGACGATTGGCCTATGCTGAATCCTCGCAGAAACTGCTCAGGTACTCCTCTCCTCGCCATTTCGATGCAAGCACCGCCGCCACGTTGCTCAAGTCAATCTGCAGAGGCGACACGATAGCTGGTGGAGTCTCAGGAAACAACCACTACCTCTGCTGCTCCAGCTCCAGCTCATCAACAGCTCCAGCTCATCAACGCTACTCTCACTGATGAGCAGTCGTCGCCAGCAAGACGTCTAGACTGTGTCTGGTACAACTGGAGATCGCTATCTCATATCCTCTTTCCTTTCCTCTCCACCAATACGGCCCTGCATGCGCGTATGAGCCAGCCGCAGCAGCAGCGGCCTTGCTATGTGAGGGAACTGTAGATTCTACCAATGCGAATGCTTGCTAAGCTAAACTGTAGGCCGATTGCGATAGTCGGAGAGGGGCAATTCGCCTGCCTGGCCGGTCGTTCGATGTGTTGTTCCGCCTGAGCGACCCGTCCACTAACGCACTATGCGCCTAGCGCCTGGATACTAGCTGTGGTGATGTGTCAGACACGATCTCATCTGATCAATTGTTGATGGTGTATGGATGTGCTGCCTTGGTTGGTATTGCCTATTGCCAGTACTATTGGCCTTGCCCAGGCATTGGAGGGTATGCCACTTTTCATGGTGTGCCTGTTTGCCTGTGCCAGGCGTCGCGGTGGTGTGGCTCACTGGTGGTTACATGACATTGCAGTGTAGCACAGTGTTACCTTCACTTCACTGCATGATCCCAAGCCCGGGCCAGAGTATGGATAGTATTGGTCTGTTGGTCTGTTCGCTCAGCGGTGATATATTCCTGTACTTAATGATCGTGTTCTGCTTTGAAAGGTGAGACGAATCAGTAGAAACAGACACACATGCACGGATGATCGACACGATACGTTCGCCATAGGCCGTTACCCCGATCACAGGCATAGCTAGAACTGTGATGAGGTGGTACCGAACTGACGAGAAACAATACATGTACATGCTGCGGCAAGGATATAATTCCAGTCTGTCAGTGGAAGTCATCGTGTCCGCTACATGGAGAAGAAGAAGAAAGAGTGGAAGGAGGAGCAGGAGCGGTGCTGTGTATGTATGTGTGTGTGTAGTATACGACGCTCAGCCGCACGATTGCAGCCGCCGTGCTGGGCTAATGCAGCTAATCACTGATCGGTGTTTTTATGGACCGCCCGACGGGCAGCCCGTCGCTGCTGACACTTCTTACTTACCCTTGCCGGCTGCTGAGTATTGAATTCATATGCTGATGACTGGCTAGCAAGGTAGTGCCTAGTGGTGGCGGCATGATGGCATTGTTCTGCCCTGCGCTGCACCCGTCACCTGCCAAGCCAACATGATCTCCACAGAATAGGATTATTGTACCGACTGACTGCAATGCTGTACTACTGAACTCTAGTTGTTTCCGTCAGAGGTGGTAGCGCTTTGTCCACTATTAAGTTTTCCTTGTCCTGTCGCATCCCGCAAGCGTGCTGCCCGTCGTGCACTGAGCGCTAGTCCAATTTGTTATGGTAATAATCGTTCTGTACGCAAACCTTCGACCACTCCATGCTGGGACACTGATCATGGATTATGATGCATGAGTCAGCCTACTGGGTACTATAGCCTAGCCTCTTGCTGCAACCTTTGCACTCCTCCAACTCGCGAAGGACAGGGAACCGCCACTTATTTGGCGGCACATAATAATGCGGCTCTCTGCTGGCATGCACTGGCATGGATAAGACTGGCAGGAACTCCAAGTCCAAAACACGTTCGCACACACAGTACAGCTGACGGAATGCGACGATATGTCAAACCCTCTGTATGACCTGACACAGTGACAGGCGATTAGAATGTTGGAGGTTACCCTTTTCTACATAATTGTGGGTTGTACTGAAGGTGTAACCTTAGTGCTTTATGCGTGCATTTCCTGCACAAACAGTCCGCCCACTGGACCAGGAGATGCACTCGTTTGAGGCTGAACATGCAAATGAGTCGTGTCATCGTTACAGCTGTTCTGGTCGGGAATGCAGTCAATGATAGTCGGCAGGTTCGCCTTTGGTATGTGCTTGCCATGCACCGCCATGACACATCCGTTGAGATTGTCGGACAAAGATAATCGCTGACCGCGTGGGCACTATACGTGCACGATGTGTATGTTCCGCTATGAGCTGTGCCTGTGGGGACCTACTGTGCCCATACTGGCCCTGGGCTCTCCAGCTGATTGCGACTTGATCGTATTTAATATCACAGGCCACCAGAGCTGACTGCAGTCTTGTGGGTGCAGGAAAGGTACGAGCTTGTTTGTACTGTAGCCTGGCCATAACCACCAGCACCGCCGCCACCGCACTGGCCAGTTCCCAGCACGATGATGACACACTTGTTCTGCCAATACCAGCAACACATTTAGGCCAACACCCAGTCGTTTTAAAGGCTACGGCGATGACTCCTTAAAAGGAGTCATCACCGTCGCCGGATAACCGTGATAACTGTGCAAACCGCCTAGCTAGCTAGTGTCAGTAGTGATAGTTTCACTTTCATTTCATCTTAGGACACGGTCACGCTGTTCGAGGTGTAGTTGGAAGATGCACTTTGCCACTTTTCTGCAGTAAGGATGAGAGTCATAGCTACAATTGTTATGTAGGATGGCAGCAAAACGCTAGTCATAGTCATGTAGTTTGAGGTGGTGATAGTCAGTACGCCCCGGTATGTTAGGGTTGAGCTCTTGCATGCATGATACAGGTACAGATACAGCTACAGTTGAACAACGCTCTACATCACGACTGCCACCAGAACCATGTTCATAACGTGCAGACTGCACCACACCATCTGATGTAGCAACGCGCTCCACTGAGCAGCGGTTGCATTAGGCATTAAACACATTAGAAACCATTGCCTGTGCGGCACGTTGACAACGAAATCTTGCCATGTGCAAACCACTAGTAAGAGATGTATTGCTTGGTCAAATGGTAAGTACATGATTGCATAGTAGAATGGCTGAGGGAACAGGCCGACATGTCGAGTATACCTCGTACAAATAAATCACCGGTTTCCGCTGCTTCAGCCCGCTTCAGAATTATTTGCTAGTACATGTACACAGTAGTAGTACCTAGTTGTAAAACCACCATGCGCTGCTGGCAACTGCAAACCTTAGGACGTCGAAATTGTTATGTTGCTGCTTGGCTGTATACCTGTAGCAGTTACTGGTATACAGTATCAGTTGAGATGCGTCTGTACCACACTGCAGTCTGCATCACACAGTCACTGTAGCGCACTGCATGCTACTACTACTATTACTACTAGTACTAGTACTAGTACTAGGCACTAGGCTCTAGCTGCGGTTAAGATTGACTGGATTGCTATTGTGAGGGCAACACCAGTGAACAGTGGTCAATATGGTGGCTCTTGTGTGTGTGTTAGTACTAGTAGCAATACTAATCGATGACCGCTCGTGCATGTTCCCTGACGACAAGGTCAACATCAGTGCTTATGCACTTGTGCAAACTAACTGGTCCATGCCATGACAGTCTGGTATGTTTAGTTTGTGGCTTTTTGTCTGTTTGGGAAAGGAGGGAAAAGGAAAGGAGGAAAGCGATTATACTCTGCGTTCCTAGCACTCCTTTGTCTTATGAAACCTCTCCGACACAGTTCCCAATTCACACCTTCGGAGAGCAGTTGTACCTCACCGCACGACCCTACCGAGAAGATGTCACTTGCAGCATTAGCACGGTATCCGATGCTTGTAGCTTTGCTGCAGGACCTGGTCGCTGACATTTTGACGGATTGGTGGATGGGCTGCCACTAGCCAGTACAATAGTGCAACATGTACCTACTACAGTACAGTGTATAGCATGCGTGTCTGGCGGTGTCTAGTCCACGTCGCTGCCAGAGCCGAGAATACCTCTTGTTGCTCGTGTCATACCAATAGGGATAATACCAGATTGGAAGTCCTGAATCATGGGGGTTGCACCGTGAATGCTAGATGCATGCTGTGTATGGCACTTTCATGATTGAAGTATATCATATTTCTCCACTTTAATAATGGCAACAAGGACGACTAATTGCACTGTCAGCATTTCCTAAATGTCGACATGTATGAGTAAAATGTGAAACGATGATCGCAAGGCACACAACACAAAGGAAAGAGAAGATTTGTTCAGAACTGTTTTCTTGTTACATTCATCAACGTAACAATGGAATGGGGACAACTTTTAACAAAGCGAAATAAGGAGAAAAAGAGAGAAACAAAAAGGTCGTGTTAGTCGTCTTTGTTGCTATATTAAAGAGAGAGAGAGAGAGAGAGAGAAGAGAGAGAGAGAGAGAGAGAGAGAGAGAGAGAGAGGAGAGAGAGAGAGAGAGAGAGAGAGAGATAGAGAGAGAAGAGAGAGAGAGAGAGAGAGAGAGAGAGAGAGAGAGAGAGAGAGAGAGAGAGAGAGAGAGAGAGAGAGAGAGAGAGAGAGAGAGAGAGAGAGAGAGAGAGAGAGAGAGAGAGAGAGAGAGAGAGAGAGAGAGAGAGAGAGAGAGAGAGAGAGAGAGAGAGAGAGAGAGAGAGAGAGAGAGAGAGAGAGAGAGAGAGAGAGAGAGAGAGAGAGAGAGAGAGAGAGAGAGAGAGAGAGAGAGAGAGAGAGAGAGAGAGAGAGAGAGAGAGAGAGAGAGAGAGAGAGAGAGAGAGAGAGAGAGAGAGAGAGAGAGAGAGAGAGAGGAGAGAGAGAGAGAGAGAGAGAGAGAGAGAGAGAGAGAGAGAGAGAGAGAGAGAGAGAGAGAGAGGAGAGAGAGAGAGAGAGAGAGAGAGAGAGAGAGAGAGAGAGAGAGAGAGAGAGAGAGAGAGAGAGAGAGAGAGAGAGAGAGAGAGAGAGAGAGAGAGAGAGAGAGAGAGAGAGAGAGAGAGAGAGAGAGAGAGAGAGAGAGAGAGAGAGAGAGAGAGAGAGAGAGAGAGAGAGAGAGAGAGAGAGAGAGAGAGAGAGAGAGAGAGAGAGAGAGAGAGAGAGAGAGAGAGAGAGAGAGAGAGAGAGAGAGAGAGAGAAGAGAGAGAGAGAAAGCACTCATCTCATGGGCAATCGGCAGCATTTTCAAAGCTGGTGGATATTGAAAATTGATTGCCATGTGATTGTAACCGCTCAATATATTTCTGCGCCCGGGATGTACGTAATTATACATGTATGCTAAAAGCGAATCATAGGATGTCACATGCTTGCCATCAGCACTGGCATTGCTCTTCTTACGCCAGGTCACAGCGTAACCATTCATGATTGTAACCGCTCGACAATATGTTTCTGCACCCGGGTCCCGGGATGTACATGTACATGTAATGTTATGCTAAAAGGGAACCATAGGTAATAGGAATAGATCGTACACAGAACTGAGTTTTCCTAACTATGGCGATTGGCTGTACACGGGTCTGACAGGAACAAGATAGATGAGAGAATTAAAAGTATCTCATTGCGTAGTAGCCAGACGGTTCAACACAATGCACGCAATGATTTCATGAACAACTTAGCGGGCCATGGGCTTCACAATCTTCCTCGAATTCCGCTCCGGACATTCACCAACTTTCATTCAAGCTGTTCCCGAGCTTGTTTACTCTTGGTTGTAGGTCTAATCGACTCCAGGAATCTTGATGAAATAAACACAGTCACACAACATGCACATGTAGGTCAGTGCGAGTACGTACCAGTACAAACAACGGTGCGAGTACGTACCAGTACAAACAACGGTACGCCGGTAATATTCACCTCATGAGCTCAGGACAACCTTCATATCAGGGTGTCGAGCCCCGGGCCCATCTTGGCTGCCACCTGCAGATACTCCAAGCATCCTACACTGCAAGACTCTGGACGGCTAGCGTTCGAGAGAGCAAGCCTTAAAGCGCATCTCGGCGGCTTTGTTTATCCATGAAGTGAGAGAAGGTGTTAATCAACATCAGGCTACAAAAATCCAAAAACTCTAGATCAAGACAGACGATCTCACTCAAGCCATTTGCCTGACTCATGACTGCCATCCAGAGCACATGAGCAGTCCATCGAACCTTCTACTCGGCGAACCTGCATGAAAGCACCTGCTCCCTGCTCAAAACCCAGTGTTTCCCTGCTCAAAACCCAGTGTTTCATGGAATTCACCCCTCACCACAGACACTTGGGCTTATGTAGGCTGAGGAAAATGGTGCTCGAGGAGCACCACTTTATAGTGCTCTCCAGGCCAAACCATCAAAAAGGACAGTATAATTCTATAAACCTACACTACAGAGACTGCCCGTTTCCAGCGCGACAAACATCTCGTGAACACCAGATAGCAGCGTGAGTCAGTGTCTCAGTCTTGGGATACAGATGAGAACAGACGTTGAGGTCCCTCGGTCATTCGCAACGCTCTCACCTCCAAACCAGCTAGTTGCAAGCCAGCAACCGACTACATTGTACCTACTTCCTTAGAAAACTATCACCGAAGTCGCTACCACTAGGGTTTAGTATTGTTGTGCTCAACTACACTAGTACTGCAGGAGCTTATGGATGGTAGAATGAGGCTGGACGCGATGTTTGCTATTTTGTTCCAGGCAGGTCAGGGGGTAGTTGGTTGAAACTGTGAAGGGGCAGGTCAATGGGTGTGTTGGTGTCGGTGTGTATATGTGTGTGTGTGTGTGTGTGTGTGTGTGTGTGTGTGTGTGTGTGTGTGTGTGTGTGTGTGTGTGTGTGTGTGTGTGTGTGTGTGTGTGTGTGTGTGTGTGTGTGTGTGTGTGTGTGTGTGTGTGTGTGTGTGTGTGTGTGTGTGTGTGTGTGTGTGTGTGTGTGTGTGTGTGTGTGTGTGTGTGTGTGTGTGTGTGTGTGTGTGTGTGTGTGTGTGTGTGTGTGTGTGTGTGTGTGTGTGTGTGTGTGTGTGTGTGTGTGTGTGTGTGTGTGTGTGTGTGTGTGTGTGTGTGTGTGTGTGTGTGTGTGTGTGTGTGTGTGTGTGTGTGTGTGTGTGTGTGTGTGTGTGTGTGTGTGTGTGTGTGTGTGTGTGTGTGTGTGTGTGTGTGTGTGTGTGTGTGTGTGTGTGTGTGTGTGTGTGTGTGTGTGTGTGTGTGTGTGTGTGTGTGTGTGTGTGTGTGTGTGTGTGTGTGTGTGTGTGTGTGTGTGTGTGTGTGTGTGTGTGTGTGTGTGTGTGTGTGTGTGTGTGTGTGTGTGTGTGTGTGTGTGTGTGTGTGTGTGTGTGTGTGTGTGTGTGTGTGTGTGTGTGTGTGTGTGTGTGTGTGTGTGTGTGTGTGTGTGTGTGTGTGTGTGTGTGTGTGTGTGTGTGTGTGTGTGTGTGTGTGTGTGTGTGTGTGTGTGTGTGTGTGTGTGTGTGTGTGTGTGTGTGTGTGTGTGTGTGTGTGTGTGTGTGTGTGTGTGTGTGTGTGTGTGTGTGTGTGTGTGTGTGTGTGTGTGTGTGTGTGTGTGTGTGTGTGTGTGTGTGTGTGTGTGTGTGTGTGTGTGTGTGTGTGTGTGTGTGTGTGTGTGTGTGTGTGTGTGTGTGTGTGTGTGTGTGTGTGTGTGTGTGTGCCTGTATGTGATATTATGCATGTGTACATGTATGTACATGGCATGTACATGTACGTGTTAGCCTTTGGCAGTTTGGGTATTCCTGAAATAAGGATTAGAGAGGTTTCGACCCGCGTGATTTGTGCTCTTACGTGAACGTCAATTTTTTGCGTCGACGCGAGCTCAGAAAGAGCTTTCGTTTCACGTTGCTTGTGAAGCACGTCATTTCGCTGACGACAGGAGCGAAAACTTCAAAAAGTGAAAAAAGTGATTTTTGGTGAGGCCAAAGTTGCACAAATATTATTTATAGCTAGTTTAGGCAAAATCGACAAAATCGAGTCAATAATCCCAACCTGATAGCAAGGCTAAATTTGAAAAACTCGCGTTCACGTCGAACGTGAGTTGACCTCAGCTCACGTCATGAACGGGAGTTTCGACGCCAAAATTTGCCACACCGACGTGAAATTTCACGGTGTAGTGCAGAACAACGTGAAGCGAAACCTCTCTAATATCAGTTTATCACTGTCAAATATTTCCCCTCAAACCAGTGAATACTGTCAATAGGTATTAGGTACTTCAAGTCACGAGATAGTGAAGCGCTCCTTGTCTGAATCGGTCCGATCCAAAAAAGACCCGGATGGATGGATGGATGAATGGATGGATGAGTGGATGGGTGGATGGATGGATGGATCATGGAGGATGCCATATTAGTTAAAACTTCTGGTCGATCTGGACTGTATTAGTATGCGCAGGAAACTAGCTAGAAGTAGAAGGCCTCGGAACACGATATGCCATGCGCTGCCCAGTGCGACTTGGCCAACAGAAGGTCTGGAACAAAAAAGCATCAAGGCTTGGCGGCAAGAAAACAGTAGACTACCCGAACAGTAACCATGGTAACCATGGTAACGCAACCGTTGTCATTACATAATGGGGCTGTTAAGTGATGACGTCACAGTTCCTTCGATACGCATAGCAACGATCCCACTGGGGACAAACAAAAGTAGCGTCGTCCCCACCGACCCAGTTGTCAGTGGCAACATATAGGAATCGTGTACATTTCTTCGTTTCTTCTTTGCTGTTTTCAGTGAGTGTTTTGTTTTCTCTTTGTCCTTGATCTCGACGATGTTGTCGTGCTCATTACCTTACTGAGACGTCTCTTGTGACTGTAGCCAGTGTCATGGAGGATTTTATTGGCGTGACAAGGTAGATCGCCGAGATCGAGCGTGAAAAACGCTCTGCATTAGTAGCTCCTGTAGAATGGTTTCTGGGTTGGCGTATCCATGGTCAACAAAACCAAGGTGCAAGACAGCATGAGAGATCGTGTAAACGGTGTGAACTCCAAAAGGTAAGCTCCTGAACAAGTGGAAAGATATGGGTATTTACAAACTCTCTCTTCATCCATCGATTGGCGCTATGCATTGCATTTTGTCTTCACAGATAATCTGGCCAAATTTCAATGATTGTAACTAGAGAGTGCAATCGTGCACTGCTTGGGGCCCATCCCAATGTCATCACATGGCTGTGGTGACTAGTGTATATCTGGGAGAATTTTTCCTCGACTGATACGGAGTGCAGGTGGATCGATTATGAGAAATGCGAACATGTGAAGTAAGTAATTAGTTGTGTCGAAGAAATGTCCAATAAAATAAAATTTACTTTACACTCAAACATACACTGTAGATGTACATCAAGAGTACATAACCCCCCAGAGTGTGCAACGCCGATCCAGCTCTGCATAGGGTCTTGGTCGAGCGGAATCGGATCTTCTGATGTCATGCGTACACTCCACACCAGCGCAAGGCCGGTCTCTAGGCAGGGCACCATTGTTTTTGATCCAAGAGTACCCGCGACTCCCCGGGTTCCCCTCAGATGTGTACGGTATTATGACGCAAAGATCCGACTCCGCTCTCGACCAAGACCCTATGCAGAGCTGGATCAGGCGTTGCACACTCTGGGGGGTTATGTACTCTTGTGTACATGTAACATCATGATAATGATTCCATCTTCATTGTCCCGCAACTGGTACACCATACGCACCGAATACATGGTGTGTGTGTGCGCGCGCGCAAGCGCGCGCATGTACATGCACACACTCTCATGCGTGGCCGAGTCAGCCAGATGAACAGACCATGCATTTACACGAGGTGTCCGTAATGTCATTGGAACGCTGTACTTTATGACTTTATTCCAAAAGAGTATGTCTTGCCCCTGACGAATGGAGTTGTGTCTGTGCTCAGCGGGTATCGGACTACGACGCCACGCTGCAGTCATCGCTGCAATTAAAAGAGCACTGCATGGATTATTTTGACTAACTTCCTTTGCGTTTACTTGGTTGAGCCCGTGGTTTCATTTCTGTGTTCTGTCATGATTGGCCTCTGGAAATAATCAGAGTGGATGTCATTTTGCCATATATGTGTGCCTTGTGCGACAGGTTCAAGGCTAGATGCACTTCACATTCGGCGTGCGATCTCAGCGTCTGGGACCTGATGAAGACTTGGTTGGATGATTATTCAAGCCTGATACTACTCGACACACCAATGTTCATGTCAATGTAATTTTTTCAGAGCTGCACTATTTACGTGTTGACGCTTACTTCGGTGTTAGCGTGTTTCCCCCGGATTGTTTCTATCATCATGATCGTGTGTTCTTGGGCTGAGCGAGCACATGCACAAGTGTGCAGCTATATCCCTGTGTATCTTTGGTTACACTTTGTTCTGCAATGCATATACCTTGTAACATTATGTGCTTGCACTGCTTTGTCTGGCCTGCGTATTTCAGGACTATTCAGTGCATTAGACCCAGGTTTGTTTGGTTGCCGGATGACCTCTTGTTGCGTCGCTCTGTATTTGTATTCATCAATTTTTGGGCTTGAGAATTGAGCTGTTGTGTGGTTCCCAATATGAAAACATCATGCTGGTGCTCTGTGTTTCGATTATCGACTGTCGGAGCAGTCCTGCATTTATTAGCAGAACGGTCAATACTGTAGTCTTTTCACGTGTTTGTCTTTTTTGTGTTTTCGCCGGGGGTATTAGCGGTAACGTTGCACACAGAACGGCAGTGTTGCATCACTGGACGACCCTGCCTCTGCATCTGACTTAATTTCCCCAGGATCTGGTGCAGTTACACCAGACAGCCACTTCCTGTAAACACGCAAACAGCAAAAGAAGAGATCCCGCAAATCAGGAAAAAACATTATGGAAAATATAGAGTACTTCTTTTTGAAGTAGATCATACAACATTCAATAATCTGGAGTAATTACAGTGAGACAAACACTTCAAACAGTGCTCTCTCTCTCTCTCTGTCTCCATCCTTCCAAAAATACCCTATGACAATTCCCTAGAATTATTTTATTTTATATTCTTAGGACATCATTCTGAACATAATAAATTCTTCCATGGGTCTTCAATCACCACAGTAGGAATGGACGAGCGGGTTCTGGGCCAGGGGGCGCCCGGGTCCCAAAAAATGGGGTATTATTGAAAAATGGGGTACTAATAGTACCCCATTTTTGCGGTGAAAATTATTTTTGGCCCGGTTTTTTTGCGGATAAAAATATGAGCCAGGGGTGCCCCTACCTCAAAAAAAAGGGGGTATTATTGAAAATATGTATTGGGGTGTTATGCTCTACCCTAAACAATAAGGTAATATGGTGTCATGATTATGTAAGTATAAAAGGTGTGTTCTTGAATGATGATCCAGTCAGTTTCAAATTGTTGTGGTGCAGTGAAAATGGATTCTGAATTTGAGATCCTGTATGCTTATGTTCGTTCAAAGAAGCAATGTGCGCTGGAGGAAAAGAAGAAGAAGAAGAAGAAGGAGATAGAGGAAAGTGAAGAAGTGTGTTATCATCGTGAAGAACAAGTTGAGCATGCTGGTCATAGAGTTTGTTCTCAGTGTGGATTGGTAATGGCTGACATTTACATGCCCGAGGTAAAGTGGAGAGAGCGTTGTACTAGCATAAAGACCTACACGGATTCCGATCGCATTCAAGGTGTGAATCGTCATCTTGTACATTTTCTCAACAAGATCGACTTCACTTTACCGCATGCACAGTTTCACCCTGTTCAAGAGGCATTGCAAGCAATGAAGAAGTCCAGCAGCTATAAAAGCATGAACTATGCAATAGCATTATCGTGTATACTTCATGAGGATCATGATGCAGTGCGCACACTGCGTTCTTCTTTACCGCGCAGTAATGTATCATGGTTGAGAAGCAGCCGCATTACACAACCTCTTCCATCATGTTTTCCACTGATGTTTCTTCTACATCTCATGGAACACATCAAGGGTCCTCTGTCCGCTAGACAGCTGAACACTCTGAAAGTTAATTTGTCCTTGATGTCACCTGCAGACCTGTCCATGATGCATCTTCTAATAGATGCCTATTGTTGGCATGACTACAGTCTGGATTATTTAGTAGATCACGTGACCTCTCTCCCACCTGATCTTGCCAACATACTCTATCAATTTACCAAGACTGCAGTACGTCATCGATGTTAGCAATGCGTTGGAGATTTACACTCTCGGGAACCTGTTCTGAGACATGGTCGAGACACGTTCAGTCATGACCGAGACATGTTCCGACAGGTCAAGTGCAAGTCGTGCTGTGATTGGTTAAATCTTATCATCTGCTCACCGTGTCCTCTGATTGGTTGATTCTTGAACAATTTCACCGTGTTCTCCAAGGTCGTCACCTCCCATAGGATGTTATTTCAAACTCGGCGGCGGTCAAAAGGGTATATATGTGCAAGCACAGTCCTCCATTCACTCACAACTGCCTTTGTTGTTTCGTTGCTCAAGCCTTCTCTCTCTCTCTCTCTCTCCCTCTGGATCTCACTGGATCTCTCGTGACTGATATCATGATGGCCACTGATGCTGTTGTTGCTGGTGAAGATGTTGTGGACTGTTTGGGTATTGACCCGTTCGCTATCAAGACGATAAAGAAACCCGGTCTCTACAAGCGACGTGCTAGCCGTAATCCGAATCTGGAGCCTCTGCCTAAGATCAAGATGCCATCTCCTCGTCCTACCATACTACCAGGTGTCGCCACCATTATTACGGATGGGGCAGCAGAGTGTGTTCAAGCAATGTACAGCAAGACCGCCCACGACTATCATGTTGCTCCTGGCACCGATTTCTACTATACGCGCGGTGATTTACCGGGCATGCTTGTCAATGGCACGGTATGTGAAGGACGCTTTGGTCAACTTAAGCTGTACGTCCAGGCTTCACAAGACGATCTCATTCAATTCTTCCTGAAGACCTCAACACCTTTGAGACGTGCCGTGAGATCTCCACATATCAACAGGATACGGAGTAACATCTTCCCTGCAATGTACCAAGGGAAGAGTGTGACTGCTTTGTATCTCAAGCCAACCAAGGGTGTGCCCAACTTCCCGATGAACGAAGAGTGTCAGCTCTATCTGCATCCTTCCACTATATCTTTCAACAGGGAGAAGTGCGAATTCAAGGCATGGCTTTCGGCAATCCCCCTGATGTTTGTAGACTCACGGCTTTGTGAAAGGGATCACGACACCGTGCAAGACCTTCCCGAGGCTGAATTGACTCGACTGGTGATTGCATTCCTCAAGAAGTGGAGCACTGCTGACAACGTGACTGCTGACATTGCGTTTGACACAACGGTGGCGGCGGCAGCGTCTCTCCCTGACACCCTACCGGACAATTCACTGGACTTGAATCTGCTAAATGCTTAGTCTATCTTACCACATTGATTGATCAGAAAGACTTTATATCCTAACCCTTTTTTTTTTTTTTTTTTTTTTTTTTTTTTTTTTTCATGCTCTCTCACTCTCTCTCTCTCTCTCTCTCTCTCTCTCTCTCTCTTGCTAACATATCATCGCTTCATTAGATTACCACTAGCACACATGAGTATCATAATGATTTATTTGAGAAAGAAAATATTTCCTATCATAATTAGAACAGTGTGTGTGTGTGTGTGTGTGTGTGTGTGTGAAGATGGCGTACTGGGCTACGCATTTCCATAGGAGTGATGGGGAGGAGACTTCCCTTAAGCACATGCAAAGCATGCGGAATGATATTACCGAAATACAATCAGTTGTGGGGAACGATGACACCGAAAACACCTTGGTTCATGATGTGGAGAAACTGAAAGAGGTGAAAGCCGATGAGAGCAAAGTGGAAGATGTGGAAAACAGATCTACGCGCTACACAGATCAAGCCATAGCAGCTGATGAGCTGCACGTGAAAACAGATGGATCCGTGTCCATGGATGCTAACCTCAACATGAACGAGCATTCCATCTGTAATTTGGCGTACGATGATAGTTCTTTGACATGTGCTGTCCCTGCCGGTTGGGTCAAGAATGAAATCCAACAAGCATCATCGAGATTGCAAACTGGTATGGACACTGTGCGCAAGATGAAAGGACCTCGTGGTGATCGGGGATTGGGATGGCTTAGCGGAGGTGGCATGCCACTGAACTCTGTAGGGAGAAATGGTGACTTCTATCTCGATGCAACCACGCTCATCGTGTACAAGAAATTCAGCTCGAAATGGAAGGCGTTTGGTCGGCTTCATGGATCAAGAGGTGAAGCTGGTCCACGTGGAGAACGTGGATTGATCGGTCCTGAAGGTGAGACTGGACCTAGAGGAGCTGATGGGCAAGGCGGTGAACGCGGTCAAAAAGGTGATCAAGGAATACCTGGTCCAGAAGGTCCCAGAGGTGAAGTTGGACCACGTGGAGAACGTGGATTGGTCGGGCCTGAAGGTGAGATTGGACCTAGAGGAGAAGATGGGCAAGACGGCCCACAAGGTGAACGTGGTGTGCAAGGTGATCAAGGAACCACAGGTCCTATGGGTCCCCAAGGAACCATCGGTCCAACCGGTCCTCCAGGAAACAGAGGTCCCGTGGGTCTCCAAGGAATCATCGGCCCCATAGGTCCTCAAGGAACCAGAGGCCCCATGGGTCCGCAATCAAATCAGAACCTATCCGATCCGTTTCATCTACTACCTCTCATTCGGAGAAACGCCTACCTCTACATATACTCTCATCCTAGCAGATTTGAATCCGTCACCAGGGTGAGCAGAAACAGATACAGAGGGATAAATCTCGTTGACATGAAGGACAAGAGAATCAACGTGAACAGCATCGACATGTTCCGAGACGATCACTTCTACCTCAACATTACACAACCCAGCCAAGTTTCCATTAGAGAACGATTCGTCAATCTGTTTCACGACAACATGTCTTTTGCAATGTTCCAAGTAATTCAAGTGGACGCACCTGACCCTAGAAACATGGCATTGAAGGCATTCGATATCGATACTGTCGGAAATTTCAGCTTGGATAGTTTGTACGTGTTGTTCACTGCCACCCACATAAGCGGCAACTACTTCACGCGTCCCGGCCATTCATCATTCAACATACCCGTTTCGTCTGTAGTCAGCCAATTATCGGCGGCTTTGGATAAACCTGTGTCGAGTATGACGGATCTCTTGGGTACAAAGTGTGTCATAAGTTACGCTCGGAATTCAGAAGGCCTATTCACTCTATACGTAAACTCCATTTTGATACATTCCAACTTAGACACTGTCCCATTTTCCAGGACCAATGGAATCGAAGATTGCAATTATAGCATTGGTGGTACTCAATTCTTCAACGGCACTTCATCAAAGTTGTTCTGTCATTTGCACTTTGCAGAGAGTTTATCTTCTCACACAGTCCAGCGCATCCACACAGAACTCATGGCACACTACGATATATGAAAGTGCTACTTTGATTGTACATAATATATAGCACACATGCTACACTACATTCTTGAGATGAAAATGAAAAATAAAACCTATCTATAGTGAGTGTCATCACAACACCAGAATGTCTGTGATATTGACAGTGGCGAACAACACGTCGGGCGTGAGCAGGGGATTGCACAAACCGAACTTTACTCTAAATGTGAAGGAGCTCGATACGCGTGATAAAGTCCTGCATGTTGAATCGGCTCAGTTTGAAGTACACTTTGAGAACATAGACGAGGCAACGAACAAACTCTATGTGGTACATGGTGTAGAAGAAGAAGAAGAAGAGGATAGACTTTCCATCAAGACGGGAACATACAGCGATGTAGACGATTTGGTGTCTATTATCAATACCACTCTGAAACGAGCAGGACACGGAGACATTGTGTTTTCCTACTCTCGTCACACCAGCCGCATAAGTGTCTCGGTACCCAGGAATAAACGGTGCTTGTTGAAGAAGGACTCACCCGCATTGGTGCTGGGTGTGGGCACTATTCTCAAGCCATACACGATCGAGGGATCTCACACGTTCCCGTTCGCTGTGGATCTGACGAAAGGCAGAAGACTTGTCCTGCTCTACACCGACCTCATTGGACCTGCTGTGGAGTACGAAGACAATACTGATTCGAGGGTGCTGAAGACTTTTCTTATTCAAACCCTCAACGGTTTGAATAACTACGTGTTCGGGAAAGAAGACAAACGACTGCTGATTCCACACGAAAACGTGACTAGCATTTCGTTCTGGTTGAAATTCAACACCGGTGAACACATTACTTCCGGATATCCCGTCTACCTTGATCTTCGGATCACCAACACAACTACTTAGATGGATCTTCCAGATATTCGTGTCCGTCACGTGCGTGACATGGTGGAGGATATAGCAAAACGAAAGAAATTGGAGAGCGAAAAGGTGCGTTGCCGGGAGAAGTACGTAATTTACAACACTGCAATCTTGTCCTTTCTCATACTCATTCAAACCATTCTCAATATCCTTCAAGGGAGTGGTGTTGTATCTGGAGAACATCGCATTCGAATCATCGCCATCAGTAGCACGATTATCGGTGTGATCATGGCATGCATTGGTAAACACGTTCTCGACACCAAACGTCAGCTTGTCAAGTGTATTGAACAACTGCAGCAGATGGAGAGAGCTGAAGACTCGTTCATGTTGGAATTGGGCATTACTCTTGAAGATGGGAAGCTCACTAACGAGGAGCATCAACGATTGATATCGATGATGAACGACTTTCGCAAGACACTGGATATTGGATCTTTGAAAAAAATTCACCCCTATTATAATGTGACTCGCAAGAATGGCACAGGAGATATACTCACCACAAGCTCCGGAGTCCTTCACGGGACTCCTGACCAACACGAAGATCGTTCAGAAGAACATCCTCGACAGGACGGAGAAGAAACTCTCGTTGCTTGAGGGTAGACGCGGAGTACGACTCTTTTCCACAGCAGATCGATCACCACCATCCCTGAACAATGAACTAGACATCTCGTCGCCGAATTTCATTGCTCTGGGGGAGAGCTATTTCATCGTGAAAATGCGCTATAGTGTCAAAAACAATCTCAATAACCAGCCTGGAGACTACACGCGATGGGTGTGCACCACGTCACCAGCCTTTTCGTGGTTCAAGAACATTCGAGTGGAGATCAACGGAACAGAGGTCACGCAATCGAGTAAAGTTGCCGACATGCAAATGGTTCAGCACATCCTCAGTCTAATGGAAAGCAGCAGCGAACGTCTTCAGTACGTGGACTCGGATCTCTACGGTCTACAGAAACTGGATCCGCAAAGAGCATTGAGAGGTGTGGATTTAACGCCCTATCAACTTGGTGTGAAGCGTAAGCATGGCTATGCCTTCGAAACAAACGCTGCAAACGCTAATGCAGCACAAGCACCGGATTTCGTCGATGATTTCACACTCAGGCGTGCACCCACCGTCGAGCTTGTCACCAACGAAGGCTTCTCCAACACGGTTCAGGAAAATGCACTTCGTGCAGCTGTTGGACGGTTTCAGTACAAGCTGAGACCCTTCCTACCGTTTTTCAATCAGGACGATGCTTGGTTACCCCCGGGTACACAGGTGAAGCTTCGCTTTGATCTGCCACAATCCGAGCTTTCCAGATACATCATGCTTAGCGATCAAGGCGGTGGTGCCAACAGTGCTCTGAGCGTCGGTGATATTGAGATCGATCTACTCCAATTGGACTTTGTGTACACTACCTATCGCATGGAACCCAATCTCACCGATCGTGTACGCCTTCCCAAACAACTCTATTTCCACACGTGGTGCCCTCGTCTCATACAAAAGAGCATTTCAGATGATGCTGGTACACTGGAACTGCTTCACAATGCGGACATTCCACGCAGGATGATCCTGTTCTTCACAGATTTGACTCATGGTACACAGCCAGCATTGGCTGGAGGTGAAGCATCGCATTCTTCGAACAGACTGGCCATGATTCATGCAAATCTCAGTCAACTTCGTGTCACTGTCAACGACCAGACGCTCTTTGACAACCCGCTCAAGTTCCAGTGGGATGTGAGTCGTAATACTGAAGGGCAATACTTCTACGATTACAACAAATCCTCCTACCTGCGTGGCTACAATCTGGTTCAAGACTTTTTCGGCAAGACGTATGGAACGCAAATCCCCATCACCGCTGCAGATTACTGCAATCACTACTTTATGGTGCCTATCAACTTGAATCTGGATCGGACCACAGACAATCCAAGATCGAGAGGAAATCTGTCCATCGACTATCAATTTAGCGACGTGACAAACGCCCCCGTGAGGAGACCTAGCGAAAATGGTGCCTCGATCAAAGTCAACCTTCTCTGCATGGACAAGTACTTGTACACCATGAGCAAAGATGAAGGTATCAAAGCCGAAGTTGTATGAATTAATTCCGACCTAGTAGTAAAAGGGCATCATGGAAGGTGGTGACCTGGAGACCAGACATCGTGTCTACGGTGGTGATTTGAAAACATCGAGTCGACAACACGGTGGATTCTTCTGGAAAAAGAGCTTCTGGAAAAACCTAATCGGTGCTGGACCGGATGAGATGGAAAAGCAGATGGCGGAACCCACGACAAAACAAGATGCAATGCAACGCGGTGGACTTGGACCCCTGGCTGCCATGGCAGGAATGACACTTCTTCCCATGCTTTTGGGGAGAGGAGAGTCCGGAGACATTGTGGAAGCGCAAATGAAAACAGCTTACAACCCTGCCATGCACCGAGGAGGTCTAGCCATTCCACCAGGATTAGCCGCCAAGACCATACCACTCCTGACGAATCTGGCTGCTCCCTTGGCCATGGGTACCATGGCATCACTGGGTGACAACGTAATGGATAAAATATTCGGCAGAGGAGTAAGGAAGGGAAGCTCAGCAGGTGCCATGAAGCGCACTAAAAGTCGTCGTCGTCGGCATGCACCGAAGAAGATTCGTCAACGAGCATCTCGAAAAACCAAGAAGCCAGCTCGTCAAGTTCGCTCCAAAGGCCGCAGGGCACGAGGAATAAAGAAACAAGGAAGGGCCTTGTTCAAAAAACTAGGACATCGTGCCCTCGACGAAGCTTCATCGTTCCTGTCTGCACCTCGTAGATCCCTAACCCGTCCTGAAACTCCATTTGCTCAAAAAATTCGACAGAACATTAACAGTGCAGGACCGTCTTCTATGAGTTCCGCTCACATCGGTCCATCCTACAACATCTGATCATGGACTTTATCTCGCTCCTTGGACAGGAAATCGGGAGGAAGAAAAAGACTAGTCCCGTAAGGAACGACGATGTTCCGACCACGGCCACTGCTCGACACGGGCTGCACATTCCTGGACTTCAGTTCGAGTCTAAGGATTGGTTCACGGAAATCATTCCTGCTCTGAAATCCTGGGGTCAAAACGTATTGTTTCTGGGACAGAGCAACATGGGTAAATCCTACTTTCTCATCAAGCTCCTGAAACGCGTGCAACCTGAGCGTATAGTTGTCATCTCCAACACGCCGGCCGATCAGTATCGTCTCCCAAGCCTCAAATCCTTCAAGCATTACAGCACCATGCCCGAGTGTATCGAAGACATGGATCTCCAGCCTAACACCTATGTGATCATTGATGACATCAGAGTGATGGGTTTGAAGCACGGCAGTCAAAGAGAGTGTCTCTACAAGTTCTTCACCATGTACAGTCATCATCATAAGTTGAACGTGTTCTTTCTCTCTCAGAGCTTTGATAACATTAAAGACATGAAGATCAATGCAAACTTTATGTATCTATTTCGCTTCACTGATAAAAGCAATATCAAGCGTTATCTCAATACTCTGTTTGGTGGTCTGTGCACGAAGTCATCCATTATCTTTAGATTGTATGAGAAGTTATTGGCGGTGTGTCGCAGACCTATCCTAACCATTGATTGCTCTTCTAATCAGTACTACACGTATTGCGAAGACACTGCATTAAAGGTGACTTTTGAATAAAAACCTCGTTGATGTGCGTGTTTAGCCGAAAAGTTAGCCGAAAAGTTAGCCGAAAAGTTAGCCGAAAAGTTAGCCGAAAAGTTAGCCGAAAAGTTAGCCGAAAAGTTAGCCGAAAAGTTAGCCGAAACATTGAAAAAAAATTCCAATCATGAATAAGAATGGAGCATCTTACGGTGAAATTCTCAAATGGGCTACCGAGCAGTATACAGAGGGTGGGGTCCAGAAAGGGATCCTTCTCGATACCCAAGCGTAAAAGGTTGCAAACCTTGCAGTTTATGTCGAAACATCCTCAACACATCCTCAAGAAGAGAGTAAATTCGTGGGAAGTTCTCGGTATACCACCACTCATGCGGCAAAAAGGAGGTAATAACTACAATACCTACTTGAAAAGCGTCAAGAAAGTTCTTTCCCAAGTGCCAGATCACAGTTTGAGCACCTCCACCCTGTTGGAACTGCAAGCTGATCCGCGAGTAAAGCGTCTATATGACACCCACTTCAAAAACAATCCCGATCACATCAGTTACCCGTCTGTGAGAAATGTGATTGCATCCAACATACTCAACTATGATTCCACTACCGATCAAGTTCGCGATTCCGTTGCAGATGTCAGGAAGAAGAGAAAGGCACCTTTAACATCAGTGCCTTTCAATCTATTACAAGACCACGAATTTGACCGATGGATCCTACAAATCCTGGACAGTTTCCTCCGACATACAAATATACCGGCAACCTTTTTGAAGAGCAACTATTTCACAAGCCGATCACAACTGCTGCAACTCTACGATGAAGATCGACTGAGGTTCAGGAGTCGGGTGGAAGCGGCTGCGGATGCCCTGAAGACGCAGACGATGAACGACTACACTACTCTGGTCAACGAGACGAATCGCATCTACATGTCCAGGTACCCGTTTGCAACCATAGCGGGTGCGGTGGGAATCCACAAACATGTCGATGGATTCCTTCGATCAGAACGAAAGATTCATGAACTAGCCACCCTAGTGCTAGCTGTACCAGGATCGCAGCTCAAGTTTCAAGATCTCAACGATATGACTTCTACGTATGGTAGAACAACTGAAGCAAAATTGATCCATCCCGAGCATTTCATGATCAGAGCACAAAAGGTGATGGTGGACGATGCATCATTCATTCAAGAGGTTCTGAAGGATAAAAGCAGGATCACTCGTATCATCAAGGATATCCTGAGTGGACGTTCAATGTGATCACGTGCGCGAAAATTTTCAGGCTATGATCAAGAATGGACTACCCTCTCAGCAGTGTCGACATCAAAGGAAGATTGAATGGTGTTGGAGGGTTCGTGGGGTGTACAAGTTACGACCTCTTACCACCCTTGAACAATGGAGACTTTTGTATCGTCAACACCGACAACGTTCTACCGGTGTACGATGCACCGGAAGGTGGACATCATTGGTTGACCGTGTGTCGCGAGCAAAACGTGATCCTGGTTTTTGACAGTTTCGGACGCAGTCTATACACTATGGAGCAAGATTACACTGAACCTGCACTGTGCGATTTCTTTAAAGAAGCCTATGCAGACTGTAAGATCATCACCAACACCCAAGCCGTTCAAGACAGAAGCACAGCAGTATGTGGATGGTATGCCATATTGATGGGAAAGCTATTTTCCAAATATGGTCTGGATGAAGCACTTCGAATTTTCCGAAGAGTCTTCGATGAGGATGAAAAGCTGGAAAACGATCAACTGGTTCTCAGTTTAGGTGCCTTGCGAGGTGGTGGAGCCTTGTGGGATACGAAAGTGCAAAAAGCACTTCATGATGGAAGACAGAAGAAGAAGTCGCAGTCCACACCATTCCACACGCAACTGGCTAACGAATTGCACAAACCCAGACGAGTGCATTTCAAAAGACGCAAGGTGAAGAGCAGGTCTGTGGATCACATCTGGAGTGCCGATCTAGTGGATATGCAACGGTTTGCCCGAAGCAACAAGAACTACAAATTCCTGCTGACCGTCATCGATCTGTACAGTCGCTATGCCTGGGCAGTACCCCTGAAAACCAAAACTGGCTCTGCTGTCAGGGATGCATTCGACCTGATCCTGAAAACATCGAACAGGGTACCACAAAAACTATGGGTAGACGAAGGCAAGGAGTTCTACAATGCAACAATGAAGCAATGGGTCAAGGATCACAACATCATCATGTACAGCACCCACAACGAAGGAAAAGCCGTGGTGGTGGAACGCTTCAATAGAACACTGAAAGGCAGAATGTGGCGCCATTTCACGGAGAAAGCTACGACACAGTATCTTGACGTCCTTCCTCAGCTTATGGCCAAGTACAACAGCTCGAAACATCGCAGTATCGGCATGAGTCCCACGAAAGCTTCTCTTGATGGAAAACCAAAAGATGCAGACGTACACTCGAAGCAATCACCAGCTAAATTCAAAGTGGGTGATGATGTGCGTTTGGCTGTGGCTAAACGTCATTTCGAGAAAGGGTACACGCCCAACTGGACAGAGGAAGTGTTCGTGGTAAACGATGTCCTACCCACTGTACCCCACACCTATCGTGTTCAAGACCTGATGGGAGAAGTCATTCAAGGACAGTTCTATGGAGCTGAGCTACAACATGCCAGACACACAGGATTGAGATTCGATAAGGTGTTGAAATACAACAAGAACAGTCGGCTCGTCAAATGGAAGGGTTATCAAGACGAAAAATTCCATACCTGGTTAACAAAGAAGGATGTGAATGATCTCAAAAAGTATTAGCATTTCATATGTACAATGTAGCTCATGCTTTGGATTAACGTGAATATTATGAATCGCATAGTATTTACAATGTATTTCATGAGAAGATATGACATATGCTCTAGTATGTGTGGAAATCCCTCAGTGCTTTGGAATATCCTTGTGTCCGAATGCCAGGGTGTTGATACCATCCTCCAGAATGTAACGCTTACTGTCGAATCCACAGAGGGCAATCTTGTGTAGCTCCTCTCCGTGAATGCAATGTCGTCGACTTCGAAGAACATTCATTGTTCTCTTCAGCTGAGACTCCTCGACGAGACATGTTCGATAATCATCGACGGTTATGGTGTTTTTCAACACGCTTCTCTGCACACCTTTGGCACGCTTGCCATTGTCGTCGTTGTCTTCACAGCGGTATGCGTACATCTTGCTCCGCAAACCAATGAACTCCTTGATGGGTTTGCCACCTAGTTCGTCCTTGAACTTCCCTACCACCTTCTTGTTGACCGTGCTGTACAGGTGGTGGGATGGTGAATAGTTGGATGTGTCATAGGCTGTTATGTTGTTTGACATATCGGTGTACAGATCATCCGTTTGAATATGTACGATCAGACTATCAGTATCAGTGTAGAGCAAACGTACATTTTGTCCATAGCGGGGTAGGAGAACTTCATAGTAAAAGGAATACATCAAGTGCTTCGACAGATCGAGGATGGCTGTACCCACATAAATGGGTTTATTGAGAGTCACCTTTGTCTTGGCAAACTCGATTGCTATCAGATCGTTCTCAAAGGCTACACTGCGGATGTACGAAGGTTTGTTGATGCTTTTCTGGAGACGTGGTTTTTCATCCTGTTCACGAATGAGCTTGATGTTTACTCTGTTTCGAACGTTTTCCATGGTCTTGCCATATACAGCATTGTTCATCAACTACGATAAACAGGCATACAAAGAAAAGACAAGAAAAACAACAATAAGAAAACTGTTATCTTCAGGTCATTCACACTTCCAGTACATACTAGATCCCACACTATCGCTAAATACACACACACACACACACATGATGTGGAGTACCCACCTTATAGAAGTCTTTCTCGAAATCAGAAGTTGATAGCTTTCTCAGGTCAGTATTAGTGTCGATGTATGGCTTCATCCATGGGTGTTGTGTGAAGGAGAGCACACGATGCACATCTGTAATCTCCACACCCAAGGACACATACTGCTGCAAGTTTCTGTAGTGCAGAACATAGTGCTCTTTCGGTAGTAGATTTGGTACCAGTTTCTTCGCTTCCAAACCGGTCACCTACAAGAGTACAGTATAGATATACACAAACCTTAGAAGATTAATACAAGCATATCCACCAGATAGACCATGACTTACCATTAGTTTCTCTGCCATGTGGGTCTGATATGGAGAAAGCATATCTCGTGTCACCTTCATCTTCTCAGGAGCCAACGGATAATCATTCATCATGTCATGCACACCATCTGGAATCCTTAAATCGCACTCCACCATGTATCCCGTCGAAGAGTCCATTGGATGATCGAGTACCGTCTCCAGAAGATCATCCGTCACTGCTTCAAAGCAGAAGTCCGACACGGGCAAGGGTTGAGACATGGCCCATCCATATAGATTGTTCGCATCTAAATATTGGATGAAGCTTGACGGCTCGTCTGGATTGTACTCCGATAGATATCTGTTGTTGGCGGTGGCGTGTCTAGCGGACACCATGCTTATGCCACCTCTTTTGCCATGCTCAATGAAGTTGAACATGTCAATGTCGGAAATGAGATGAAGGGACACCTTCGTCATTTTCAGCAGCGAATCCCAGGCAAATCCCGGTAAGGTGAGGTAATTAGCGGGATCCAATCCATAGGTTGCGTGAGCAGTTCTTCTGAAGTTTTCGAAAACGTCAGCCAACAGCAGCACATCAGTCTCCAGGTAGAGGTCGTGATAGTCTCCTAGATCTTCACAGTCAAACGCAGTCCATACTGTTTGCGCATAGGCATAGTCTTCATCACTGATACCCTAGGGAATAGAAAATGTACACCAAAAAGAAAAACAAATCAACGAACTTATTTTAGTAGTTCGCCCACACAATCAATTATTTAGTATGAAGCTGCAGGAAGCGTTCAAACACATTTTGTCTTATTTTAGTACTTCGAAGTAAGATGGTGAAAAAAGAAAGAGAGAAAGATCTACTATATCTATCACACTACTCACCGTGTTCGTTAGCGTTGAGTGGAATGCATCCTTGGGTGGTAGACGCGTTTCTTCGAATTGGTCGTACGACCCCATATATTCATACGGGTAGACACCCTTTCGTGTCAACAGTTTGCGTTCATCCTCGTCTGGAAATCGTGCGGATAGAAGGGCGAATGCATCTGGTGGTGTAGCCGAAACCAACCGGTCTAGGGAGGTGTTCAAGAATGCCAGGCTGTCGATGAACTGGAACTGTCTCCATCCGAATGTGACATATTTTTCACTGTTGATGGGAATCACTTTGATAGCACCGAGACGCTTGGTCTGAGAAGAAAGAAAAAGAGGAGACACAGTTTTAAGGTGCAGCTGTAAAGATGAATATCAATCATATAAACGTGAATATGAGTACCAACATAGTAATGATCTTCCTTCTTAGAAAAACATCATGATCCACGCACACGCACACACACACACACACACACACACACACACACACCACGCATATGTAACGTACCCGTTCTTGTCCTTTCTCGTTCACATACGTAATCTCATCAGTGGATGTTCTCCCAATGGCAGATATGATGTGATGAGAATCGTATCCCTTCAAGTTATGAAAGATCACAGGAATCTTGATCTTGAACGGCTCAATCCGCATGTTCAGGTTACAATGGTTGTGTGCTGCACCACGGTAAGCACCGGTGATGTGACAGTGGTCACGTACACGATCGCTACCCAACGCTTCACCACAGATCCAACAGGAGACTACCGTTTCAAATTCACGTTGCTGACTTTCTGAAATGATCATTTGACCAGCATTACATGCTAGAAGCTCATCACGGATAGTCTCCTCCTCTTGCTCAAGTGACAGCAGAAAACAGAACATAGAATCTTCTCCACGGTAGAAGAAACGGTTCGTGACGACGCCATCAGATCGTACTACAATGTACGAACAGGAACAGGCTACATGCTTGTTCTTTTGGAATGTCGAATGACCGATTTTCTTGACAGCGGACAGAGGTTCTATGAAGGCCTCACAATCGGCATAGATCACCTGCATTTGAGAGAGAGAGAGAGAGAGAAGTAGGAATAGCAGCAGGGACAACACCGAGTAAAACAGCGGAAAAGACAGATAGAGAATTAGGAATAGCTGCAGAGACAACACCGAGTAAAACAGCAGAAAGGTGAACAATCAGAGTCAAGAAACATGTGCAGGAAAGAAAAGAAAAGAAAAAAAAAAAAAGAAAAGAAAAGAAAAAAAAAAAAAAAAAAAAAAAAAAAAAAAAAAACAGACCACAGTGTGTTCACCTTGATTAAATGTTCTACTTACAAATGGGGCTTGAAGCTGCTTGTTCACATTCCTGAACATCACTCTATCGCCAGCCTTTGGCATCTTCACCGTGGCTTCAGGATGTTCACTGCAGTACATCATATGATTATTCAATGCCTTCTCCGTGACGTGTGTTGAGAGACATCTGAAGCAGACGAAATGTGCTCGACGTGCTCCAGTAGCAACAAGACGACTGAATGATTTTATCCACACCCAGTGCTGCACCTCCACGTCATTGCGTTCGTCTTGGATGAGCAATACATTGATGGCGGTCTGCGGATGCTGAGAAATTCTTAACGGATATATGACTTTCTCTTCATATCCGAAGACGTTGATGTAAAGACCGTCGTTCAGTCTTTCGATGACTGGTATGTCTTCCAGTTTTGCTGGAAACTCGATGCCGCTCACATCCACAGTATCCGCATGTTCTGCGTACGACGATTGACGACATGGATGAGACTTGTCTGCCGAAAATTTAGCAGCCAGTATTGACCATCTAAAGTACGGATGACATAAGACATGGACAGGCGGCATACAGTTCAATCCATACACCGTATCACCACACTGAAACCCCACTGCTATACTTACAGTAAACACTTGTTGTCAGTGTTCTGCACGTTAACAATGGCCTTCTTCGACTTCAACTCCGGTGGCAAGGGGATGTACGAACTTCCTCCAAGTACACAGTAGCGTGACATTTCGATGTGTAAACAGGAAATCCGTTCAACTACCCAACCTGATCCATGACGAACGAAATCATCAAGACGAGCGTTGATCTGAGCAATCATCCTACTGAGAAGATCCCTCAGCTCCATGGTGTTGAGCACCAGCGTTGTACTCGATCGGAAGAAGAATGTGTTGGAAACCATTTGTCCTGTAGCAGGATTCAGCTTCTGCATCACCACCTGAACTACCAAAGAACACTTGTACTGACCCCATTGCTCAATATTCTCTTCAAGAAGCAGCTCCAGCGACGGTAGAACATGAGAGAAAAACTTTAGTACATCTGCAAACTCTTGATCAGGACAATAACTAAAGAATTGCAACAGATCAGATGATCTCACTACATCAAAAGACTGACGAGGTTTCTTCCGAAGGGGTTCCATCCTGAGCAGGGGTGGTGGCGGACAACCACACAATGGCTTGACAAGGTACCGAGGATCTATTTTTATAGGGTTTTCGTAATAGTTGAATTCGGAATAACTGGTTGTTTTTCAATTAACCAATCCACTCATCTCCCGCTGGAAACAATTAACCACTTACCGCACTTCCCGCTGAAAACATGTGACCAATTAGCGCACTTCCCGCTGAAATCACGTTCATCCTTTTATCGCGCATTGACCCATGTTCCACACTTCACAGTGAAATCAGTGCTGCAATGATGTACTGTGACGTCAATGCATGGATGCATGATCTGTGCATCTGAGGTCAAGATGAATCCGGTATTCCAGCAGCTAAAAGTTCGAGAAAGAATTGTTGTATGTCGAAAAGAATTATACGAGAGGAAAGCTAGAAAATGATCCGAAAAATTGAAATTACAAGTCAAAATACTGCAAAACTATGAGTTCTGATTAATATAAAATTGGAAAAAGTGAGATAACATTGACATTTGAAATAGTAATATTTTAGACATCGGAATGCAATATTATGATGTAGGGTAGGACATATTACCCACACCCTAAAAATCAAAATTAATGATACATGTAGAATTCCAAATCATGACACCATATTACCTTATTGTTTAGGGTAGAGCATAACACCCCAATACATATTTTCAATAATACCCCCTTTTTTTGAGGTAGGGGCACCCCCTGGCTCATATTTTTATCCGCAAAAAAACCGGGCCAAAAATAATTTTCACCGCAAAAATGGGGTACTATTAGTACCCCATTTTTCAATAATACCCCATTTTTTGGGACCCGGGCGCCCCCTGGCCCAGAACCCGCTCGTCCATTCCTACTCACCACGGAGGGCGAAAATATATCTAAGTCATGCAGTTTACGGGAGCTACGAGCTGTCATGGATATAGAGGCTGATATTGTGCCAGCGTGAGGGCAGAGACAGAAAGAAGACACTGATTTCTTGAACAACTCACCTATATATAATCGAATCCACAAGGAGCGCTCATACTTTGATCCATCAGGACGCGAAACATCTTCAAAGCACTCTCAAACACGGAGTTTTACTGTGGGCAGCCAATTTCACAGCCAACATGAAGGCACTCGACGACTACAGGAGTTTTGTAGAGGAAAGAACAAGGAGTAAAGAGCGACAACAATCGCTTGAAGAAAAAGCAAAGAAAAACAACTGTCTCTCCAGTCATTTAGATGCTGTTGCCCTTGACATCTGGTTCCATCCAGAGGACGCGACTTTTGTTTGTCCCCAGTGCTCTCCGTTGCTATGCGTATCGAAGGAGCCGTGACGTCACACTTAACAGCCCCATACCAAGAGTAGATAAACAAGAGTGTGCAACTGCCTGCACAACCTCTATGCTGTGCTGCGACGGCAGAACTTCACATCACGTGACATGGTTCAAAAGGTTATGCTGGCAAACAGTGCAAAGTGACCACAAGAGAGTTGTACCCAAAGCTGGGCTGCGTACAACCAAGAGTACATGAAAACCAGAGTGTGCAGCTTGGGGCCTTTTCTGCTATGGGTGTCTGTCACGGCGAAATTCCGTGATTACATCATATTTGGCCCAGATATCCGAGGCGGGAAATGGCGTAGTGCGTACAACTGAGCTGCAGTTGTGCAGAAAGAGACCTGCTTGAATCCTGCTTGTACGCACTACATCACTAAAATGATGTAATCACGGAATTTCGCCGTGACAGCAACCCATCCGAGCTGCACACTCTGGTTTTCATGTACTCTTGGTACAACCCAGTATCTATCATGCACTAGAGTGCACGGGTTCATCACGTGATGTGAAGTTCTGCCGTCGCAGACTAGGCAAAGCCCGATTTTGCCAGGGAAGGTTCGATATTTTGCCGCAAAATTTTGCTGGCTCATCGTCGATATTTTGCTTTCATTTTGCCAGGCCACTCGATATTTTGCTCCCTTTTTGCTCCAAAATTTGTGTCACGTGTGAGAAAACTGACCGAAAGTGGGTTACGTGTTGGCAAAAATGAGAAAAAGTGAGTCACGTGTTGGTAAAACTGTGCCGAAATGAGTCATGTGCACCGTATATGTGTAAAATCTCCCAATTCCCAGCCAACACACCGATATTTTGCTCCATTTTGCCAGCAAATTCCCTTCCAAAATTCTTCGATATTTTGCTAGCAGAATTGCTAGCAAAATCGGGCTATGCCTATCGCAGACCCCATAGCTGGAGTTGCACACTCTTGTTTATCTACTCTTGATAATACTCATTATTTTTTTTTTTTATTTATTTTTTTTTTTTGTAGATCAGATCATGCATTCAATAACATGTTATTAATAAAGACAGGACAAGTGAATAATTAGTCAGTCCATTGTTCATGATGATCTCCGACGGTTACGTCGGCAAGCGAGCCTCCGCCACTGCCAAAGCAGCGTGGGCTCCGCAGGAGGGTGCAAATTTCAAACCAAAATTTAAACGCCTACAACCGCGAATGCACATGATACAGGATTTCAGAAGGCTGAAGGAAATCCTGCATCTAACAAATGCCATAACATGAGAGTAATGCTCACCCCTCTTCTCCGCCAACAGATGAGCAATTCGTTTGTACAGTGCTGTTGATGCCGGACCCATTCCGCCACTGGCTGACATGACCGCCGGAACAAAGGAGGCTTGCTCAACCTGCCTCACCCGCTCCTCATAGTGCCTTCTCTTTTCTTTTTCATGTCGCTGATACACAATAGTATGTGGTGCAGATCGATTTGAGCGTGAGTGAGGATTAAAAACCCGTATATCAATAAGTGTACGCTCAAAACGACTGCCCCACAAACCATTGGCAGCGACATCCAACCGGGCACGGTCTTCCACACACTCATTATCGGCCCTAGTCAGGGCCCAGTGCTCGGAAGTTTTGTAATGCGCTACTGTCATGCTACGTCATGTATGTAGATTTTAGGGTCTAGAGTACAGACTCGAGATACATGTACATGTACAGTGCGTATCGGTTATAGCGTGGTCGTGTAAAAGAATATACATGTACTGCCAACAAGAATGAACTCTCATGTTTTCATAATCATAACATGGATTTCAAGTGCACATTAAAATTTTTTATTCTTACAAGCAATTTTATCCCATAGTAGAATATATCGGTCCTAAGAATGGACTTTGTGTAGCGAAACATGCCAGATTAGTACAAAGTGTATCGCCTGTAGTAATAACATCTGTCCAATTCCGTTCTGATCTGACTCTCGTTGCGTCGTCACTTCATTCAACTGTTGTGGTCATGTTACTCATTTTGCATAGCCACAATCATGGTAAGCCTATGGCGAGTATGGGACTATGACCAGCCACATGCACAGAAGTACTGCGTTGCATGTAGATCTACGATGATCTTCCTGCCCCTGCGCACATGCATGTGATATACCACACTTGATTTATCGTGTGTAAGAAATATCGGAAAAAAGAATAGAAAGTCGTTTTTCAAGCACCCACGATACCTACTGTACATTGACTGATTTGTACAATCATATACATATACAATCATCATATACAATCATGGGGATTCTGGAATGGCATGTACATGTACTGAGTCTGACTGTAGTCTGTAGATCTACATGTACATCACCACACTCTTTTGTAGCAGGGAGGAGTAAAAATACCATAATGGTATACATGTACATGTACATGGTATATTACTCCTTAGGCCTAGGCCCTGGTTTGTGGTCAAAGAACTACTGTAACTTTATTTTAAAAAATCCATGATTTGTAAGAAAGGGTTTGCTCCCCACACCGGAGCTCGCGCTATTCCGCCGACTTGATTGTACGGAAAAATGAATGGAAGAATCCGGACGAAAGTCAACGCATGCTTATACTTGTTATAGTCAGGCGCGTGCTCGGCGATGGGCACGGGGGGGGGGCACGTGCACCCCCAAAAATTTTCAATCTGGGTATTTGCAATTGTAATGTATGCAAATATGCTCTAAAATTCAAGAAAGGTTGCAAACAAATTGCAGAAAATTGTCGGGGGGGGCTCCCCTCGGCTCCCGTGCACCCCCCTAGTTGGGGGGCCGAGCACGCCCCTGATAGTTATCATGGTCATCGCACTCACGTCAAAGCTGTACACACTACATACAGTGTCAGTACTGTACATTACTGTACACACTACTGTACACAGTACTGTGCGAGTGTACTGGCCCTGGTTTGTAGTGTCATGTTGGCTGTTTCACTAACTAACTAATACTTGGGGGTTCAATGAACGCGAGGGCAACACAAGTGACAAGGGCTTGGAAGCCTTGGTTTGCATGGGTTGGTTGGAGGCCGAGCTGCGACCACTGTGGAAGCGGAGTGAAGACTCCCGGAGTGGCGGAGTCCCGGACATGACATGACATCGACAGGGTCAGGAGGCCAGTGCGCACTAAAAAGTAAAAGAGTCCTCACTGCTCCCTGCAGCCTACACTGGGCTACAGGCTGCAGACCAGTGGCAGTGCAGTACAGTCATCGTGGTCATGTACGATGTAGTCTGTTGCAGTAGCATGGTTAGTGTTATCATGGTTATTGTAGATCTACACACAGACGACGTACTTGTCTACAGCTACCATGTAGATCTACCAGCCAGCAGTGCATGAACACCATGAACACACTCAGCATAGGCTAGCACAGCGCCGGCAGTGCCCTGCCCGGGGTTCTTTTCACATCCCCTACATGATTGTAGTCCTTTGATTTTGAAGCTTCTGCTTCACGCGAATCGCGAATCGCATTGCTCAGTCACGGTTTGGTCTGTTTGCGCGACGAAATCTGACCAGCTGGACGGTATGGTGAGGGAGTTTAGTTAGAGTAGGTAGCTGTTGATGGTGTTGGCAACGCATGCTGTCGCTCGCTAGCTGACAGTAGCATGCCGAGAGAGATGGACTCAGAGCTCAACGCCCGGTCTTGTTGAATCGTAAACTGTCTCTGATCGTGTGTGCATATGCGTTTGTTGTGTCGATTGAATCCACGGGGATGAGTATGTGTGATCGCTGCTGACTGCAGAATCCCCAGCAGTAGCTTGTGGCGGACTGGATCTCCCAGTTGTCGTGACGTGAGTCGGTTACTTCTGATGGCAAACTTCAGACTTGGCGAAGAAGGCTACGATTTCGCGCCCGAGTTGCCATCTGGAAACACTCCGCCATTATTTCGCAGCGGTAGATCGGGTAGCGGTCGAGGACAGGACCATGGACGACCGATTTCTGAGCCGTTCGCACCTTCGAGTGTACACAGTTATTCTAACCATGGTTCAACAGGAGTGGCGTTGGGCCTGGGAATAGGTCAGCCGCGTAGAGGCAGTGTGGGTAGCAGCAGCACTGCGAGTGCGTCGAGTGCAGCTCCTACTTCTGCGAGTGTTGGTACTGCCACTCCTACTGGCTCAGGGCAGTTGAATCGTCACAATGGAGCAGCAAGTGTCAGCAGCAAAGCGACGGCAGGCCACATGCCATTCAGAGTCAAGTTCATTCTGGCGGATAGCGCCAGTGGTAGCGGAGGCAGTGGCGGTGGTGGTGAGATGCGCAGTGTGCTGGTCAGTCGACCCCTCAGCTGGATAGACTTCTGCAACAAAGCCCAGTCTACATTCCAGCAGCTACGAGACAGGCCATTGCCGACTCTGTACTACATGCGTGACTCCGGCGGGGCACCACCGTACGCTATTCGCAACCAGGACGACATTTCGGCCATGGAGGCCAGTCTGCCGTTCGATGCCAGCTGTATACGAATTCAGATTGCACTTGATCCGCCGCCACACAGCGTGTATGATCCGCACGGCCGACCTGTTAGCAAGTGTCGGTCGAATTTGAGCTCGTCACCGCGCACGTATACTCGGCAACCTCTTGTACCGACTGACCTTGACCGCAAGCCTAAACTAACCAAAGCTATATCGGAACCAAGCCGCACAGTGTCCAGTTTTGAGCCAACCTCAGACTTCCATGAATACAACTCACTGCAACTGCCACCGATGCTGGTCGAAGAGCACCTCATGCAGCATATTGACTTACAGGGTGCGGCAAGCTCCAACATTCGTGATGATGGTCCAGCACCAGGGACGTATGGAAGAGCAGCACCGTACCATGATACGGGTCCACCACCTGGGAGCATGCTGCTTCCAACCGGCAAGTTTGTGCGACAAGAGTCCAACAGCCCGTCGGTGTTTGAGGGCGGAGGAGAATTCATCCCCGAGACAGACGATGCCGCAGATCAAGGCAGCGAACGGCATGGTCAGAAGAAGATATACGCGGTGCACCCGGCTCATGACCACTGGGTTGGCGAAGAAACAGGTAGTGTTGGCGCTGTGGCAAGAGATGTAGATAACCTGAGTATAGGCAGTGAGGACATACTGCCCCGGCATGCTTCAGTAACAACTGGCAGCCCTCGATTAGATCGACAGCTACATGCACCACCGGGTGTTGACCTGACAGTTGAGCACAGGACTTCTCCCAGTAAAGCTGAAATCTCAGTTTCACCTCTGACCCATTCTGCGACGGGCATTGACAGCCTGACGTCCACAACATCATCCACCAGTGCTAACAGTGGTGAGCGAGACCACGACTCTGTACACTCGCTCAAGGTATCCGCTGATCATAATCCTGAAGGCGGCATGCCGGATCGATGGAAGCGAGGTCGCCAGCTGGGCAGCGGAGCGTTTGGGACAGTGTACCTATGCCATGATATCGACACGGGTCGAGAGCTGGCCGTCAAACAAGTCGACGTCGGCAACCTCGGCTCTGAGATGCGCAAGGAGGTAGCGATCCTGCAGGCGGAGATTGAACTACTGAAGAAGCTGTTGCATGATCGCATTGTGTCCTACGTGGGCGTTCATAGCGGCGGTGGCATTCTGTCTATCATGATGGAGTACATGGCCGGTGGCTCCATCCATGCTTATCTCAAGGAGAATGGGCCGCTGACTGAGAGGCTGACGCGCAAGTACACACTCCAGGTGCTGGAAGGTCTGCACTACCTGCACAGCCAGAGAATCATACACCGCGATGTCAAGGGTGCGAACATTCTACGCGACCTGCACGGTAACGTGAAGCTAGCTGACTTTGGTGCGTCGCGCAGCCTGCAGACCATCAAAAGCATGTCATGTCTGAAATCTGTACACGGTACACCGTACTGGATGAGTCCAGAGGTAAGTCAACTGTCACACGGGCACTCTTTAACTTTGGTCCAGAGTGTTTTATTGATTTCTCTTTTTGCAGATTGCACTGTGCTAGTCATGCACTCAAATAGTTGTTGTGGCAACAGGAGACGTGACTGGACTGATGACGGGGGCCGGGGGGAAAGTGTGAATGTGCAACATGTGTGCGTAGGTATGTGTGTGTGTGGGGGGGGGGGGGGGGGGGGGTTATGCTACGAGTATTTTAATTTTTTAATGCAACATTGATGGCCGGATCAATGCATGCATGTCTTCCTGGCTCAGGTGTTGATGACATGCAGTGTGTTGACCTTGGCTAGTGTTCCTTTACCTACTTTGCACGGCTTGTAGTGAGATGTATGCGCTCGTAATGTTCTTGACACCATTGATTTCCTAGCTAAAGCTGAAGCAGCTACTAATCAAGTATACATCATGCTTCTGCAATCCAAGGCTAAACGAAAAAGCCTCGGAATGCGAGCAAGAAGGAGCTGTAATGTTCTGATTTGTGTTCTCTGGTTTGTGTTGGCTAGGTGCTGAATGGCAATGGGTACAATGAAACTGCAGACATCTGGAGCCTGGGCTGCACCGTTATTGAAATGATCACCGGCAAACCACCGTGGGGTGACCTAGAGCCCATGGCTGCTCTGTTCCGCATTGGAACGTGCCAGTCAGGCCCGGACCTGCCACAGAGTGTATCGGTGGCGTGCACCAGGTTTATGGAGTACACATTCCAGCGCACACCAGAGCGGCGTGCCAGCGCTGCTCAGCTGCTCAAGACTGAATTCATTGCCTCACTGGCAGCAACTAGCTAGCTCAGTGAATAATGCCTTGATGGAGCCGTGGATAATCTGCCTCAAGGTATCGGCTTCCTGGGCATTCCGGTTTGTAGCGCCTGTGCCACCACCAGCATGCCAGCAGTGCGGGAATGAAGATGAAGGACCACTGGACAAGCGCTCCTTGATACCTGTACTGGAGTACAATGTATTCTCCATGCCATTGTGTCCTTCTGAACCAAGTTGATTACGTCCTAGCGCTACTTGAACAGATTGCATGCTGCCCACCCTGCTAGTAGCTGTTTGTCTTATGCACGCATGTGTGCAACAACGGTACGCCCACAATTTGTGTTGACTTCAATCGTCAACAACTTGACACAGAGTCCATCTATTTGATATATTTCATTGCGGAAAAAGGTCAGAGTTAGGTTTCTTATCTCGATTGTCTCGGTGATGGAATGACGAAACAGTCTGAGTTATTTTATTTTGCCCACTTCTCAGAATCCTATTTTGTGATGGTGTGATTGTAGCACAAGTGCCCCAAAAAGAGAGAAAAAAGAAGGAAGCTTGCACCTATGCTGACGAAGGTTCACTTACTGCCTGGCACTTGTACAGCTGAGCTCTTATCTTGTAAGCTTGGTGTGTACTGCACAGGATTAGTCCGTTATCTCTCTCCAAAGCCGAACTCTGGTGTATACATGTAGTGCACGGTGACCGACAGTCTGTGCACCATCATGGTATTGCTTTACTCATGCACTACTATTCAACTGAGACACGTGTGGACTGGTACCATCCCCTCAGTAGGGCCTGTTTACACGAGAAGAACACGTATTTTGTAGTCTTGTGCGGGAGTCATTCACCGTGCATGTGTTGAGTGCAAATTGACAAAAGTGACAACTAGAATAGATTGATGCAATATTTTGCAAAACGAAAAAAAGTTTTGTTTCGTGTAAATGATCGATGTACTTTGTTTTCAATAAACATGCCCTACGCGTATACGGTAACTGTTACTTGCAGACTGCAAGTTTAGTTGCTACAGACGTACATGTATCTAGATGTACACCGCAGAAAAGCGCTCCTATCATTTTTTTTACATTTACATACGGCCATGTGCATTGTGTAGCCACAAGCTGACTGCCAGACTACAGACCAGAACACAGTGTGAGCACAGTGTAAACACCAATGCCTAGGCCACAGACCAGAACACAGTGTGAGCACAGTGTAAACACCAATGCCTAGGCCACAGACCAGAACACAGTGTGAGCACAGTGTAAACACCAATGCCTAGGCCACAGACCAGAACACAGTGTGAGCACAGTGTAAACACCAATGCCTAGGCCACAGACCAGAACACATTCTCGCAGTAGTAGACAGTAAAGACATTTGCAGTAGTGGAAGTAAATCAATGTCAATGCCAAGGCAAAGAGCTATTTACATGTTTTACGTAGCTTGAAGAGTAGCATGGCGGGCTCAGATGCAATGTACATTGGACGTAATATCTACAAGCAGCATTCGGAAAGCAGAATACGTCAACGAAAAAGAAACGAGGCACACACAATGTGACAAAGTAAAGTAAGTAGAAGAAAAATATGGAGGGGCGCAAAATGAGTATGGAAGATACATGATTCCCTCCGCATTTCAGCAAAGAGGAAGAAGATTTTTTAAAGTATGTGCAGCAGCAGCAGCAGTAAGAGACAACAGCCACTAGACTGAGCATGTACAATATTGGTGCGCGGCAGGCAGCAGCATTGAAGAGCAGCAGCAACAGACTTGCAGCAACAACAGTATCCACGAGCACAGAGACAGAAAAGAGGAAAGCGCTGCAACAGCGAGTGAGCCAGCCAGACGTTTTCCCTGACAATTTGCAACCTATGTGACGAAAAAGAGCTGGATGGGTGCGGAGGGTGGGGAAATGTAAATACACAGGGGGGGGGGCATCGAGCAGAAATTGTGGTGTGGTGGTGGGGGGAGAGAGGGAGGGGGTATTTCACGATGTTTTTACAAGGTCAAAGTCCGTTATAGGCCATTGGCCGTGCGGTCAGGCAGCATGAGCCACTGACAAAAAATTACCTCTGTGTGCTAACTTCAAAAAATGTTGCTACCATGCCAGAAATGAAATGTAGTATATCCATGAGGTTAAAGTTAAAGAAAAGAAATCTTTCTATCTGTGAAGCCACTGGGTCTCAATACCGAGACAGCAACTCTAAATGCTACAATTTAAAGGAAATGAAAATGAAATGCTAAGTCTTGAGACCTTCCAGCCCGGAGTACCGTCACAAGAGTGAACCAGCCGCCAGCGGCTAGAGTCGGATACATTGTTTGGGCCGAACAGAATTAGTAACTATGGATTGCAAGGGGTTCTCACACGGAGATATCACGGGGGATATAGACTGAACCGACTTACTGCTACCATTGCTACTTGACGGGAAAGAAGCCATGGATACTGCTGTTGCTGCTGCTACTGCTGTTGCCTTCTGCACCAGTGGCTTTGCAAGCAAACTGGATTCAACATGTTGGATATTGGCTAGCTGGCTCTCTTGCAGTGGATGCGACTTCAATGCCAGAGCTGATACAGCGGGCTTGCGCTCCTGGGCTGGTCGCTGCACTAGGGGAGAAGGAAACCTAGACACGACGGGCTTGGCAACTAGGTTACCTATAGGTGCGGCAGCAGCATTGCAAGCTGCACTTGAAAGCGATACTGCCGATGGTAGTACGCTTGTGGCAGTAGTGAGAGCATTCTGAGAAGCAGCCAGTTGAGGTTGCAAGGCCAACAATGATGGGGTATCATTGGCCGCTGTGAAGATGTGCTGCGATACTGGACACTTTCGTGTCACTTGAGAGCATTCGGATGCAGCCGTGGATGCTCGGGCAGGAAGTAATGCAGGTGCAATGCGAGGCTGTCTGTGCATTTCGTAATAAACCATCAGCTTTGGCGAGGAGATAGGTGCAGGTCTCTCAGCTGGAGCCATATTCTCTGCAAGAACAGACCACAGTAAAAAAGTCATGCATACTGTGTTTTCCATGACAATTCAAAAGTTCTTATCTACTGTAAAACTGGAAAATTTCGGTACCTTTGGTACAGATAATTTTTACCTAAAATAAAACGCGAACTAGAATTCAACAATGCCATACCACACAGGGTGCAAAATGCATTTTGGATCTGGAAAACTGGTTCACCAAAACTTTCGCGCTACTGAACCAATGATTTTGGGTAATACCGAAAACATTACACCACCGAAAATTCCCGGTTTTACAGTAATACATTTGCCTTCTATCTAAAGCACTTTGTTTCTTGCCTCTTTATACACATCATGGAATATATTTTAACCATTGTGTATGCGGCTAGCCTTCAGGCATAATTTGTTGCAATTTGTTACACAAAAGCAATCCAATATCAGTTCCAGCAAGAAAGAGCATGACGGCAGAGTGTACAACTCGCCATGCCACATGGGTTCAGGACGGCGTAATCAGTCGCTTGCGTCATGTTCGACATGAAGAAGATAGGGTAAAAAGTAAAAAGAACCTGATGTCACTCACCCCGGTCAGTGGATATCTGTGAAGTTGACACACTCGCTCTAGGAATACTGGCACTCACAGCCGTCACGGAACACGGTGCTGAAGGCACAACAGCCGAAGCACTGGAGGCACGGGGCAGCATGCGGCACACATCACTAACCAAACTTCCACAAGCCACTGGCTTCTTGGCCGGTCGCGGTGCCTCAGAATTGATCTCAGATATGATGGTCACCATGTGCAACGGTGCTTTTGCTGGTGGCTCCAAGGAAGCAGCTGAGATAGGTACATGTGTTTCGCATGCCGGTGAAGTGACAACCTGCAAGTGAAACATGAAACGAAGGAAAACCAATCAGCACAGCAGCTCTCATCAGGCTGCTCAGGTTGTCAATGCCAATAAGATATCATTGCCCAAGCGTCCAGCTCCAAGTTCTAACTGACTGTGTAGTCCTGTGCACAAGAATTGGTCTAGACTCAGTCTACAAAGCTTTGAGAATTGGTCTAGACTCAGTCTACAAAGCTTTGAGAATTGGTCTAGACTCAGTCTACAAAGCTTTGAGAATTGGTCTAGACTCAGTCTACAAAGCTTTGAGAATTGGTCGAGACTCAGTCTACAAAGCTTTGAGAATTGGTCTAGACTCAGTCTACAAAGCTTTGAGAATTGGTCTAGACTCAGTCTACAAAGCTTTGAGAATTGGTCTAGACTCAGTCTACAAAGCTTTGAGAATGGGTACTTGGTAGAAGAAGCTGCAAGGTTTCCAAGACCACCTCGGTCCTCGCACGCATCACATTCACACCAGTCAGTCGATAGTACAGGCTATCCACCAGATCATGCAGTGTGTACAATGATACTCACAAATGTACAACTGGCTGCACCTGCTAATGCCCCCCCCCCCCCCCCCCTCAGGCTGCAATGGACATGTTTCGATTACTGTATAAGCAGAAAATTTCGTCGGTCAATAATTTCGTCCAACTCCAAAGAAAGGGAGTTCGTCCGGTTGTAAATTTCGTCCATGGATCATAAGAGTGTATTGAAAAGCTGGACAAATCAATATTAGTCCGGCATTTATTTTAGTCCAACAGCTCGTTGGACGAAAAAGACGAAATTAAATTCCAGACGAATATTTCTGCGTGTATAGTACACAGTATGCACCCAGGTTTCAATTCTTGAAATTACCAGAATGAATGGATTACGGCCATGGAAACAAACAACTGAAATTGATCACGCCTTCTGCTCGTGCCGCACTAGACAAAAATCATGGAAAGCGATCACGTATGCTCTCGTACATTCAAACTGGGCAACATCGATTCAACACTTCACCACAAGTTGCAAGAAGAAGAGACCGACATTGTTGATAGTTCACGTTCTCTCGAGGTTCTCAACCTACTGGGAAGTATGCAAGTGATACTAGTGCCACGTGACGTAAAACACGTATGCGAATGATCCGTATAGGTCTCCATTATAACTAATAATAAGCGCTGTGCTTGTCCGAAGCGCCTTTCGAGTGCGCTTACAATAATAGAGACTGCACCATTACAAGACACTGCACTTGTAATAGAGATAATAATACGTAGGATCGATAAGAAATCAGTGCTAGCGCTTGAAACCATGAAGACAGCTTCTGGTTTCCGAGTCGGACCACCGTTTAGCAGCAATCTCTGCTGCTGGTAGAATTGACGGATTTAGTTCCCGCTAATTCTGGTGAGATTCGTGCAATCGAATGGTGCATGCACCATACAGAATTCTAGAGTGGATAGAATTGTGTGTAAATCAAACGCGTCCAATGTACGCGCGTCACTCCAAAACTCTACAAATACAATCATATAGAGAATCTCCCTCTACCGCTCTGAGGCCAATGGCTGATATGTCGAACTGCTCATAACTGGCAAACCCACCCAAGCACTGTCGGGTGGCAATGAACGAACATGCTAGAAATTTACCAGATGCACATAATCAACTATATAAAGATTTCTACATTTTCTGGCTTTACTACTTCTACTTACAGCCGTTTCACCCGCACACATCTTGTCCCAGCCTGCCAGCTGACTTTCCGGTGGCGGGGAGAAGAAATTGGAACTAGAACAATGCGGCCCAGTGCTATTAGCTGCCACTGCAGATGGCAGTGTTGTCTGTTGATCCATGGCAGGACGCGGTGACCCCGGCGGGGACATGAGCATAGACGGGTGCAGCTCTTCCTCATTTACAACGCCAGGTATAACAATTGGTGGCTCGTCCAGTGATGAAGAAGCTGAGCTGGTCATTATTGGCACCAGTGGTGATGGAACGACAGCTGCATTCGGCAACAGTCGTGAATAGAAACTACTGTCAAGCGATATGCCGGCTGTGAGTGCTTTAATCGGTGCTTGTGGAAAGCGGGCATACTTGTGCGGCAACTCCGGCAAGATCTTCTGACTGTCAAAACTGTGACAGCGGCGCATCTTCAGCGTAACTAAACCGGCCGATGCCGGTTGCTGGGGCGTCGAAGGCTGTGCAGTCGGTGTGCTCAAGAGAATGGTGCCATCCGGGGAGTGTACTGCAGTCATGTTATCAACAAGCGAATGCTTCGAGAGCGTGCGACGACGCTTGCCAGCAACGGGTTCAGCTGCGGTCGGTGTAGATTCCAAGCTTTCCTGGGAGTGACTCCGTTCATAGTGGTAGTCTGCTGAGGAAATGTCAGGACCAACCCACAAAAAGGCAGATTTCTTTCCGTTGTTTGATGATACGTGTACCTTCTGGATGAGATTGAGGCTGGTGAGAATGTTGGCGATGTCATACAAACGACGCACTTTTGTTTTGCACTTAGCTGCATCAGCCTGGTGGCCATCAATGAGGGTAAGTGCTGCGTCTTCCAAGCACACAGTCTTGGTATCAGACGTCAGAAACAGCATGAGAAAGCGTTGACTCAGCACACCGAGAGACTTGTCACGGTTTGCTGGGCTTGACAACCCTGGTGTTGATGGTGCACTTTCTTTCTCAGCGAGCGCGTGTAACTTTGCAAGGGTGGTCTGCAAGCCACTGCGGCCATTCCAGCGATATTTGTTTTTGGCAAGGCGGCTGACCATCTCCACACTCTCCAGAACGTTAATAATATCATAAATTCTGCGCCGTTCCACAGATAAATCTTCAGCTACTCTGTCAAGACAAATTTGTTCACCGCTCATCTCTGGTTTATCAAATCGTTCCAAAAAGCGATTGCATAACAAGCCCAGTGACTTGGATTTGCGCCCAAAGAACCCAGCAGGCTTCTCCTGATATTCTTCCATAGCTCGAATTGGCCGCTTTAGCTCTACTTCTCGGGCAGCTGCTCTTTCCCTCAAATCGGGGCTGACAGCCTGGACCAAAAGCTTCAAGTTTGAGGTAGGAGTAGCTGGCTGCGCAGCAGAACCAGCGGGAGATTTTACTGGTGTTGATGGTGTACTCGTCTTGGCTACAGTTAAAGAACCACATTGGTCATCCTGAAGACATGCTGTCCATTCCGCTGGAAGTGTGGTGACCTCGTTGGGCTTCTCTTCTGGATATACGAAGAGGGAACTAAGCACTCTGGCTCCAGCTTCTTCAAGGTCTATGCTACCATCACCACCAGGGGGTACAAATGGCAGCTCTGATCTAACTTGCTCCATCATTACTGATAATATCGCAGTATACTACCACGGACTAGATCTGGAAACGTCCCTACATAATCATTGCCATAGATATCGCAGAAAGTGAAGAACACGAGAATGCCAGCAAAGCACTTCAGCCTTCAGGAAAGCAACATGTGCAGCAGAAATCCCGCGACTACGGCTGGCGCAGTTTGCATCTCGCGCCATTTTTTCCCTTTGGAGATTTCTTGTTTCATGTTGTGACCATGGAAACACATTTCTGACGGCGCGAATCTACTGCACTTCGGGCGCGCCCGATCAGGGAAATGCAGCAGAGTGAGGATGCCGCGCCGGGATAGTCCGTGAGCCAAAACTCAAAATCACAAGTGCCGTTGCAACGTTGCACTCTCGGAGGGACAAATCGCCGCTTACAGTGTTGGTCAAGGACATCACAAAGGATACGTTTTCGCTTGTTGGACGTTCCAGAACCGATCTCTCTCTCTCTCGCGCTCTCTCTCTCTCTCTCTCTCTCTCTCCGAGCAGAGTCTCTCTCTCTCTCTCTCTCAGAGTCTCTCTCTCTCTCTCTCTCAGAGTCTCTCTCTCTCTCTCTCTCAGAGTCTCTCTCTCTCTCTCTCTCTCTCTCAGAGTCTCTCTCTCTCTCTCTCTCAGAGTCTCTCTCTCTCTCTCTCTCAGAGTCTCTCTCTCTCTCTCTCTCTCTCAGAGTCTCTCTCTCTCTCTCTCTCAGAGTCTCTCTCTCTCTCTCTCTCAGAGTCTCTCTCTCTCTCTCTCTCTCTCAGAGTCTCTCTCTCTCTCTCTCAGAGTCTCTCTCTCTCTCTCTCTCTCTCTCAGAGTCTCTCTCTCTCTCTCTCAGAGTCTCTCTCTCTCTCTCTCTCTCTCTCTCAGAGTCTCTCTCTCTCTCTCTCTCTCTCTCTCTCTCTCTCTCTCTCTCTCTCTCTCTCTCTCTCTCTCTCTCTCTCTCTCTCTCTCTCTCTCTCTCTCTCCGAGCAGAGTCTCTCTTCTCTCTCTCTCTCTCTCTCTCTCTCTCTCTCTCTCTCTCTCTCTCTCTCTCTCCGAGCAGAGTCTCTCTCTCTCTCTCTCCGAGCAGAGTCTCTCTCTCTCTCTCTCCGAGCAGAATCTCTCTCTCTCCGAGCAGAGTCTCTCTCTCTCTCTCTCTCTCTCTCTCTCTCTCTCTCTCTCTCTCTCTCTCTCTCTCTCTCTCCGAGCAGAGTCTCTCTCTCTCTCTCTCTCTCTCTCTCTCTCTCTCTCTCTCTCTCTCTCTCTCTCTCCGAGCAGAGTCTCTCTCTCTCTCTCTCTCTCTCTCTCTCTCTCTCTCTCTCTCTCTCTCTCTCTCTCCGAGCAGAGTCTCTCTCTCTCTCTCTCCGAGCAGAGTCTCTCTCTCTCTCTCTCTCTCTCTCTCTCTCTCTCTCTCTCTCTCTCTCCGAGCAGAGTCTCTCTCTCTCTCTCTCTCTCTCTCTCTCCGAGCAGAGTCTCTCTCTCTCTCTCTCTCTCTCTCTCTCTCTCTCTCTCTCTCTCTCTCTCTCTCTCTGTCTCTGTCTCTGTCCTCTCTCTGTCTCTGTCCTCTCTCTGTCTCTGTCCTCTCTCTGTCTCTGTCCTCTCTCTGTCTCTGTCCTCTCTCTGTCTCTCTCTCTCTCTCTCTCTCTCTCTCTCTCTCTCTCTCTCTCTCTCTCTCTCTCTCTCTCTCTCTCCGAGCAGAGTCTCTCTCTCTCTCTCTCTCTCTCTCTCTCTCTCTCCGAGCAGAGTCTCTCTCTCTCTCTCTCTCTTCTCTCTCTCTCTCTCTCTCTCTCTCTCTCTCTCTCTCCGAGCAGAGTCTCTCTCTCTCTCTCTCTCTCTCTCTCTCTCTCTCTCTCCGAGCAGAGTCTCCCTCTCTCCCTCTCTCTCTCTCTCTCTCTCTCTCTCTCTCTCTCTCTCTCTCTCTCTCTCTCTCTCTCCCTCTCTCTCTCCCTCTCTCTCCCTCTCTCTCTCCCTCCCTCCCTCCCTAGGGGCGTACGTCGCTCGCCTCCAGGAGTGGTTCCTATGCCAACTGATGAACCAACATTCCACACAATTGAAGTGCTGTTTTTCGTATCCCACAGAGTTTCTGCATGTTCTCCTCAGACTGGGTGGAATTAACATCCACAAGCTGCTGGACGATGTCATTGCTACGCATTTATGATTTTAAAAGACAGACCTTTTCCCCGTTTTATGGATGTTTTGTTCAGCATGACGATTGCATGCAGTCTTGAAAGCTGCCTAAGTTTCGAATCATCTGGAGCAAACATCACACAGGGCAAGCAGAAGCCACCATTGCATGCCTGTCAAAAGACTACCCAGGGTAACTCCTCTAACAAGGATAGTTGAAAGTGGCGCTGTTTGCCATCCGTCTCAGGGACACGCACTGTAACAGTATAGACTTGATTGATTGGAGAATTCCCCGAATGATGTTCAAACCAGAGGTTATAAAGCAAAAGAAAGGCGAGAACCGCAGGAGTGAGAATAGTAGGAACACAAGGTGTTACCATAAGACAAGCAAGAAGTGTCAAGGTAAAACTATTACACTCTCCCGGCCCCATAGGAAGCCCAAGGTTCTATTAGATAACACAATCCAGTTAGGAGATGCAATTGTGGAAAGGGGAATATTAAATAATCACTCATGCACATGCATAACCACATTGAAGTGTAATCCAACTCAACTATTTACTTCATCACTCTCACAAGGAGATGACGCAAAACTATATCGGTCTATAACATAATCTCAGTAAGAGATGCATATGGCTCAGGCCAGTTAGATCAAGGCTGCTGTCGTTGTGAGGCTAGATAGTTCTGCAGCGGTTTAATATTCCGACCAGACTCATCACATAGGTTGCCAGCGGGCTCCCACGTAGCTTCGCTGCTGGGGTAACCCTTCCAATGCACCAGGAAGTGGTGCTCACCACTGCGGTGTCGGTGATTCAAAACGGCTTCGACAACATAGCGTGTGTGTCCATCTAGATCTGTGAAGGGCGGAGGCGGGGGTTGGTGTCTTCCAGGAATCGTGTTCTCTTCGTAGCGTTTAAGAGCAGTGACATTAAACACGGGATGGCAGCGAAGTTCACGGGGTAGTTCCAAGCGAAAAGCATTCGCTCCAATCTTAGCCTGGATACGATACGGACCAAACCACTTGGGTTGCAACTTCCGAGAGGGCTGGCCACGAGCTTCCGGGTCAGTAGAAAGTCTCTGTAGACAAGAACGCTATCACCAACCTTCAAATCACTGGGCGTTCTCGTCTGGTCTGCGTATAGAGCTTGCCTTGCCTCGGCGTCGAGCATTGCATCTCGAGCTATCCTTAGTGCGGCTTCCTGCTCATGAAGCCAATCGACCGAATCACTCCTTTCCCCTCCCGTAAGAATGAATTCGGGCGGGGACTTAGGGTCAAACCCATAGTTCAGATAGAACGGTGTATTAGCTACAGATGACTGTTGTGAACTATTTATTGCAAACTCGCAGAGTGGTAGAAGCGAATCCCAATTGTCCTGTCTCAAGTTCACAAATGCTCTTAAAACATCTCCCACTTGCCGGTTAACTCTCTCTGTCAAACCATCCGTTTGAGGGTGGTTAGCAGTGCTGAATGCCAATTTAGTTCCTAGCTGAGAGAATACTTCTTTGAAAAAAGCTGCAGTGAATCGTGGATCGCGATCGGAAACAATGGTCGAGCTCAGCCCGTGCAGACGAAACACGTTTTGAATGTACAGTTGAGCGCTGCCCTTAGCATCAATCTTCGAGTTTGTTGGAACAAGATGTACGCATTTCGTAAGTCGGTCCACAAAGGTGTAAATTGCGTCGAAGCCACGAGAAGTAAGGGGCAATCCAACAATAAAATCCATTGAGATATCCTGCCAAGGACTATTAGGTATTGGAAGTGACTGGAGAAGCCCTGTTCGTGGCTGACCTCCCTTCGTTCGCTGGCAGAGATCACAGGTTTTGACAAATCTCTTGATATCGAGACCCATTCGGGGCCAGTAGAAAAAACGTGCTAGGCGGAAGTACGTTCGATCACGACCCGGGTGGCCAGCCGTTGCACACTCATGGTGTTCTTGAATGAGCTTTAACCGGACACCGCACTGTGGTATGCACAACCGGTTATTGGGGGATGCCTTGAGGTACAAGCGATCAGTGGATTCGTCCCAATAATAGCGATCATGCAAATTATCTCGGAGAGAATGCTTCAATCTTTCTATGATGGGAGTTAGCTCTTTGTCTCTCTGGTAGGCATCTGATATTGTATTGGACACGTCATCATTCATTGCTAAAGCATACTCAATAGCATTCAAACGTGGTACTGCATTCTCCACGAGGTTACTCTCATGGAGATCTGGGCGACGCGAAAGGGGATCTGCAGGGTTCTCTCTGCCGGGTCTGTGACGGACTGACAGTCTGTGTAGTCATAGTCAGCTAGGAATTCAACCCATCGCGCCTCTCTCTTTGTAATGCTTGGTTTTGTTTTCAGATAAACTACCGCCATGTTGTCTGTAATGACCTCAAAGTGTTGAAAGAGGTAGATGCGCCAGGTCTTTAGCGCAAACACTACGGCCAATGTTTCTCTTTCTGTAGCTGTATAATTCTGTTCAGCAGCAGACAATTTTCGGCTAGCATAAGCCACTGGATGCCAGGCATCTTCCTCTAGTTCTTGGAGAAGAACACATCCCAAGGCGAAATCGCTTGCATCTGTTACCACTCTGAATGGTCGGTTCACATCAGCCAGCCGCAATAGGGGCGCATTCAACAAGGCATGCTTTAGCGATTCAATGGCATGTTGCCGAGAGCTGTTCCACTCGAATCGTGCATGTTTTCCCGTTATCTCCTCTAAGTTCTTAGAGAGCGATGAGTATTGATCTATGAATCGCCTAAAATAATTCGTAAATCCAAGAAATTGCCTCACCTCTGTGACGGAAGTCGGAGCGGGCCAGACCTTTACTGCGGCAATCTTGTCTGGGTCAGGGGCGATGTGCAGTCCATCGATGCAATGTCCCAGGAACCGCACACTCTCCACGCCAAATTCACATTTTGACCGTTTGCAAAATAACTGGTTGTCCCGGAGCACGCTCAATACCGACCGGACATGCTGCATATGCTCCGACCACGTTTTGCTGAAGATGAGTATGTCATCTAGGAACACGACTACGAACTCCCTCAGATATGGTTGAAGAATCGTATTCATCATGGATTGAAATGTTGCCGGTGCATTGGTGAGACCAAATCCCATGACCCTAAATTGGTAATGCCCAAAGGGAGTGTTACGTCCTCAGCTTGAATGCGAATCTGATTATACCCTGATCGGAGGTCTAGTTTCGTGAAGTACCTAGCGCCCTGTACGGTATCGAATAAATCATCCACATTGGGCAAGCACGCCTTGTTCTTAACAGTTATCTTGTTTAGCTCCCTCCAATCGCAGACCTTGCGTAACGAACCATCAGCTTTCTTGACAAAAAACACCGGTGCACCAAAGGGGGACTTACTTGGTTCTACGAAACCCTTTTTCAAGAGTTCTGTGAGCTGTTTCTTCAATTCCTCCATTTCTGGCCTGGGCAGGCGATAGGCAGGTCGCGATGGGGGTGATGAGCCTTCCTCCAGGCGGATTTCGTGGTCTACAGACCTCTCTGGTGGGAGTCTAGCTGGCAGATCATCCGGGAAAAGATCGTCATAGTCACGGAACATGGCCTTGAGATCTGGGTGCTCGTTCTGAGTGGATTTGTCGGGAGGTTCCTTGCCAATGCCGTCTTCTACGCTGACCCACGCCAGAACACCTTCGTCTCCACTCCTAAGAGCATGCCTAGCCTGACGACCAGATATGAACATCGCCTCCACAGGAGCGGTCGGTTCGCTTTGACTGGGCGACGCACAAGGCAAACCATTCGAGTTCAACCTGACTTCATTCGTCCGGAAGTTTATGTCTGGATGTTACGCGTTAACCAAGGTTTCCCCAATATAGCGTCATAGCGATGAAGGGGGAACACCGTGAAGGTTTGGTTATCGCTGAAGTCGCCTACGATAACCTTCAATTCATGGGTCGTCTCCATGGGAAACGAGCTTGATGCTCCATCAGCCAGCGTGACATTCAGGTTTTCCGAGCCAATTTCGGTTGGCAGGTTAACTCTCCTGGCAAACTGTTCGGCAATGAAATCATGGGTCGAGCCCGAATCTATTAACATAAGCGCGCGACGACCGTTGATTTTGCCTTCTACACGCAGGAGCTCATGTTCCGTTTCCACATTGACGCTGGTAACCTGGGCCTCAATAGTTGGTGTAACATCTCGCTTGAAATTGGCTTCGGAGCATTCAGCATCATCGTCAACATCCTCCACAGCGAGGCTACTGAATCGGTTACGGGTAGAGACGGAGCACACACTACACGCAGGTGATGCCTTTTCTTGATGCGTCAGTAATCGCATCGGCCTTACTGACGTCCACCGTTTGGGTGATCTCGATGCTGCGGGCAATTCTGGGCCATATGGCCTGGTCGACGACATGCGAAGCAGCCCCCCTGGGCTCGTAATGTCTCACGTTCCTCGGGGCTTAGTTTTGTTAGCTTTCTGCTACCTGATGGTGGTGCGAATCCCGGCGCGGTCGCCAGTGGTGGTCTGCGCTGAAATCGGCTGTCCGAGGCGACTGCTAGCGCTGACTGAACGGCGGCTGACAGTGTAGTGGGGTGTTCCTTCACTACTAAGGTCCGCATGTTACCGTGCTCGGAATACAGACTCGGCCATAGAGACGCATCAATTTTACACTCACAGTAACCGACAAAGACATTAGCTAACACGGGACCCAACGGAGAGCCCATGGCTACTCCATCTATCTGCTTATACATCACGTCATTGAACGAAAACTCGACGCCAGTTGTGACTAACAACATCAAACGTCGAAAAGCACATTCAGGTAGCCACGGAGTGTCAACTTCGTCAACACGGTACAACACATCCGCGCAAATATCAATTGTCTCCTCCAGCGGTACGTTTGTGAACAAACTCACTACATCGAACGAACACATATGTGAGTGAGTTGGAACAGGTCGGGCCCGTAGCTTCTCTACGAAATCGAAACTATCTTTAACAGTGTGTTGGCAGTAGTGCTCCTCAACAACTTTCAACAACCTACACAACCACTTAGAGATTGAATATTGTGGCGAAGCTGTCATGGAGACGATCGGCCGGACAGGACATGTAGGCTTATGTATTTTTGGTAGACCATAAAGGCGAGGACGTATTGATCCGACCGGCTTCATCAAGTCGAATTCATGTGTAGAGATACTCTTATCGGCTTTTAATTTCTTTAGGTAATTGATTAGCTCTGCCTCTACTTTCATGGTTCTGTCAAACTGTCCAACTGGGCCAATTGCTTGGAATTTAGATGTATCAGCAAGGATGACAATCATTTTGTCAACATAGTCAGCTTTGTTCATAATGACTGTAGCACGACCTTTGTCAGGTCTGGTTATGATGATGTCCTTGTGGGAGCGTAATTCGTGCACTACGTCATTTCTGACGGCATGGTAAGCCACAGCCTAGGTACTAGGTACGGTGAAAAGTTGCGTAACCATTAACCAGTCGCGGTGGTGCAGTTCACTGAGTTTGTCCTGATTTCGGTTTTTTGAGACGGATAGCCTGGTGACTTTACTTGTCGGTGGATGTACGCAGCGTACACAGTCACACAAAACACCGAAATCCTGAAACAGGACGTCTAAAATCAAGCAAACTTGGCTGATTTCCGGGCTATGAAACATGAAAATTTGAGCTCTACGCAAGTCGCGGCTTGGCTGATCTCATCACTACTGTGACACTAGTCATCAGGCTGCCCCGGTCACACATGCACTTTTTTTGGCGGTTCCGCCAAAGCGTAACTTACGCTTCCGCCGTTGCCTCGGCAACGGCGGAGGCGTAAGTTACGCTTTGGCGGAAAGTTTGGATTTCGCTACGCCAAAAAAAGAGGTATATTATGGCACCGCAGGCCGCGCACCTGAGGGCCTTTCTGGAAGCCTTACTCGATCGGATAGAGCGAAACTGAGCACCCTGGGATGCGAGCAGTTTTTAGTACTCCCGGGTCCAAAATCACACCACCAGGCCGGGCTGATCAAAACGTCTGCCGGGTCTGCAGCCTACAAACGTGGATCTGCCGACACTGTGCTGTCGACGACATGTCCCGCAAGGCACCTTGCGTGAAAGCAAGGAACGCTTTTTTTTTAGAAAGGAAGCTTCTTCTCCAAAATTTAAAAAAATTTGAAAATTATTCCTTCTGAAAATATCATCGCGCTCTTGACCTCGAAGCTGACTGCTGAATGCGATTAGGAAAGAAGATTCCTGAAGATGCACCAGACTGATTCTGGCAAGCCGTCTGTCGTCTGGATATGCACTGTTGTACGTTATGGTCAGCAATCTTCTTCGTTCGTCCTTTCGTTTTCCTGACCACGATGATGACAAGCAGCTCTCATGCTCAGGTTAGTGCTACTTGTATGTCTGGGCACACAACACATCTGAGATGCACCCACTGACGTTATCGAACTGAAGAATGCAGCAAGGGTTCCTCGGATTCTCTTGATTTCGGAACAAATTTCCTTCACTTTCACCCTCTCAGTCTCTTCCCTATGTGCCCTCCATGCATGCACAATGGAGCTTGCATTTCAAATATTTTTTTTACTTTGGCAGTGCGTTCGATAACGTTAGGACAGTCTAAGTTAGGTGTTCTTCTCTTCAGGCTCATTGGGCCTGTAAAATTTCTAAAAAATAGCTTCCAAAATGTAATGCTAAACGCAGGTCCCTATTATCAAGAGTACATAACCCCCCAGAGTGTGCAACGCCGATCCAGCTCTGTGTAGGGTCTTGGTCGAGCGGAATCGGATCTTCTGATGTCATGCGTACACTTCACACCAGCGCAAGGCCGGTCTCGAGGCAGGGCACCATTGTTTTTGATCCAAGAGTACCCGCGACTCCCCGGGTTCCCCTCAGATGTGTACGGTATTATGACGCAAAGATCCGATTCCGCTCGACCAAGACCCTATGCAGAGCTGGATCAGGCGTTGCACACTCTGGGGGTTATGTACTCTTGCTATTATTATGAATACGGTTCTGCTGGGCAATGATGTTTGCACCAATCTACACTCTATGCTGTCACAGCACCCACAACTGATCCTCTCTCTCCCTCTCTGATCACTATTTGATAAAGCTAATCTTTAAATCGCTGTTGCACAGGATCTCAGGTGCGAAGAAGCGATGAATCGATACATGGCATTGTGAATAAAAGAAGAACAAATTCACAGTGCACGTGAGACTCGGTTAGAAAGACTGCGTTTCCGCGTTCGTAAGAACGCCACACGTACACCCCGGGGATCATGATAAAGAAAATATGTCGTGAAAATGACTGAAAAAAAATGAAAATATTTTTCTGTATTTGTGCGGAAAATCACTCCTTGTTTGCACTACAGAATTTGGGCAAATGGTACAGAAAATCGAAGAGGATCAATCAGCTGTGTAGAAGCATTGCAAGTGTAAGCTGAGCGATGAATAGTCTTGTACCAAAGTGAGTGCATGCCGTACCACGACAACATGTACATGTAGCACAAAAAATAATGTCGTGAGTGCAAGTCACACATGTTTTACACTACCAAATGCAGCCTACGACATGCATGTGCGTGTCAAAAAACTTTATAGTGCAAGTATGCATGCAATGTACACGGCAGTACGCAAAACACTGCAAGATACGGAAAATCAGAAGTCTGAGTACGCAAAACAGACTCAATTGGTGGGCAGCTCTGTACTGGCCTGTACGGAGGGAGTGAATCTCAATGTGTGCAATGCATGGACTTCGGCCGACAGTGAAAACTATGCAAGTCGTGTAGGTTTGTAGGATGAACGTGAGTCCTTTTAGACAAGCGCCTTAGTGAAGTAGCCCACCGAAAGAAGAGTACTTGACACCGCAAAGTGGAGTCTGCGCATACAACAGTGAGGGGGTAAAATTAGCTATGACTGATTCTGCATGTGTGTCACATTACACTAGCAGATAGGCACACGTGTTGTTCCAAAAAGATGCTTACGTCAGTGTCTGAATATGTCATGTACCAGGTAATATTGTTGCGAGGATCTCACGGTGAGAGTCAGACTTGGATATGGTATCAATTAGGGGTGAAACGATTACACTTTTCAACTATCGGTTAACCTACCCTTGTATCGATTCGATTATCGATTATGATTATTGATTACTGCGTCCTAGAAATTGTCGCGCCAGACCAGCACAAAGCATGCCATGTTGAAATATACACATATACATGTACATACACACGTGCAGATAAACCGCGTACTCTACGCAATGCAGTGGCACATAACGTGCAGGTGCAGACAGTCAGTTTTTTTATTTTTTCACAGCCCTACTGGAAAACATATGGACAACAAAAAGAAACGAGGAAAAGGACAAAGTACAGTATCTAGTAGTGCTGTACATGACATTTTTTGATTCTTGCAGACGTTTCTTTTTTTTAGAATCGCGTAATCGAAACAGACAGCGTAATCGAAATCGTTTCCTTGTAATGATCGATTAGACGGATAACCGATATAATCGTTTCAGCCCTAGTATCAATAGATTATCAATATCATACATCACCACCCAAATTATAATAGCCAAAGGGCCCGTTTGTGTGGTGGTGTATGATTTCGTGAGCAAGATGAAGTGGCTACAGATGTGTTTTATATAACACCCTAAGAAAAGATCATCAATACTGGGGAAAGTGATTTCGTGAGCATGTTGTATCCAGTGTGGCATGACAGAGACTCCCTCGATTTAGGCTAAGGCCTGTGGAGAATCCATGAATCAATGAATACAATACATACAGACATCGCAACCTTCGGATTATATGCACTTTTGCTTGCCTCCTGGAGTGTGGTTGTACCTTGGTTCAGTAGACTTTGTTTTTCGAATTCGTTTCTATAACATTAGGTTTCTTTGTGTTGCTGCTATGTCTTTTCATGTGTTTTACAGGATTGCCATCTGTTGATGAATACCACTCTGAGGCACTCTCACGAGCGAAGGTGTTTGAGAATCCATGTCGGAATGATGGTCGTGTTGGCCTAAAGGTGCATTACATTGCCGATGCTCGCCACCTCCACCCTGGAACATGTTCAATTTCTGTTTCGCGTATGGAAGGACCGAACAGGTTGTTTTCCTGCCTCAGTGAACCACTCAAGACTGAACAGCACTGATGGAAGAAGATTTGCCGTGAATCTCGTTCACATAATCAGCCTGTTTAATTGCTGTACTGAGGTGACTGCTTCATAACAATGACCATGCAGCATTAATTTTTGCATAGTACTTTAGTGCCCCTAAAATTGGAGAATATCGAATTTCTCTGCTAGCATTGTGATTCTTTTGTGAATAAACATCACTACTCTTTTTGAGTAGCATAGCAATGACAGAGTTGGTTTGATGTATGGCAAAAATGGAGCTGCTTTTTAAACCTGTACTATAATCAGTACCGCCGGAAGCAGTTTTTGATCGGTCTGGTAGTTTCATGGCCTTTTATACTTTGTGTGTGATATGGCGGGTACACACGTCCTCCATAGCAGGAAACATTTGTTGGTGGCCAACAAGTTGGTCCGGTGATAACCCGACCAACCAGACCGGTTCCGGTGGGCCTGATAATTGTGGGGTTCATGAGCAGCTCAAGTACTTAGCATGGTTTTGGACATGTCCTCAGTTGAAACCGACTTCCCCAAGCGTTCTCTGAGGGGACCTCGGTCTACTCTATCAGTTCATGTATTCTGTGAAGTGACATGACCATTCGTGGGGACCTTGCTCATAACTGCAAAAGTCCGAATCAATTGAACGTTGTACATGTGCATGTAGTGAAAGCCACATGCAAAAGCTGTTCCATGACACTCATCTGCCACCAAGCACTGGGTTCATTGGCTGAAAATATTCTTCGGCACAGTAAAGTTGTGCGCCCAAGAGCGTGGAAGCCTAGAACATCCAGCCTGGAATACTAAGAACACCACAGCCCAAAATTAAGAATTGCGGTGCTGGGTTTGTGCTGTTGTAAAACACGGGGATTGTTATGTTGTACACACATGTATTTGAGCTTTACCACTACATACACGTCTGTCATGCACACTACTCAATCTGAGGACAACATGCTGTTTCGCTCATCAATGCAGCACAGAGAAAATGAGGCAGATGAATGTCCTGCTAGGGAACATCGAATACTGTAAGCCATGTTATTATAACGAGTCGAAAATTTAACGATTGTCCAAAATTCATAAGTTAACGAGAAGATATGTTTAATGACCTTGCAGTATTCCGGCCTATCCACACACAACACATATGAAGCAGTACGGCCTCAACGGATCTTATTATAACGAAGAAATGTCATCCGTTAACTTAAAGCGTTGGATTTACTTCCTCGTTATAATACATGTCTTACAGTACAGGTATAGAATCATGCCTTGCAGATCTCGTTACGGCCCCTTCGATGCATGTTTGAACACTAGATGGCTGTGTAGCTTCAGTTATCTCGGAATATGTTATCCAGCAGCAACAACGTTGGGCACCGATTAACGACACACACCTATTCACTATAATGAGTATGCGTTGGAACACTTTACCCCGAGTCATACTATAGCAGTGAATGCCATGCATGGGTTTACCTCACACACTGAATTTCATAATTTGACATCCAAATCACAGAAGAGTGGTGTTCCAAACTTTACGTAATTGCACTCCATGTCCTGCGCTACAGTAGAATACTTTAATAGAATACTTCTTATAGCACGTTCTTAGAAACAAATCGTATAGGTTCGAGGCTGTCAACCCAGAAATTTGTGATTTCACAGCCATAGATGTTACCAGTCACGTCACTGTATACAGTAGGTATGCAGAAGAAAATACTAGTAACTCTTTGTGGAAGAGCTGTGCCAAAATGTGTACAGTACAGTAAATTAATAAAAAGAGCGAAAAGCAGTGACAAGGCTGTGCATGATGTAGATCTATTCGTACCAGTAAGTACAGTGCACCAGTGAAACTGTTGGTGTAGTACCGGTATACTACTATAATTATGGCATGGCCCATGCCACTACAATCTATTTGCAGTGGGCCGCAGTAGGCCAGTGCAACAGAAAGCAATTCAGTAGCTGTGTGCAATGTGAACATCTATGACATGCAAGTAAACTGCCATACAGCACAATCGATTACTCTCAGCCCACATAAGTACAATGTAGGCCAATCAGTAGTATAGATACATAGAGCACACTCTACATCATACATAGTTAACACCAAATCTATATTGTCGATGTAATTTGCAATGACGAAATGATGGCAAGCGTGCTTGATTCATCATAATACTGCCTTGAACTTGGGTGGAAGTTAGTTGTAAGTTCAGTGGTCGAGGTACGCAGAGCTGCTCCAGCTTTCAGAATCCTGCATGAAAAAGGCAGAAAGCAAATGTAGGTATAATAGTAGCAAGCTGACGTAAAGAGCCTGTCTTTCAATACAATAATTCTATCCACTGCATGGACAGACCTGGTGCTTCATTCACCTCTGTTTCTTGCTTTCTCAGAAAACCTACTTCCTCCTTCTGCCATGTAGCTCATGACATACATTTTCTTTACGCCTTTTCAGCCGTGGTCGACTTTCGCCCCTCCTGTTTGATTGGCAATTGCAGTCAACCTGGGGAATACTGACCCTCGATTGTGAATGAGAAAAGTGTCGCTATTGGTGTATTGTTGTTACTCGTGAGGTTGGAAGTATGCAATCAAATGGTCACTAGATCTGAAGATTGTGTCGTTATTTGCGAGTTGTTTTGTAAACCCGAGGTACATTATTCACAAGGTGGATTGTATATGCTATGGGATGTAGAATAACTAACCAAACAAGAATGGTGTAACAATGATTTGAGTCCATATCCAATTGGATGAACCTAGAGTGCATGATCCATTCCAGAAAGGCGATTTCAGTGAGTCTTGAATTATCAGCAGCATCATACTTCCATTGAGCTATTTTTTCTTTTTCGAAACGACCCTCTCTTTTCAATTCGAACGAAGGTCAACATACGATTACGGCAGGCATGCACGCACTGATCTTCACTGTATACATGTGCATGTATACTGTACTGTAGTCTGTACAGTCAACTAGTCATGTTCCACTTGGCTTCCATAGGTGCAACTTGGCTTACGGTAAGTGTCACTACAAGTGCATAGTAGCCCCCCTCCGGGAGTGCGCGTGAACAGGAACTGTGAACTGGTAAAAGAATCATTCGACACCTTCGTTCGTTTCGATGGAGAAGGTTCATTTGGCAAATTGAGGCCTTCGTTTCACCCCTAGCCCCAGGAGCGAAATTTTCACTCCTTGGCTGCCTGTTTGAGCCGTCCTTGTGGAAGGGTTGATTTATGCATGCCTGCATATAGACCTTATTCAATAAACGTCACAATCACGTGAACCGGGGTCCCAGGAACCAGGGAGCGGCAAGAGACCTGCACTCAGTGCACAGAGGACTCGGCGTGGGAACATAGGAGTAGAAAAATACCGGTATTTTACTACTCCCTTGTACGAACTGGGCCTTTCTTGCCACTGGTTTCACGTAAAGCGTGCCCCAGCTTACGACAAATCCCTGGAGGCGAGTCCAAAAATCATGTTATCGAATAAGGTCTATAGAATTGTTGATCTAGACGTTTGGGTTTAACAGAGCAAGCCTGTGATTAAGAGCTGCACAGAACACAGATCACGTAGAACTACCCAATATGGGGTCAAAACTGACACGTTTTGGGTACTTTGGTCTCATGTCGTCTCCCCAGGTGCTATGAATCCCTGATGCACATGTATCTACATATACAATGTAACCGTAACTCTACCAATGTTGCGGACGATGACCCCCCCCCCCCCCCCCGGCATACAGAAAGTTGCTATGTCCTGGCCCTCATACAGCATTGGGGAGGCACTGAATCACTTTTGCAAAAAGGACTAGTGGAAAGTGGCACTACAAATTTTCTATTCCCAGAAAAGTGGCGTTCCAGCCGAGTTTATCTTTTAATTTCTCGGTTTTCTCGGTTGGGATTTCATACCTGACAACCATCCCGATTTGGCCGGGACCGTCCCGACATCGAGGGCGGTAATAGGCACCCAAAAGTGCATTAGTTCCATGCCTCACCGCGAGCTACATTTGTATACATTTTCATGCCTAGGTATGTCATTCGATCTCAGGTTTGCAAAGACTGGCAGGTATGGGATTTGTAGTGTGACCAGTTCTGCCTATTGGCACCTGCTGCGCAGAAGTGTCATTCCTACATCTTGGCTGCAAACATACCCCCCCCCCCCCCCCACACACACCACCAACAATGTTGGATCCTATTTACAGGACCTCACTCTATATGAAAGTGTAGCAGAGGCACTGCCAAAGTATAAAAACAACATTTGAAATGCAAGCTCCATGGGTGCATGCATGGAGAGCATGGGGAAGAGACGGAGAGGGTGAAAGCGAAGGAAATTTGTTCCGAAATCAAGAGAATCCGAGGAACCCTTGCTGCATTCTTCAGTACGATAACGTCAGTGGGTGCATCTCAGATGTGTTGTGTGCCCAGACATACAAGTAGCACTAACCTGAGCATGAGAGCTGCTTGTCATCATCGTGGTCAGGAAAACGAAAGGACGAACGTAGAAGATTGCTGACCATGATGAACAACAGTGCATATCCAGACGACAGACGGCTTGCAAGAATCAGTCTGGTGCATCTTCAGGAATCTTCTTTCCTAATCGCATTCAGCAGTCAGCTTCGAGGTCAAGAACGCGATGATATTTTCAGAAGGAATAATTTTCAATTTTTTTTAAATTTTGGAGAAGAAGCTTCCTTTCTAAAAAAAAGCGTTCCTTGCTTTCACGCAAGGACCCCTTGCCGGACATGTCGTCGACAGCACAGTGTCGGCAGATCCACGTAACGTTTGTAGGCTGCAGACCCGGCAGACGTTTTGATCAGCCCGGCCTGGTGGTGAGATTTTGGACCCGGGAGTACTAAAAACTGCTCGCATCCCAGGGTGCTCAGTTTCGCTCTATCCGATCGAGTAAGGCTTCCAGAAAGGCCCTCAGGTGCGCGGCCTGCGGTGCCATAATATACCTCAAAAAAATGCGAGCGGAACCTCCGCTTTCGCGGATCCGCTTTGGCGGAACCTGCATGGTGATGGCTTTGGAGTTGGGTGTGCTACTTCTGCACTGAGTTCTGGTGTTGTTTGGTTGCCGTTTGGTATTCAGTTTTCATATTGTTCTTCTTTGCCAATGAACTGTACGTTCTGGAGATCTCGCAAACAATATTGCATCGTCATGAGTGGATAATGGGTGAGGGAATCCGTCTCCCAACTCATTGGCCCCGATCGCGGACGATCTCCAACTCTCTCCAAGCAATACGTCCACCAGAGTATGCAACACTACGACTGCAACCAGGGAGTAGTAGAGTACTCTGCCACACCCTCACTGCAACTGCAGGCATCCACGCAGTCGCTGGGTCGATGATGGATCATGGAGGAGGCAACGACACCCTGCTATAAAACTATTTGAATTTGATATTGATGTAAACTAAACTAATATTCAAATACACCCGTGCTGGGCCGCAGTGAATGTGCCCCAAATCCACGAGTGTACTTGACAGGAGACATTCAGCAGCCTGTCAGCGATCCACGATAGCTCTACTTGTACGAGCGAAGGTCGCTTCAACTCGGACAAGAAGGAGGCAACGACACCCTGCTATACAACTATTCGAATTTGATATTGATGTAAACCAAACTAGTAATATTCAAATAGACCTGTACTGGGCCGCAGTGAACATGGTGAATGCGTCCCAAATCCACGAGTGTACTTGACAGGAGACATTCAGCAGCCTGTCAGCGATCCACGATAGCTCTACTTGTACAAGCGAAGGTCGCTTCAACTCGGACAAGAACATCTAAAATTTCATAGGACATGCTGCATTTGCATTCCCTCCGCCAAAGCGGAGCGTTGAGGAGCACAGTAGTCTACATCGAGGTATATTATGCTCGGCAGGCCGCGAAAGAGAGCCCGTTACCTGGACCCCTACTCGCGCGGGTAGAGCGAAACTGAGCACCCTGGGATGCGAGCAGCTTTTTAGTACTCCCGGGTCCAAAATCTCACCACCAGGCCGGGATGATCAAAACGTCTGCCGGGTCTGCAGCCTACAAACGTGGATCTGCCGACACTGTGCTGTCGACGACATGTCTGGCAAGGCACCTCCTTGCGTGAAAGCAAGGAACGCTTTTTTTTTTAGAAAGGAAGCTTCTTCTCCAAAATTTAAAATTTTTGAAAATTATTCCTTCTGAAAATATCATCGCGTTCTTGACCTCGAAGCTGACTGCTGAATGCGATTAGGAAAGAAGATTCCTGAAGATACACCAGACTGATTCTGGCAAGCCGTCTGTCGTCTAGATATGCAGTTGTTCGTCATGCATGGTCAGCAATCTTCCTCGTTCGTCCTTTCGTTTTCCTGACCACGATGATGACAAGCAGCTCTCATGCTCAGGTTAGTGCTGTACTTGTATGTCTGGGCACACAACACATCTGAGATTCACCCACTGACGTTATCGAACTGAAGAATGCAGCAAGGGTTCCTCGGATTCTCTTGATTTCGGAACAAATTTCCTTCACTTTCACCCTCTCAGTCTCTTCCCCATGCCCTCCATGCATGCACAATGCAGCTTGCATTTCTCATACTTTGGCAGTGCCTCTGCTACACTTTCATATAGAGTGAGGTCCTGTAAATAGGATCGAACATTGTTGGTGGTGGTGTGTGTGTGTGGGGGGGGGGGGGGGGGGGGGGTACGTTTGCAGCCAGGATGTAGGAATGACACTTCTGCACAGCAGGTGGCAATAGTCAAAACTGGTCACTCTACAAATCCCATACCTGCCAACCTTTGCAAACCTGAGATCCAATGACATACCTAGGCATGAAAATGTATACAAAAGAAGCTCGCGGTGAGGCATGGAACTAGTGCACTTTTGGGTGCCTATTACCGCCCTCGATATCGGGACGGTCCCGGCCAAATCGGGATGGTTGTTAGGTATGAAATCCCAACCGAGAAAACCATTTAATTAAAAGATAAACTCGGCCAGGACATAGCGACTTTCTGTTTTTCGAATGACGTCACACGCCCCCACGCGGCGCAGCTGCTGGCGTGTTGAGTGGCAAAAGATGAGATCGAGTGAGATCGAGATTGAACGCCAAATACAATTTTATTTATTTTGTTGACGGCTTGTCGTCTTTCTTTGCTATCCACTCAGTCCACACTGGCCATTTTCGCTTTACGCTTGATCTTCAGGTTTATCTTTAGCGCTTTGTTTGTGTAACCGATATTGATCAAGGTCGAAATGGGGAAGAGCTGCTCGGCTGTTGGCTGTACGAGACGATTCAAAAAGGGCGACAAAGGTTGGACAAGATTGCCCTCTGAAGAAAGTGAACCTGAGCGCAGGGAAAAGTGGATAACTGCTCTGCGAAGGGAGAACTGGACACCAGGAAAGCACAGCTGGTTATGTGGAGCGCATTTTATCGGCGGGGCGAAGAGTGATGAGCCTTTGTCACCAGACTATGTGCCACGTGTGTTTACGTTTGTACGGTCCCCAGTCAAGAGGAAAATGCAGGAGGAGTTGGAGGCTTACCACCGGCGTGCAAAGCGGACTCGTTTGTTTGCTGATCAAAGCGCTACAAAGGCTGTGGAATCGACTGCAGCAACTCCTACTCCTGATCCTGCTGAATCCGCGTCCACTTCAAAATCTTGCCAAACAGATCTCACCATGGGCAAGCTTCACGATTTGGAGAGTGAAAAGGAGCAGTTGAAGGCATCAGTAGCGAAACTGCAGGCCCGAGTGACGGAGTTGGAGCTGGAGAACGCCACCTTGAAGCTGAAGCAGCCGTCTTATGGGTACACTGAAGATAATTTCAAAAATGACCCTGCCAAAGTCCATTACTACACTGGCCTGCCTGATGTGAAAATCCTGTCAACTGTCTTCTCTTATGTGTCAAAGCCTCTCTCTGCCCATGGTCATAGCAAGTTGTCCCTCTTCCAACAATTCATCCTCGTGCTCATGAAACTTAGACTGAACCTCGCGCATCAGGACTTGGCTTACCGCTTTGGCATCAGTCCGGCCACTGTCACAAAGATATTTGAGAAGTGGATTCAAGTGATGTTCGTCCGGCTACGCCCACTTATCCGCTGGCCAAACCATGGTGACCTGGAGAAGACCATGCCGAGGAGCTTCCGCGGACAGTTCGGTCGCTGCGTCTGCATAATCGACTGTTTCGAGGTATTTATGGAGAGGCCACGTAATCTTATGGCTAGAGCTCTCACCTTTTCACATTACAAATCCCACAACACTGTCAAGTTTTTGGTTGCTGTCACACCCCAAGGCTCCATATCCTTCATCTCCAAGGCTTGGGGCGGACGAACACCTGACAAGCATTTGACGGAGAACTGTGGCCTATTGAAGCTCCTCAATCCGGGAGATCAAGTCATGGCGGATCGTGGATTTACTATCGAAGACAGCGTTGGCATGTACTGTGCCAAACTAGTCATCCCTTCCTTCACCAGGGGGAAGAAGCAGCTGAGAAGGCAGGAGCTCGAGCAGTCACGCCAAATCGCGAATGTGCGTATCCACGTTGAGAGGGTGATCGGCCTGCTTCGGCAGAAGTATACCATCTTGCAGTCAACCCTGCCTATCACCCTATTGAAGCATGATACGGATGAGAAGGAGTCCATGATTGATCGTATTGTTAGTGTGTGCTGTGCTTTGTGCAATTGCTGCAAATCTGTTGTGCCGCTCAACTGAGCACTGTGATAGTAGTTTGTAGATGATTGTGATTTGCTGCAACGGGTTTATGCATTGTGGTACTCTGCTCATTATACACGTTGCCGTTATTATCTTGGTCATGAAACTCATCATGCCACCATGGTCCTGCAATGTCAGCTCTGCTTGCCATATCAACGAGTGTCAGTTATTTTGCCTATGTCTGGTGGCACCCTGTTTCAATGTCCATTGGATGCCTGAACTGGCCGGCTATGCGCTGAACTGTGAATGTATTGTTTTATTTTTTTAATAGCATCAAATGGAAAATAGCTGTACACCATGATTAATGAAACTGTCTTTGTGTTCGGCAATGTGAACTTCAATATTTGCATATAAACTAACACTATCGGCACCCAGACAAGTTGAACTTGTTCGGTTGTGGATGAGCTTTGGGTGTAAATCCACTTCAATGCTGGGGTTCCATTCCCTTTCCCAGGAGTCAAACTCAGCCAAATTGGGAGTTTAGTGTATCTCTCTTGTTGCCGCAATTGCCTTTCACAGGCACAACAAAGTCTGAGTGGTGGTCCAATGGCTTTCACTATGGAGAGGATCTTGGTTTAAAAGAAGACACTGGTTCACACAATAATTATACAGAATGTGATTGATGAGGTACAACAGTGTAATCGCTACTGACATACGATTTGAATACCTCAAAATTAGAAAACTAGTTTATGCCATACTCCATACACAAGATATCCAGCGACGTCATGCGTATACAATGTAACTGTACAAGTTGCAGGATGACGGCATCGTCAGGGGTAGACTTGAGCAACGTACATACCATACGGCAGACTGTGAAATGAAGAACAGGCATGACCAGTGAATGCTGCACAATACCTCAGTATCAGTATTCCTGAAAGGTAGGACCTGTTAATAATTACCACTCGAGAGAAGACTGTAAACTCATCTTGTTATCAGCAAACTGAAATACATTACAAATACATTATAAAAGTAGAAAGGAAAAGGACATATGGAAACGAGTTAAGAGTAACTCTCCACCACTGTATGTCCTTTTCCTTTCTACTTTTATTATTGGCTCAATACCCGAGTTTCAAAATACATTATAGCAAAGGAAAAGGAGCGAGAACACGCCAAGCTACTTGCATGGGAGAAAAGGCTAACTCACTCCACGAACTACAAAACAAATCTCATCCTTTCACACGCAGTGAAGGAGCTTACAAAAGTGAAAGGCAAGTGCATATGGCTGCACACACAGCCTACGCTAGCTGCAGCGCTGGTACACCGGAACTATTATCATAAAGAGCCAGCCAGCATGAATCAAAGCAATCGACTGTCGCGACACCAGTGCAGACAAAGTGATGCGTACACAATACAGACAAGGGGACAAGTCCAGCCAGATACAGTTACTTGAGCAGAGAGAAGCACCAACACAATCTTCAGGATGCATGCACATAATTCTAACAGGACCACTCCTCAAGCTTTCGACTTCTTCTGGCGAGCTGCCTTGCGGCATTCAGGACAATGCCAGCTCTTACCGGGCTTCTTCTTGAGGCCTAGGCACTTCACATGGAAGAAACGGCGAGTGCAATCAGTATTAGCACACTTCGCTACATCACCGGCCTCTTTCCCGTCACAGTAACAACCACCCGGCGATGACAATGTAGTCTGTGGCAGACCCACTGTGGCTGATGCGCCCGCTGCTGCTGGTGGTCCGTCAGGTAAGCTATCAAAGTTCTTTGAATACCATTTAGCGGCTAGTTCCGGTAGAACTCCAAGTTTGTAGAAATCTACAACTGCCTCCAAGGCTTTAGCCATAAACGGCGCATCAGGAAGTATGCGCTCCACGTGCAGCTCTTCCTTGTTCCAGACTATGAAGTCACAGTGTCTGGCAGCGCAGACCTTCAGCTGGAGCTGGACCTGATAGTAGTAGGCATGGTCGTGCTTTAGGCGAAGCTGTGGCAGCAACCCGGAGGAAGACGGGTCCTTCTCCAAGCAGAATTTGCTCTCGTCAGCAGCATCAGCGAATGCCTTGTCCCGGCATGAATAGGGACACTTGATCTCAAGCACACCGGCCCCACAGCATGCACAACTGACAAAGCCATCTGGGCTTGCCCCAAGATACGGGAAGTCAGGAGACAGGCAAAGACCGCACTCAGTCACAGACAGCTCCTTGTGAACAGCCCCCTGCTTCCTTACATACAGCTCACGCGCACTGGCCTCATGCTCACAGCCCCATTTAGTGGCTGAAGTTGTGAACGCTTGCGCCTCCGGATAACAAATGGCTTTGATGAGCGACACGGATGGATTGCTGGGATTGGTGCGCGTAGCAGCTTTGAAGCGGGATGCTGTTACCCTGCCAGCACGGTAGCGAAACCACTGCTTGGAGGTAGCCTGGTCCTTTGTGAGCCTCTCCACAGCCTTTGCCTCCTCCGCAGTCACAGTTATTGCGCTGAACACTTTTTCACAGTGCTGCAGCACATCGGCAAAGTTGGCTGTCAACAGTGCGTCATTGTAGAGCTCGTCTACCAGGTATGGTGGGCAGCCGTCCTGATCCTTTGGAGCGTACCGGTCAGAGAAGGCAGGCATAGTGCTCAGCACCGCACAAGAGCCGGCGGAATCCAGAGAGGCACATAGGGCATCAACTTCCTCAGCTGTGGGATTGTCAAACGGAGCAGGCTTGCTCTTGGCGGAACTGCTGGTAGCTCTTGGTTGTTTATTCTTATCCTTCCTTGGGTCGGGCACAGCAAGATCAATGTCAATGACCCTAGCATACTCCACAGTTTTCATGCTTGGGGCAATCCACTGACAAGGCAGGGAGGTACATGCAGGCTCTACTGCCATGGACGTACGGACAGACAAGCTCATGAGCAAAGCTGCGATGTGCGAGCACGCTTCGCCCAGGCCAGCCATGCAATTACAATGCGCACAAATCACGATTCCGTCCTTCTCCGCGGCTACCCAAGGCCTCAGATTATCTGCAGACACAGTCTGCGAATGCCTGACCGAAGCTGTCACGAAAAATTTCGTGCTGTCAGCATTTGCAGGAAACGACAGGACGTCTCCAACCCAGCCAGATTTTACGAAATTATAAGCATCCAGACTTTTGTAGGCTTTCAAGGACTCTTTGGTGTACGGACTAGGAGTATTTACAAGATAGTTATAAACATCAGGCCACTCGATACTCGGGAAAAACTCCACGGCAGAATTTTTGGAGAGGACGTACGGATCGGACACATTTGAAACAATTCGGTCAAGCTTCTCGCGATACCGCTTCTTGGCTACTTCGTCCAGCTCACCGTAGATTTTTCCAAATTCTCTAGGCTCCATTTCAGCAGTCATAACAAGCAGGTACCCTCTCAAGAACGCACAAACAAGCACGAATCTGATCGTCAAATCAGCAAAGAAATACTGGAATAGTGCAAACTCAAACCAAAAAGTGCAGCTGTCACCAGGTCACGGTCTTTTTGCCACTCAAGGTCACCTGAGCCCACGCGGGACCGGCACGTGACCACTTTTCGAAAAACCTCTATACCTCCTACATCATACATGTATGTGTGACCGCTGCATCGTGTGGTCCGCCAAAGCGGCTGCGGTAGTTCCGCTTTCCGCCTCCGCAAAAGCGGTGCAAGCTTTTCATGTGTGACCGCGGCCTTAGGGTGACGTAGTGCACGAACTGCGCTGTTTCAGATCTGATATGCACAGTTGCACTCTGGTTTATGTACTCTTGCCTTGGTACTACTGTAGTACTTCAGCATAGCACTGCAGATTTCAGCGGGATTCACAGAAGCTTTTTTGCGATGCGACACGCGATGATCGATGCGACAGACGCGAAACCGGGAAAACCCCAAATCGCAGCCATGTCGCACCCCCACGCAACTGCCGCAACTGGGCCATGGCGCCATCGCAGTACAGGCCATCGCAGAATTCTAGAAGTTGAGCTTGGCTGCGATGCGATGCGATGCGACAAGCGATTTGGTGTACGATTTTGACCTTTTCTACAGCAAAGTTGTACAAAGGTGCAAGAGTTGCCTATAAATTTTTACAAGTTGTGTCAAACCGCGCGAATATCATGGTGACGTACCCAAATCAGCAAAACTTTGTCGCATCGCTGACTTCTTCTGTGAATGGTATTTCTGTCGGGAGTTCGCACGGCTGTTTTTTTGTTTTTTATTACTATTACTTCAAGTATTAGTCTCTGAAGGGTCTTCTGATACTAGCAATGGAAATGCAGATGTAATGTGGAAATTTTAGTCTCGAATGCTTCAGTTGTCTCGCGTCACCCGTGCTCGTTGGTCCGAGCTTGTTGATCGCTACTCGTCCAGTAAGCAGACCAATGGATGACCTTCCAGAAAGTCCGAGTGTGCCACAATACGATAACACTCTCCGGAAAGAAATCCGACAGGACTACCGAGCGTTGCAAAGCGACGTACACCGCCACAGACATGAGCTGGTGCAGTCGGGCAACGTTGGCCTTATTCGCGTGCTCGACAAGGCTGGCGGACTTTTCACGGACGTAGAAGCGCCGCTCGAGGCAGTGCTCGACTCCAAAATCCTGAGATCGGTTGCCTCGATGGGCGTGGAGCAGGCGAGGAACGTGAATGCCAGTCGCATAGTGTTTAACCTTCAGGACATGGCCAAGAAATGTGTGGGTGTGATGAATGGAGCTTTGCGAAATCTGGACACTGACGATGACTCCGATGCCAATCGGTACCGGCTGGCCAAGCTGGACTGGTCGAAGCTGGCGGATGTGTGCGCTCCTTGCCTAGTTCGCCGTACGCCTTCTGCTACGTTTATGTATGGTCCTTTGACAATACAGGCCAAAGAACGCAGACAAGGCCAAAAACGTCCTGCTGACAAGACCAATGAGAAAGTCATGCCAACACAAGTTGAATCTGCGAACCAGCATCATGAGGAAACCACAGAAGAAGTAGAGAGAGTTGCCAGAGTGTTGAAAGACGTGTTCGAACGCAATCCGAGCTATGAGGCGATACCTTACTTTGACTTTGTGCTGAATCCCGATTCATTCTCACAATCCGTGGAAAATATCTTCCACACAGCATTTCTTGTGAAGGACAATATAGCCTTCATCAAGTTTAGTGATCAGTTCAATGAGCCCTATATTGGCCTGACGACGCGCGAGGATGCAAATTCCCAGGCTGGTATCCGTAGGCAATTTATCGTGGAGCTGGATATGCAGCTGTGGACGAACCTTGTTGAAGTCTATGAGATCATTGAGCCTTGTATACCGACCAGGTCCGGCGGTCCCGACACTTAGTGCGAATCATTGCCTTTGGACTGACTATCTCTATGATACTTACTTCAGTACATGTACCTGGACTGAGTAGTCTGACAACCAAGGCGCCTATGATCCATGCCGTGACTACCGTGACAATGGCTACCGGTCAGCAAGCCTATTATACCAGTAGTGCATCTAGACGATCAGCATGCCGATGAGAAAGCCACCCAGTGTGCATCTAGACGATCAGCATGCCGAGGAGAAAGCCACCTGTGCATCTACAAAACACGCACTGGTAAGTTACTGTGTGTCACCATGCAAAGAAAGTACGGCTTTTCATTTTGCAAGACACAGTGATATAGATGCAGATAAAGGCTGGCAACGAGAGGTAGCAGTCAAGCAGCTTTCCAGTATCATGATAGGCTTTGAAAAAGTCATGTTTCTCTTCCAGAAGGAAACACGGTTGCTCACTAGTGACTACCAAGTTGAAGTACCAACGTTCAACATATTATCCTGATGCTTCCCTAGACACAATGATCAGTGCATCTGGATACTCAGGTACTGCTCAGGTACATGTACTAAGTCTAAAGTAAATGTTGTTCACCAAACTCTGCCTATAACTATAGTACACGCCACATGGTAGTGTAAGCATTCCAGTCAGGAACGATGCTGAGCTTGTGCTGTAGCATCATTTGCCAATGCCTTTGCTGTACACTCTCAGTCATCCAAGCCTTGCTATTACCAACATCACGCACATGCACACGGACACACACACGGACACACACACACGGACACACACACGGACACACACACACACACACACACACACACACACGGGCAAGCCCACTTTGGCACAGCTGCTTCAGTACTCCAGCCGATCACGCCGGCCACAGAGAGAGAGAAAGAGAGAGAGAGAGAGAGAGAGAGAGAGAGAGAGAGAGAGAGAGAGAGAGAAGAGAGAAGAGAGAAGAGAGAGAGAGAGAGGCTGTTTTGTGTGCAGAGTATTTATTACCCTTTCATGTGGCTTTATGGTAGCATGTACCAACAAGACCTGCAATATGACTCTGTAGCCGACAGCCAAATCATGCGCTCATTTGCCAGTCACTAAGTCTCTGCTTGTAGCCGCGGTTTGCATACCTCAGCAGTAAATCTCCCAGAGTTATTTGAGCCTGGTAAAGTCGTGGCTATTCCTCATTTTTGACGCGTCCAATACAATTATGCACCACATGGCACACTAGGGAACGTAGACAGCCACGGGTACAACCATATTGAGTTGATGCATACACTCACTGCAGATATTCACCAACGCCATCCCGGGTCTCGTCCAATATTTGTTTACAACGTAATTTTTTATCATGCCATCTGCCGTATGCACATTTTTAGGAGGATGTTCATTGTTGTAGTATAAGTGGTAGATCTACTAGTATTGCCCGTCTAGGATCTAACAGGCAGTTTCTCTCGCTGCTTGCCGTATGCACAATTATATAGCTGGCACATGGTAGTATCTCCTACAGTGCGGATGTGCGAGCTCTACTTTTTATTGTTTACCACGTGCATGTTCACTATGGGACTATGTGTGCATGTATCATTTTGTTTGAATTATAATCTCCAATGGACGCTATCCTTATTTTCCAAGACAGCCGTGCCATGCGCCTGTATGCGTGCTAGGTGCTCAGTTAATTTGATTGTGTCTGGGTGTCATTCTGGCTACACACTACTACACGTGACAGCTTCACTGAGTGAGTGTGCACAGGAGTATGGAGGGTATGGGCCCAAGTGAATGGCTACATTTTCATGAGTCGGACTACTTACTTAGAGTGTGACGCTCACTTGTGCACAGTTTTGGCTAACATTCCTCTCTACATTTGTAGCTCTCCCTGTGTTAGGTACACATGTACATGTAGGGGCATTTTTGACTGGAGCGATTGATGCATATGCTTTGAGCCGTTAAAAAAATAATTAAAAATGCCTTGTTGTTCACTCAGACTTCGTCATTGGCTAGTCTGCTGTTGAGAAGCGTACTGACTCCGTACTTGGTCAACATAGGAAATAAAACCTCGTAAAAGACCTCGGTCTTTTACTCGGCTTTTATTTTCCTATTGACCTTGTACTCGTACTCGTTAGTAAGTCTTGTAAGCATGACTTTGTAGCATTGGACCTACTTACATGCATGTCTTTGTAAAAATATTGTATTTGTAGGCTACGATTCGAGTGCACTAGTGTTGTGTAGTCCTACCATCCACATACTGGCACATACACTAGCACAATTTTGATGGGAAGACGGACTGGTGATGACTCTAGTCTATGAGTATGACTCGAGTATGACACTATGCTGTCCCCGGGGAAAATTGCGGAAAAAAATCGCAAAAAAACGCGGCATAATATGGCATAATTTGCGGTGAATTTGCGGTAAATATGCGGTGAATATTATTGATATCATCTCGCGGCGGCAAGTTTTCAGTGAATATGTAGTGAAATCAATCAGTTACAAGTCTCTGGTGTAAGCGCTGTTCATATTTGAGTACAAAGCCGCCACGTTGCTGACCGAACAGTGCACTGTGTGTACGTGTAGTGCAACAGAAAAGTTCAAAAAAACGCGGGAAAATCGCGGAAAACGCGGTCTTTTAAAAAATCGCAAAAAACGCGGAAAAAAACGCGGCCGCGGAATCGCAATTTTCCCCGGGGACAGACTATGACTAGTATGAGTACAGTCTGACTCAGTGACTGTGTTGCTTCGCGAAGACAGACAGACATCGCGTGGTCACTGAGTGGGTCGGTTATCATCAGATCATGGTTGTGCAGCAGTTCTGCGGTGAGCATGCACAGGCACAATAAATAATCATTGGTTCAGTCAGTCGCCATGGTAGGGCTATACGGCTAGCCTACAACAACTGTAGTGTAGCCGTGTAGGCTAGACTACAACTACAGATTAGTTACAACTACCTAGTCCTAGGCTATGCAGTATGCGCGCGATAGCGATCGTTCGAAAAAGAAAATGCGCCTGAACCTTCTTGAAGTATTTTTGTTGTTACATGGACCAGTGTAGCATTGTAGTTTTCGAGTTTCTAGGTTTCTCTGAAATTCTCTCACTCAGGTACTAAGACAGTGCTACAACTAGCTCAGTAGCTGTAGTCAAGAACTTGAAGACCAAGATTGCAAGAAACGGCTGAGCAGCCAACGGTGGCAGAAGTACAAGTAGATCGCGGTATCTAGTCTATTGGGAACAGGTTGTTATCCAGTGAAATCCATTGGCAGTGCGTGACATGGACCACCGACCAGAGAGACCGGCAGCAAGTCAGAGGAAGAAGAAGAGTCGAGAACGTGCATTCTACGAACCACCCGAGGAAGGCGTGCAGTCCAGTATCATCGCCGACGCTCGTCGCGAGGTGGCTAGACCCATTCATACTCATCGACCATTCACGCCAGCGCAGAGGAACCTCTTCGCACGCCGCTCTGCCTCGGGAAAGGCTAGACCTCCTTCGTCTGTCAGGTAGGTAATTCACAGAACTAAACGAAAATATACACGATCTACAATGGTGTACACGTACACGGTACAGCACATAATCAAAAGTCGTTGACCGTGATGACCGTGTTGACCGTGTTGACCGTGTTGACCGTGTTGACCGTGTTGACCGTGTTGACCTTTAGTACAATGTAGATCTACTACTAGTAACACTACACTACAGTCATGTGGGATTGGATGAATTAGATGTAGACAAGGTGATCACTATTGTCAATATTAATTTTATCAGCATACAAAGGTAAATTGCAAGGAAGTCCAAAAAGATTTGTTCCGACTGGATGCACTTTCTTGCCACGTACGTGCCTCTTTTCCCACGGGCATGACTGACTGCCGTGTAAATCACCCCTAGCATCTACAAGGAGCTGCCATCCCGGAGGAGCGGGATATTAAGCTGCTCGGTGTCACCTTTGATACCCAGCTGTCCTTCTCAACCCACCTCCACTCCATTGCAACTAAGGCTGCCCAACGGCTCCACTTCCTTGCCAAGGTAGCCCCCTCCTAGACGCCAGAGGTCGCACAACCGTGTACGAGGGGTTTGTCCGCCCTCTCATGGAGTACTGCTCCTTGGTGTGGAATGGCTCCAGTACATCCTGCTTGGACAAGATTCAGCACAGGGTGCTGATATTCACCGGCCCGGAAGTTTGGCTTCCCAGTCTGCAGCATCGCAGAATGGTTGCATCCCTGTCGTACCTCTTCAAGCTTGCCTATCTTCCCCCGGCGAATCCGTGAAAGACCATTTTACCAGCCCCAGCCGACCCATGCCCTCCGTGCAGACCATCGACCAGGCTGGCCAATGGGTTCCCTGATTGTGCCATCCCAACGTGGAACAGCCTGCCAGGACAAGTCTCGCAATCCGCACCGCACCAACGGCAGCTGCAGTCATTCTAGGAAAGGTGCCATAGGTACCTGCTGCGTCTTGACTGGCAGAGAGCAACTGACGCTCTTTGATTTTCCTAGTTTCCCACATTCGCTATAACCAACTCATTGCCACTCATTCGCACAGGGGCTCTTGTCTGTATGAAAGTGTCATGTGAGATTACACGCCAATGACTTCCTTAGCTTAAGTTCTGATTGACCCCCATTTCCCCTATCCAACATTATCTTTTAATCTTTACCCTTTCTGCAGTGGATGTGTAGGCGCACCACTTCCGTATACATGTCTTGCTCTTGTCTTGTTTTCCCTCTCTCTTATGTCCTTCCCCATTTTTTGGCGCGCTTTGTCTGTGCAGACGCTGAGACCACCAATGTCGGCTGATCAGCATGGCCCCGCCATCACTTTCCGCATTTATTCGGGAGCATAGTGGACTTACCGGTAGTAAAAGCAAACAAAACAAAAAACAAAACAAAAAAACAAAACAAAAAACAAAACAAAAAACAAAACAAAAAACAATCCTTAGTAGTGAATAGTGATGATGGGTGATTCGAACCAGTGCCTACAGTGTTGTCAAGACGACCATGGTTTTCATGACATGACATTGAGAAGTCGGGCGATAGTTATTTAATGCTGTGCAATTTTCTACCCTGCTTGCAGCATTGCCTCAGAACTGCTACCGGATGAAGTGGAGCCACGCAGAGGCTTTCTCCCACCACTCGACATAGCTCAGTCGATAACAGGATGTGCAAAACCACCATCCCGCCAAGGTCTACCAAGGGTGAGTTAAGCATCCAAAGAGAATTTGTGGTTCTACCTGCACATGATTGAAGTCCAACACCAGTGTTACTTGGTCCTGTGCGTGCACACACACACACACACACACACACACACACACACACACACACACACACACACACACACACACACACACACACACACACACACACACACATACACACACATACATACACACACAGAGGCACATATACCCACCCATACACACACACACACACACACACACACGCGCACACACGCACACACACACGCACATGAATGCAAGTTTTTGATTGCAGTTACAACCAAACATCCACCTATTATAATGTATCTTACATGTTTGTCTCTGTTTGACTGGAGAACCAAGGCTACTTAGAACTATAAAACTGGAATGTTATGGGGTCATAGTCAGAGGCGTGAGCATTTATGGGAGGGTTGGGTGGAAGCCTGGGGAGGGGGGGGGGGGGGTGTAAGAACCCTGTCACCAAGTTGGTAGAAGCGTATTGCATATGGTCAGCATCGTGTGCGTACTCTGGTGTTCTCATCTGCCTAGGTATCGTCAGCAACGCCACAGAACTCATTTGCTGATCTCCAGACAGTCGGCGCTGTGACACCGGAAGAGTTGACAGGCGCTGCCAACCGAGTGGCGCACGGTGGTGGTGGAGGTCCTCAGCCGCAGGCGCCATCAGGCCCCAAACCAGCCCACACCGCAAGGAGGTATCCTCGGTCATCATCAAGCCGATCGCGTCCAGCTTCGGGGGCAGTGGCCGATAGCTTACTACGTGACCCCAGGCCCTCTCCTGAGCCAGCTAATTCAAAACCGGCCCATCAGAAAGTGCACGGTGCAATGAGCAAACAAGGCATTGGCAATCACACAGATGAGCAGCTAGCTGCTAGTCAAACACTAGATAGAGTACAACAGGACTGTGAAAGCCCTAAGACATCAGCGAAGCAAGATGCTTCAATCATGCCAGACCCGACACCGCCGCAAAAGATTGAGCGTACACCCGGTAAGCAAGAGCAGTCAGATAGCGAAGCTGTCCAAGCAGTGAAGGACACAGGCAAGCCTGAGGCAAGAGACGCTCGGGGCATTACTGCTGCCGAAGCTCCCAGTGAACAACCGCCATCAAACGGCAAGAGCAAATGCACAATGGAAGAGCAGGCGGAGAGTCAGCAGTGGCTAGATGCGCAGAGAGTACTGCAAGATATCGACGCCGCACGGAAAGAGCGCGCTGTGAACTTGGACAAAGTGTGTGATCTGACACGTGCCCTGTATGGCAGACTGCGTGAAATCATCACATCTGGAAAAGTACCAGAAGAAGAAACACTCAGGAACCGCAAGAAAGTTCTCTCGACGGGATTCCGCCTGTTGCCACTGAAGCACGCCCAAACAAGCGTCCAAGTAGCGAAGATCGCCTTTGAAGTAAGTGCGCTTTACACACCATGTACCATGTAACTGTTATACGTCCATTGCAAGAGAAGCACGCAAATCTGCAAATGCACTGGATTTGTACGAACGAATATTCTCTCATAGCAACGGTAGGGGACAAGATCTGAATGAAACAGATCCAGACTAGCGCAAGATAACTGCCTAATCCACACAACTGGCGAAGCCATGTGAATCGACCCCCAATGCACCCCTGGTCTACACCACACAGAGCACATCGGAATAGGACGGGAAAGACAGTTACCTATGCACACCCTACACTTGCACGCGCGCACACACACACACACACACACACACACACACACACACACACACACACACACACTACTACTACTACTACTACTACTACTATCAATCAGCTACCCCTTGGGGTCATGCCGCCCTCCACTCCGAGAACTGAGCGCAAGGTGAGGGGCAGTGGCGCAAACAAAACAGGAAGTACAGCAAAATGAATTGAAAAAAAAGGAAATCAAAACAAGCTGCCATATTGATGGAAAGGGACTCACAAACAGAGGAAGGAAATATCACAAACCAGATGAACAGTCTGCTGTAGGTCCACTATAATATGCAACGACTGAAAAAAGGAACAAAATTAATGTGAACATGATGTTCTGTTCAACAATAACGTCTGTACGCGTACTGCTTCGGCCTTCATGAACCAGGAAAGCACAATCTTGAGCTGGAGGGTGGGAACCGAACGTCCCACAAGGGCTCCACAAGACGTACTTTCACGAAACGACGAGGAGTATGCGCAGCAAGATAACATCACTACACCATCGCCGCACGACGACTGGCCACTCAGGTCCAAACAACACGACAAATTCACAATTCCAGCTATCACCGCGCAGGAATAAATTGTTGCGAGTGTCACCTGTATCCTTTCTCATCCAGGAATCCACTTGTTTTGCCGAGCGCCACTGCATTGTTTCAGGCTGGGGATTGATCCGAGGGCTCGCCACGCCACTGCGGAGGATGTGGCAAGGCCGCAAGAAGACGGTGACGGCAACAAATTACCCGCCCTGGTCGTCAGCTCACTGAATGTCCTTCCGCGCGAGCGAAACCGGCTGCAAGGCATGAAAAGCCTACTGCCAGTCAATACCCAGGGACGACCCTGACCAGAAGGCCAAGGCCGCCCCGTGGAGGAAGCCAACCACACACACACACACACACACACACACACACACACACACACACACACACACACACACACACACACACACACACACACACACACACACACACACACACACACACACACACACACACACACACACACACACACACACACACACACACACACACACACACACACACACACACACACACACACACACACACACACACACACACACACACACACACACACACACACACACACACACACACACACACACACACACACACACACACACACACACACACACACACACACACACACACACACACACACACACACACACACACACACACACACACACACACACACACACACACACACACACACACACACACACACACACACACACACACACACACACACACACACACACACACACACACACACACACACACACACACACACACACACACACACACACACACACACACACACACACACACACACACACACACACACACACACACACACACACACACACACACACACACACACACACACACACACACACACACACACACACACACACACACACACACACACACACACACACACACACACACACACACACACACACACACACACACACACACACACACACACACACACACACACACACACACACACACACACACACACACACACACACACACACACACACACACACACACACACACACACACACACACACACACACACACACACACACACACACACACACACACACACACACACACACACACACACACACACACACACACACACACACACACACACACACACACACACACACACACACACACACACACACACACACACACACACACACACACACACACACACACACACACACACACACACACACACACACACACACACACACACACACACACACACACACACACACACACACACACACACACACACACACACACACACACACACACACACACACACACACACACACACACACACACACACACACACACACACACACACACACACACACACACACACACACACCTTTGACCTTGACCTTTGACGCCCATCGCCGGAGGCGATGATAGCAATGCTACGGCAGAAGCCATAGCAACTTGTGCTGGGATTACATGCACCATTCAACAGCTTGCAAGGCTGAAGAATTGACCGTCACTATTCAGCCTGGTCTACACCATACAGCTATTTGGAGTGACATTTTCTGGCCAGTGAATCCCTATTTTTGGTCTTTTCATTTTTTTTTTCCCGCACACATCACACCACATACTCCGGCATGCACTGGCTGTTGGTATCCACCCAGGAGAATGAAAGAAAAGTCAGGAAGAGTCTGAGAAAGAGAAGAAAGACGTGTGTGACCATAATCGTCGGGAATCGAACCCGCAATCTATCGATTGGAAATCGCTGCACATACCACTGCACCATATGGGACACACACACACACACACACACACACACACACACACACACACACACACACACACACACCTGTCCTGTCCTGTCCTGTAGAGCCACTGCCACAGGGGTCACGTGGGCCCCGGAGGGGCATCAGAGAGGAAGATGGAGCACGCAGCCTGATGACGCCGGAGATGGTGCGGCAAACGGAACCGGCGAGAACACACGCATACATGGCTTAACGAATTACGCTGCTGGGCAGTCGGGCGCGGGCCAGTCCTCGAGCACCGGTGACGACCGCGGCCTTGCACAGACCGAAAGCAGCGGGCACACACAGCACAGTGCGCAGCACAGCAGGCATCCACACACACACACACACACACACACACACACACACACACACACACACACACACACACACACACACACACACACACACACACACACACACACACACACATACACACACCTGGCCTGGTGTACAGCTGCCAAATGCTTGGCCACGCCGCCCCCGAGACAGGGGAGAGTACTCAAGTAGAAGAGAGAGAGTTCGAGAGAAGTCAGCACTGCCACTAGGAAGCCGCTCCGCCACTCCCTAAACAGTTGCTGTTTGGATGGCTTGACGCTCCCTGACCAGCTCAGGGACCTCGTCTTCGGTGGAAGGACAGAATACAGTCAGACATGAAACTGTGCCAAATTGATGAATGGTTTACTCTGGCCCAGGATCGTCAGCATTGGAGAGATGCGTACCGCACTCGTGTGCAGCGTCCTGCCCCGGTACTGCTCTCTTGCTTGGTATGTAAACAGACATTCAAGAGTAAATCTGGACTCGGACGACACACACACACACACACACATACACACGAGCACACACACACACACACACGCACACACGCACATACACACACACACGCACATACACGCACACACACACACACACACACACACACACACACACACACACACACACACACGGGCGCACGCACACACACGCACACACATACGGGGGTAATGCTAGGCTCAAGTGAGATCAAGTATGGCCGGGGTCTTCCCTCGTTTGCCCGCATCAACGCCATGGTTCCAGTATGGAATCTCTGTAAAGAAAGAAAAATCGTGGAATTCAAGATAATGACTGTTTTGTCACTTTTGTGTATGCGTTCGTGTGTTTATGCATTCAGCTTCGTGTGTCTGGTGCAAACCTGAGAAACCTGGTCAAGACAATCTTCTCAGTAGCACACACACCAGGCAATGATGCTGTCTTTGCTGATGAGCAGCTTCTTGGTAGGTGTTCAGACCGGTATGAATGTACAGATCATCGTCATGGAATTGTCCATCTACGCACATACCGTCAGTGAAGTGCACGGCCAGTAAATGTGCACTCTAAGTAAAGAAGCCACACATATTCCGGTTAACGTCAGTACCAGGTTCTCAGGTTCCAATCAAATGGTCATGGTTTGCATTCATAGTGGCTCACGGTTTGCATGGAACTCGCGCAAAGGTGCAGCAGGTGTGTACAAGTATGACCGGTTCCAATCTTTAGTATCACGCTTGGACGACAAACAGACATCAAATGAAATCCGGACTTAGAGAATTGAAAATGTTGACCATCATACCACTTCTTCCATGTACAACTGAGCTGTGTGCCCCCTCTCCCTGTTGTATCTGCTCAGGTCATCTGAAAAGGACATTGCTGGCCTCGACGTCGGATGGTGTAACATCTGATTCTGCCGTGTACGCAGGTGGAGTTCTGAAGCTGGCATCAAACAACACAGTTGTTGCGGAGCTCGTTGGAACAGAGGAGTTTGTGCTGCAGATGTCACGCTTTCTGCGCACATCAATGCAGTCGGTAAGCAGTGCACACAAGTGATAATGCTACACCTGTATGAACACTGTCCTTTGTGCGCCTCTCTTGAGAGCCGTGCATTCTACTTTCTGCTACTGTGGCAATACACTGAAAGGTACCACACCAGCATGCTATGAACCTCTGGCATTGGGATACCCTGACACGATGCTTACCGTCGAAGTCAGCCTCTGCTTGCCATGTAAAGAATCTTCTCCGTCATTGTGTACGATGGCCTCTTTCCACGTCCTCTGAGACATGTCGGATTGATCGTAGCGTCTTTGTGTGTGTGTGTGTGTGGATTCGCTGGTGCATGCGGACAAATCTGTTCAGTTGACAACGCCTGCCCTGAAGGCAAAGCTCTCCGAGAAAGACATCATGGACATGGGATCCAGACACGTGCAGGTTCGTGCAATCAAGCACTTTACTGACTCCTTGGGGTTGTCATGACACCCTGTTTATTATACTGGTATAGAGGCTAAGATGCACGTTATTTCTGACGTGACGTGCAATTTCACGTCAAATTTGGCGTAAAACTCCAAATTTCGAGGTGAGCTGCAGGTCACTCACGTTGTTATCCAACGCTCAAGCCAAGTACCGCGAGCTGAACTTTCGCGTCACGTCAGAAATAACGTGCACCTTGACCTCTCTAATATCAGAGTCATAAATTGTCCAACAGTAACATTGTTCTATTTCAAAGAAGTACTGGCATAGCAGCAGTCTGGCCCATTGTCTGTATTGCAGATTCTGTACGTATACTTATGGTTGGCTGCCCTGGGCTGTGAGACCGCCGACCGGTTATGTAATCCAGGTGCCCGTGACAACTGTTTGTACTCCAAAAGGGTTGGGGAGGGGGAGGGGGGAGAATTTACACTGAAAATCAAGGTTTTTTCAATTATGATCGGCCACAAAGACCGAGACCACATCTAGCAAGGGAGGTTTCTGAGCAATGTTCATACATACCTGAAAACTGTGTATGACTGGGATGATTAGTGCCTTTAACAGCATTTTTTTTATTTTCGGATATTTTCAAATCTTTGGTGTTAGAAACTAACCGCTTATGTAGTGCGGCATGTAGTGTGACACTGAGTGTCCTGTTAGATCCACAATCCTTGTACTTGCGCTGTATTGGTGTCTCGCTCAGATGACTGGCATCCTGAGAAACCTTGCAGAGCACCGGGAGATTCACACGTTCTTCCTGAAGCATCACATCAGCAAGCTTCTCTTCCCATTCCTGTCCTGCATGCCACAAGAGAAGGAACTCATCTTCAACATTGTCCGCGTATACAGGTAGGTGCACTGAACCTCCCAGTTGTGAACCTCTGTTACTCACATTGTGTGCTTGTTTGAAATTGTGTTTAACGGTATGTAGCATTATAATTATACTAGCACTTCGAAGTGGCAACCAAACGTTCTGGCAAGATTGCTAGTTCAGTGACTAGTTCTGCCAGTAGCTGGTGTCCATCTGATGCAGTAGTAAGGCATCAGATGGACTAATTGTGGCTGCCGAGTGCCTCCCCATAGTTATGAGTATTTGTGGATATGTGCATAGACTGTGATATTGTGAAGCAACGTAAAAGGAATGGTGGGAATCATTTTGCCGAACGGCACAGTGATGACAACCAGGGTTAATCTCTGGTGATGACTTCGGTTCTCTATCTTTTTTTTGCTTTGCTGTGTGGATTGCCACAGTTACCTGACTCAGGATGCCAGGTTTCAAGAGGTACTGGCGGCTGAGGGTGGATCTTCTACCCAGTTCCTACAACTCATTCAGCGATGTCTGGCAGCTGCACCCAAGCTGGACGTAAGCCATTTGTTATCGTCTTGCACTGCTCTCATCACCCCCACACACCCCCTCTCATGCACGTGCAATTTTTCCGGTCATACCCAAATTATTGTTCCAGTCGTACCCAAATTTGTGCAGTGTTGCACAGTGTTGCACTGTGCTGCGATGACAGTTCATTGTCCTGCATGCGGTGAAGCTGTTAGCACACATTGCATCTTCACATGCCTGCTGCTTGTACAGACGGACCTGCTGATCCGCCTCTGGTTTATCATCGGCAATCTGGAAGAGGGAGATGATGCATTCCGCGCCACTGTCGTGCCCGACAAGGACGCAGTGGACGGCTTGGTTGCGCTGGTGTCCCACACTGCTGACATTTTTTCTGCCACGCCACTGGTATGTGCGCACGCATTGTTCCATAGGAGTGAAAGGTCCCCTCAGTGAGATTTGAGCACTGTCATCTAAGGGCCTGATAGCAGATGTTTTTTGAAGTACTGCATCAACTGCACACTAAGTCCACACTTAAATTATTCAAATGCTACGACATGTTGTGACTTGCACTACACAGCGACAGCTCTTACAATCATTAGCCACAGGACACAAGTGTGTACTGTGTATACACACAGACAGAAGGACAAACAATTGCGATTTTGTAACTCAGAGTTTCATGAATTGAATCAACAGACGAAAGGTGTGTATGCGCATCTTTAGAAGTACTCCATGCCATTTTCATCCATGGCAGATCTGCTAACTGGTAACGTTGAACACTGACAGATGTAGCAAGGCATGCTCTAAAGCATGTGCTTTACTGTACTGTATTATATGTGTACATAGTCCAGGCTGTGTTCATAGCTTTTCACGGATGCTGGTACAGACTGGCTCACAGTATATTATTAGAGCCGGACGGTGCTTCTGCCGGAGGCTGTGCTCCTGCTAAGAAAAGCACGGGATGCTACTAACTACAAAGACCTATTTGTAGTACTGTAACGGCTACTATTAATTTTGCTGAAATATTGCGTTTGCTTTTGCTGCGAAATGGCAGGCGGGAGAAAGCGGACTCACTGATGAAGGTCAAGATATACTCAGCAAAGTGAGTGATTGGATGGCATGGTAATATCTTCATGCACACACTGTAGACAGAATGCATCGGTACGCGGTGGCAAGTTATTTGTTGTGAATCAAAGCTTCATGCCAATAGGGGGTCATCAGACAACTTGCTCCATCCAAACCACATTGTGAGAATAGGTCCGCGCGTTGTGCGTCAAGCACTCCTGCAGCAACAGTGCCTACATAGATGTGTACGTGTGTGCACGCGCGCGCGCGCGCACGTGTGTGTGTGTGTGTGCACGCATGCGCATGTACATGTGTGCGTGTGTTTTTGTGTGTGTGTGTGTGTGAATCTTCTTGCACTGATTCTTGAGAAGTTAATCCTATAGTTCTGCTTACTGTTTTCCATAATTATTGTCACCGCTTATCGCAACCGTGCAAAACGTAGACTTCCTGAGCCGTGCACACATAGTGATGTCACTATGATCACCATGTACGGTACATGTGTGTGATGGTTTGGGGTTGTGAGTAGTGCCTCCTCCCTACTGCTGCATGTGTTGTACGCTTGGGATAAGTGACAGCAACTCTGGACGGCCGAATAGTGCTTCTTTCAGGGGGTTTTCTTCACTTCTAACATGGAGAGACAATTTCTCCAAGTCCTTGAGCAGAAGGACAAACATATTGTAGTAGTGCAAAGCACGGGGGCAATGTGCGTGCGATATTCTTTCCGGTACACTGCAGACCTGCAAGTGAAGTTCAGTTGCAGTCCTGTTGTGACTGACTGGCTGATTAGTATGAGATCAAGAACATCTCAGCTGGATCATGTTTTATGCTCCTCATGTTTTGAACTTCTCTGCCAACTCCGTTATAAAATAAATTAAATAATGTGGTCAGTTGTACTGCATGCTGCGTGTGACTCTAGGCCATCCGAGTCCTGGTCAACCTCTGCCCAAGCCAATCTGTTGGGCCTATGCTTGTGTCTAACAATGCCCTGTTTCAACTGATCGTCAGAATGTTTGGTAAGATGAGTTTCAAAGCCGATGATTGCTATCATCGAAGCTCTTACTGTAACTCTGCTCGTGCCCGTTGACATTCTATTGCAAGCACATCAACTATCACAGATGCCTCTGCAGTGTGTAGTAACAACTTATACTAACAATGTGTGTTTGTTTTCTGAAAGGAATTGCTTCTTGTTAGCAAGAGAGTTTTTATAATATAAGATGCACTATCAAAGCTTGCATTAGCATCCAGAGAAAATTTAGGTTGTACCATGCCAGCTCATGTAGTGTTGTCTGCCAGGAGCACAGCACTGAGTAATAAGTACAATCAGTCATGTAGCTACTGAGCAAAGCCTACTATTGGATTCATTGCCTTGTTTGTGATATGAGTGCACACAACATTCTATTCCTTGCCTTAGTACCAGCGGTCATCTTATTGATTCCGGTGATTGTGTTGTGTGTGTGTGTGTGCGTGTGTGTGACCTGGCCTGGCCTTGCGGCATGACTAGAACACAAGCACATATCCAACAGCCCTGGCGTGATGAAGGTTGTGATGGCCTTGCTGGGCAATCTGTCGTTCTACGTGGTCACCACCAGTGTTCTACTGCGGGAGCAGAACAAGGTCTTGCAGTGTAAGTTACTTGATGCATCCCGGCCAGCCACGTACATGTATACTATAGAGGTTGTGCGATTACGTCATCAGTTGAGATGCTTTAGCAAAGTCGCGGCACAACAATGCACGAGCGACTCACTAGCAAATGTAGCAACTCACTAGCAAATGTCCGTGTGTGTACAATTGTAAGTGGCAAATGTCCGTGTGTATACAATTGTAAGTGCATTCTTTGACTGCGATGCACGTAACAGTGTTTGCCTTAGTACCAGCGGTCACGTTATTGATTCCGGTGTTTGTGTGATGTGTGTGTGTGTGTGTGTGTGTGCACGTGTATGTGTGTGTGTGTGTGTGTGTGTGTGTGTGTGTGTGTGTGTGTGCACGTGTGTGTGTGTGTGTGTGTGTGTGTGTGTGTGTGTGTGTGTGTGTGTGTGTGTGTGTGTGTGTGTGTGTGCGTGTGTGTGATTCAAACATCAGTGATTGCACCGTACATCTCACTGGAGAATGTGGACATTGGAAGAGTCGCAGCACATGTCCTGAGTAATCTGACACGATCGAAGGAAGGCCGTGTGTTTGTAGAGCAGAATGGACGTGAGTAAACCCAACATTGAACTGAAGTGGAAACTATTCAACTGTTCATGATTGCTTCCTTTGTTTCATTCTGAGAAACCCGATTGTCACTTCACGTTTCAGACGTGTGCCCCATACGCCTTCAAACTAATAACACCAGACTTGGATCTGTGTTTGTTTGTTTTATGCTTTCTTTTATTTAACAATACTTTGAAAGCAAATTGATGCTTATCTAGGGAGCGTTGTGTAGTGAAAAAGGGGTGTAAAGGTGGGGTTTAAAATTGTTTGACTTGACTATCTGTGCTTTGCTCTGTCTAGTTCTAGACACGGTAATCTCAGTGCTGGCAGATGCTTCTGATGCTGACATGGTCTACTACTTGCTGGGATCCCTGGTCAATCTCAGTAGCGAGGTGTCACTGCGTTCTCAGCTCCGGTCAGCCAAGACCATTACTTGGTATGATGTGATACACAGATGTGATGTGATGATGTCCCATGAATACCACTGCTACACTGGCAAGGCTACTTCTGTTCACTGTAATTTGACTTCACAGATACTAGGTCTGAACTTGTACATGAGTGTGTTATTGATCAGGCTAGTTATTCCTTCAGAACACAACAACACCAAAACTCTCAGCCGAAATAACCCTTCAATGTATAGTGCACTGGTTGAAAGGCAGAAATTTGGAAACCAGCTCACAGTGTGTGTATGTGTATGTATGTATGTGTGTGTGTGTGTGTGTGTGTGTGTGTGTGTGTGTGTGTGTGTGTGTGTGTGTGTGTGTGTGTGTGTGTGTGTGTGTGTGTGTTGCACAATGCACTGTTGACAGGCTGATCAATGCGGTAAAGTACTATGGGCCGTCTGATTGGGAGATTGCCTCGATCAGTTGCCAAGTTCTGTGGAACTGCTGGTAAGCCACATGTGCGAGATGGGCTTTTGCAGTTTAGAAGAAAAGAGGCTATACCACTTATATTAGTATGGAGGTTACAAAATTGGTGTTCGCACTCCAATGAACGTCGAATTCAATGACGAAATTCGTTTCATGATTACCAAACAGAACTCCTACTGCAAAGTACTTTCATGACGTTGACAGATTGGACATGGGTACAGACAGTACAGCGTAGTACTGAAGTAAATTCATGACTCCTGACACAAATCCGCGGTTCGTGTTTCGACTGCTTTTCCGAACGAAAAGTGCGAAAGTTCGCAATCCAGTTCGCAAAATCGAAAAGCGTTCGCAGATTAGAACACGAAATTCGTGATGCTAAACCTCCATAGTATCATGTTAATGGTACCTCTCCAGTATGTACATGTCGGCTGCTGTGGTCCTATGCAAAGCGCACACAATGCATTGACTGTTGTTTATGTATGTACGTGGGAGTGGTCCATGCGGTCCTAGAGAATACTGCAGGCCTTTACTTGATACCTGACGTCGGCGTGATTGTGTTCTCTTTGCACTTGCCTGTCACAGCAACGAAATACAGGAGAGCGAGGACAAGCAGCATGCACTGGGACAGAAGAGTGCAATGCACATCGTATCAGTACTTGAAACCTACACGGGTAAGTATGTACACTCGGACACACTAAGAATCTTACAGGATGCCCACAGCACTTGAATGACCTGTAACTTACTTACATTGAGGGAGAGATTGTTGTCTATCCATTTGACACTGGGCAGTGAAAAAAGGTGAAACACTTCCTGTTCGGTTAGCATGACTGCTGATTTATATGGTGGAATCTTCCTACTTGGTATGCTTGGTACTGCAGGCATGACAGCCATAGGAAAATATCAGCTCTTGCAACTGTCCTTGTTTCTGTGTGTCCCTGTCTTGCTCAAGATTCTTGTCCCTTTCCTGAGGATTTGGATGACTGTGATGCTGATGAGAAAGAGCGGTTGGAAGAAGCGTGGAAGACGCACTTTGTACCAGTAGCTCACATGCTGCTGCCATTGGTACAGTCTCATATCAGCTGCTGGGAACCGCTGAAGGAAGAAGACGATGCTGATGCCCGAGATGATTCACATTGACTTGCTAGCCACGGTGGTGTGCAGTACAGTTGAACAGTTCTGATAATACCAGCATGTGAGGTACACCACAGCTATACAGTGGCAAAGCAGTGGACTACACCACAGCTATACAGTGGCAAAACTGTGGACTACACCACAGCTATACAGTGGCAAAGCAGTGGACTACATCCCCTCAATATGGTGCTAAGCAGCTATACGTAACACCAATTCCAGAGCAATGGAGGATAGATAAGAAGCGACCTGCGCAGTGCTGAGCCTAGCCGAGAGCGGAACACTACTTGTTCTACGCAGGCGTGCAGTTTTTGTTAATGCTGTGTTGACGCCTGGACTGCCCTGTGCCTTGGCGCTGAGTGACTGTGCTAGCAAAGAACAACCAACCGTTGGCTTTCGGCTGCAATAGAACGTAGCATGCTCACTGCAGATGCCGTGCACTTGTGCTGCCATTGTTATCTACAATCTTGACCCGCTAAGAAACACGTACGCTTACATTCTACTTCCGGTAGACATTACTTTTCTATGTTGCTGTATTCTGCAACTGCTTGGTGTTGCATTTTCTTAGTTATTCTAATGGAAAGTATGATGCGTATGGTGTTGTTGACCGCCGTGCTTGGACCAGACCATGCACAGAAGAATCACATTATTTGGAGGCTCGAAAATATCGCCACATCAACATAGCCACATCTAAACAAGCAGAACTGATGTGCGGGCAGTTCAAGTACAGCAGCAATATTCATAAGACCTGATCATACCCGTCATGGGAGTGATCTCAGTGAATTTTACACTGGGCTCTTGGCCTCCCACTCAAGCTTTTTTTTTTTTTTTTTTTTTTAAATTTTTCAAATAATCTCAGCTGTCCAGAATAACTTACAGTGAACAACAAACAGTAAAAAATAAAAAAATAAAAAACACTAGAACCTAATTTTATAGCTTCAGTTTCTTCCTACAATGTTGTCGGGTAAAGTCCCTACAATTTCTAGAAACTCAATCATATGACCCCATTCAATGGTGCTAAAAATTAGGAATACACTGCTTGAACCTACTTTGAGATATGGAAAACTAAACAGATCCTAGCGAAAATAGCTGACGAAAATACTTTCAAAATAGCTCAACCCTACCTGCATGTACGCACAAAACCACATACTCCAAACACACTGTCTGTGTACATGTGCACTATCCTGCACAACATGCTGTATTTCGTACAAGATAGTGGCAGGGACTTGTATGCTTCTACCCTGTAGTTTGGCCTTCAAACATGTAGTTGCTGCATATTCCACTAAAACACCTACGGTAACTGTTGCATTTTAAGAATGTGCACATGGACCAATAAACATATCCAGTTCTGACGTACATACACATCATCTCCGCCATTAAAATTCATCCTTGGGGTATGCGTGGCGTGTTTGTAAACAAGTTTGGCAGAGTGCTGTAACCCAGGCGACGACGTGGGTTGCATTGACTGTTCGTCAGCGTGTAATGCCACGATGGTGTTGAGAGTGCAGGCATAGAACATGATATGCCTTAGTATACTGCACCTGTATGCATTGCAGACAGGTACAGCTTATGGAGCAACAAGACCACAGCAGGGGCCATGTGGACACGTGTAGTCGAGTGTTGACACTAAGACCGTAGTCTCAAGGTGCCTTGTCACTAGTGTATATATTAGAACACAGTACTAACGTTAATACAACTTGTGATACATGTACTAATACGCTTCACTGGCTGTACTGTCAGTGAAGTGGATTGTTTATCACAGTATCGTGGACGCTACCATGGTTACTGGCAGTAGCTCAACATGCCCATCTGATTTGCACATTGATGTACAATGTTGTTTGGTAACAATAGCGAGGGAAGTCGAGTCAACAGCAAAAAAAGGACCAGATGCAGCACTGCTGTGATACCAGGCTGTCTCCCGCCAGCACTAGTAGGTCAGCTGTCTTGCTAGGGGAGTCGATGGTGCAGAGGAGCTAGAGCGCAAGCCCTGCAATCGTGTGCGCCGCAGCAACTGTGGCGTGCTGTGCTGCACAGACTTCGGCACTCGGTGTCGCTGACAGTCGCTCACAATGTCACTGACAGACGACGCAAGCGTCTTGCCACATGCGTCCGATAGGTCCATTGCACGTACAGGTGGAATGGATGCAATCCTGCTGCTCTGCCAGCCCCGTTGACAATTCTAGTCAAACCAACGTCAGTGGAAAGCCGAACAACAAGACTAGTATCACATGTACTGTATTTACAGGCTGGCATACATAAGCCTTATAAGGTACAGTCAGATGTGAACATTTGTCATCCTGCTCTGCACTATCTCTGCAGTTGTTGCCGCGGTCAGGCCAGTGAAATCATGTGATCACGTGATTGCCCGTATAAGAGGCTTTAAAGGTACTATACTTGACCAATACATATTTAAATACATATTTAGGTTCTCAATCTGCGCACAGAACTGTTTCGTCCTTTGTGGACTCATCAGCGCAGCACAGAGGAAATGAGGCCGAACCTGATAGCAATGAAATACTTCAGTATATATTTTCCAAAGCCAGATTTAAACCAGGCCATATTTAGGTTCCCAAGTCAAACACATGATTGTAGTGCTTGTTTAATCATCAAACTTACCTTTGCCAGCCCAAAGCTACCACCACCATCCGGATAGCAGCAGCTATGATCATCGCAACCACTACGCTGACCAGCGCGTTTTGATGACGGTGACCACTTGTATGAAGACCGTAGTGAGGAACGAGGGAAACTGACGCTGCAAACAGAACAAAGCAGGTGGAAATTGATCCTGCTCCAGCTGCAAAGGACCTGCATCAGAGCTTGACAAGCGTGATCATATCACAAAGAATCCTGGTGAATTACTTGTAACCTGGCAGATTTCTCTACAGGCAATCAAACCTACATTGCTAGACCGAATAAAACCAGCACCAGAATAAAGTGTGCAGATATCTGCAAAAAACTGCCTACTTTGTGGAGCACGTACACTTGAACATACTTCAAGTAAAATGATTTGCAGGTTTGATAGCAGTCAGATGTCATAGGTCGCACCAACAGTAGGATCGACACAATACTGTGACAATAGCAAAAAAATTGCACTGGGACTTCAAACTACAGCAAAGCCTGCATGTAGCCAGCAGCACTGCGATGAGAGACAACCTGCTGAATAAGAGCAGTCATCACTTCAGAACCTAAGCCACCTATCTACACACTATAACTTGTGTAAATGATTTTGTGCACCATGGCGTGTTCTCTACACATAATTATCATGTCTTTGATTCAAGATAGAGACAACTGAGGTGGCAACACTTCTTGCTTTGCCATAACAGAAACAAACTGAAGAGTGCTGGAAAAACCTGGTACAAATCTGCAATATATTTTTGTGTAAGAACTTACCGAACATAGGCATGGGGGTTAGATGATGCAGTACACGTACGCTGGGATTTACTGCACAAAGTACATGTCCGCAAGTCGCCATGGTGTAATGGCTCTGGCAACAGCCGTTCTCCTAGCCGATAACTTCCAGCCACTGCATATATATTTAGATAAAAAAACAACAACAACAAAAACTTTAAAAAGGAAGACATGCAGCTAACATGCACATTAACACAATGAATTCAGGAGAGGGAGGGGGGGAAGTGGGGCATTACTCCAAGATTTCAAGATAGGTGCACTCCCCTCCCCCCCCCCCCCCCCCACACACATATTGTGGACAAAATGGAGCAAGTTATTAGCCTTATGTACATTGTACAGATGTACAACATCCCATGTGCACTCGGGTGCTCATTGCGTGTGCTATAAATGGGCATTTGACCAATTTAGCCCAATAGTCAATGGCAGAAAGTCGCTTTTCCAGCTTCATCACTTTGGACAGAGCTAATGACTAGCTAGATTTTCGCCCAAGAAAAGTTGTTACATGAAATGCCTGCTGCGTACGTTTCGCAGTGGAAATAGTAGTAAATACGACAGGGTCCTGCACGTTCAACACCCAACCGGGTCTGCGGGATTCTACGGCTATGGGATTTTGTACATCTGCACAATGTGCACAAGGCTTTTTGCTGCGACTCAGAGTATAACGCCAAAAAAAGCTACCAGTAAACAATACAATTCTCCGTGTGAATGAACTCCATCAAGCCATGTAACCTGGTCAATTTCGTTTGGTTTACTAGACAATAATTTACTGGAATGCATTTTGTTTTGCCGGTAAACATCACACACTGCAATGCCAGATGATGGGTACTCACTGTCGAGCTGGTAAGGAGTTGATCCTGCATGAGCCGGGTCTGATTTGATTGTGTGGTCTTGTTTTGTCTTGGCTTTGCTCTTAGCAACCGTTGGATGGGAACATGCAGCAGACGAGGCGCTGCACACATCAACAGACACAACTTCCCAACATAAGTGGTAGCATTGGGTTGATCGTTAGCCAGCATACACAGGTAAAAAGTAAACAACTTAATGGCAAGCAATAACGGAGAGATCCAATCACAACTAGCTAGCCATTACTCAACAGTGACACCATCATAATCGTTCTCACCGTGCAGCAAAGCACTCCTCGTGGTTAGCGTGACGGAAATCGTTTAGTTTCGAGTAGAACTCTTCATCCTTCTTTACAGCCGTTGCAGGATCTTGGGAGGGCATGTCAGAGGAACTGGCTGCCATTTCTCGCTCGATGCGACTGGTGATCCAATCATATCCTAAAGGTGTACTGGAGGTCGGCCTCTGCCCAAGGCTCCACGACAAAGACGAGGACACATGCCGATGACCAGAACGCCTGCCTGGAGACGTGGTATCAGTTGCCTGCAGCAACAATGAAACAATCATGACTATGGTTACACTTCAGCCGGTACAGGCAGTCTCTGTCCCATGGGCTGAGGAAGTTGATGTGAAACGCACACAATCGTCCACAGAGCATTGCCCCGGCTGAAGCAGCTCTAGCACGGAATCAGTATAACTCATTGTATTCCGAGGCTCTACCATTGTACCACTTGCTTGTGTCACTTCTGAACATACCATAAAAAAGATAAACTGCGCACTTATATTCTTTATATACACATAAAGGCTTGTCTTGTGTATCGAATATGAGTGCGCGGTTTATCCTGTTTATTGCTATAAAAGAAAGAAAAAACACGATAATACATGCAGTCCTTGCTAGAGCACTGATCGCTCACGTAACATTTTTGTTCTCCATCTCTTTGCAAACATTCACACTTGGACCAAGAACAGTAATTATACTAGTACATGTAAATGAATGCGCTCTAGCTCCTGCACTGAGGCATCATAATTATGACATCCATTTGTAGCCTGGCCTCAGTGGGCCAGGCAGCAGACAAGGAGAATCATCAGATCAAACTCACAAGTAGGTCACAGTTCAGTTGTAGATCAGATGTAGACTCAGAATCAGAGAGAGGAAGAGCATGAACTGATGTGTGACCGCCCTACTTATACCTGGCCAGAGTGCTCTCTGTCCAATCAGGAGCTATGCATGTGACTACCATGACTACAGGTGTGGTGCAACTGCACCAACTAGGAATGCAGTGAGGGTACAATCAAGAGTGCATAAACAAGTGTATGCAACTGTGGTTATGGGTCAGTGCGCGGCGCGCTGCCTTCATTACGTAACTTGCCTTCATCACGCTCTGAAAGCATGCATTCAAACTCACAATTTCTCGTACGAGCCCATCTGTTTTTGCTCGATTCGTTCCAGTACCTACGCAATCTCTAAATTCTGGCGCTTGAACTCCAGTTCCGTACGAAAGTTCATTTCAAACCAGAGGAAAAGTGCGGTGTTTGATTTTCCGCAGTGCGCGGACTGCAGCTGAATGATGTAATGAAGGCAGCGCGCCGCGCATCTGGCCCATAGAAAAGAGATCACAGTTGCATACTCTTGTTTAGGCCATCATTTTTTATAGCTATGTTTCGCGTCGTCCGCACGCATACGTTTTGACTTTTTTCGGAAAAAAATAAAAAAATCGAACATGCACAGTGAGTGTACGATCGTGCGAGTCATCAGTGTGGACTGGTTGCGATACGGCGAAGATGGGATTCATAAATGGCCTCTAGGCCAGCGTTGGTAAATCGTTTGTTCGGCATCTGGGAGCAATATTCTATGAGCTTACACCAGACCGCATTGATCGCCTCAAGCTGAGAGGATGCGTTGTTCCGGAGCTCTTTGCACCGCTGCTGAAGTCTCAGTACAATAATCCAGCGAAGCATGGGCACCAACGGTTGCCTCCTCTGTCCAAAGTGAATATTTACTCATGCTGATAACCCAGATGTTGTGCTTCGATGTACGTTTTTTCTCTCGAATGTACACCATGCACGAGCTATTGTGCTATGTACAGTGCATACACCTCTGATGGGCCTTTTTTATTATTTTGCAACTTTTTATTTTTTTCCACCTCTCGCATATGATTCTGGAAGTTGAACTGACGCGAAACATAGATATAAAAAATGATGGCCTTATGGACTCTTGGTACAATGAATGAGGCATGCCCAAATATGTAATATGCACTGTGTTACACATTAATTTTGTTTGATCTGAGCCTCAGAAATATTTTCATTACGCTACTAGTATACGGCCAAGCAGAGTGGCGATTATCTCCATGTATAATGATGTACATGTACCTTGGATTGATAAGCGGGACGAGCATTGGACGGGGATGAGAGCAACTCCTCAGCTGTTCTTTTGGGTACTGCTTCCGCCATCCTAAATTCCAGAACGGCAGAAGACACCGTACATGGGCTACTGCACTGTGAAACTAATACTTATCACTCGAGCTACTGCTGAGCGAAGAGTTGTCTTGGACCACGAATGTGAGCAGTATTTACCATCGACTCAGTGCCAAAAGACTGAGTTGACTCAAGACTACTGTGTTTCTAAATTTTGAGTATTTCCCCCAGATCATAGTGCCAGATGGCTTTACTTGTTTCTGTTTGAAGCCACGCTCCTGAGGCCTGATCTACCTGATCTACTGCTGTTGTGCGTGCTCTATCGCATGGTGCATATTCAAAATTTCAAAAACGACCTCCAAACCCTGCACATACATTGTGCACATACTAGTATGTGGCGGCGCCGTGGCCCGTGCGGCCGTGCCCCGTGGGCCATGCGCTACACGTGCCAAAAACAGACACGTGCAACATGGCCACGTGACGCGAGTCGGGAAAGCTCAAATAATTCGAACTCGACTATCAAGAATGGGATTTTGAAACAGAAGAAGGGACTTTTCTATTTTTAAAAGCTTTGATGATATCCCCATCGACATCAGGATTGGAAGTGACCTTGGAGAGTTGGCCTGTACGACCCTAATTCAGCTCTTGACAGGCTGGTTTTGGTCGGGAGAATGGCTCGTCTCTATAGAAGCATTTCCCCGTTTCTTCCTCCTGACTGGGCAAAGCAACTTCCAGTTGATTCAATTCCAAAGACCGCAGTTTCCGTAGGTATACAAGAGTGACTGTTGATCTTGTATAATTGTTCATAAAATACATGTAAAGTCAAGTATGCTCGCTTATGAATATTATGAACAGTACTATGGTCTCTGTTGGCCATACTCATATTGTATTGTATCACAGGACTCGCCTCTCTTTTCGCAACCAGCCTCAGTTGGTCTTGGTTATAATAATTCATCACATCTAGCTAGAAATGAAGAAGAAAGTGTCTAATCATAGCTCAGCATGTAAGGAATAAAAAAATGTTGGGCTTTCCCCAAAAGTATGTTGTCTATTATCAAGCATGCTCGGGACGTCATTTTTTAACGGTCAAACTGCCTAATAGGCGATTCAGACTACGGCCAAATGTGACCACATTTCTACGACTCAGATAGATCTGATCAGGGATTGTGCATAAAATTTTGAAACACGACTGCATCACCATGGAAATTCAAGTTCAGACGTGATTTTGGCCGTAGTCTGAATCGCCTATAACCCCAAATGCAGTGAGATTCCCAAGTGATGGCAAGCGGAGATGATGGGCTGATTATGCCCGCTGCGGGAAAGCTGGCTATTGCCAGTATTGGTCATAGCCTGTGAGCGGTATGCATGTAATGGTGGTGTACAATGGGATCCCTTACATAACACTGTAGGCGTATCCATTTCACTGTAGCGGGCTGCATATGGACATGGCCCTATGCAGCTATTTTTTTAATTTTAATTTTTTCCATTCCTCCACTAATGAATATTTTTACGTAATCAAGTGGTGTGCTTCACTGTCCAAAGAGTGCTCAATACCCATGTAGGGCAGAGCCTTGTGTAATGAATATTTTATCATCTTTTCTCTCTTTTTTTCTTCGTTTTAGCTTGCTCAACTGCCGACTCCTATTCATGAGTGGTCTCGGTTTCCAGGTGTACCTGATGGCTTTTCTGTTGGCATCAAGAGGGATGATATGACACATAGCACATTATCCGGCAACAAGGTAAAAAAAGGCTGCGCTTTGTGCAGCTTAGACCATCATTGGGCAATACCGTTCTCATTTGAGCTCCATGCGGTCGCACCTCTGACTGCAAAAAAAGCATGACGCAGTGAACCAGTCAGTGAACCAAGTATACAGTCCAGCCATACTGGCCAAATAAAAATATTAAGTCATGTGACCAAAATCCTCTACTGTTTCATGTTGTGTAGGTGCGAAAGCTGGAGTTTCTTCTTGCTGATGCTATCCAGCAAGGCTGTACATCTGTCATCACATGTGGTTCCATTCAGACCAACCATGGTAGAGCAACAGCTGTAGCAGCCAGGGAGCTTGGTCTGGATCCATATTTAGTTGTCCGTTCTCGACCAGCAGATGTGGTAAGAAATTGGTGAATGACTAGCTTAACTTGTTGCCATGTTGCGCAGCTACCTGTATTCACAAGTACATTGTGCTGTAAAAGCCATTATTCTAACGAGGCGCATATATAACGATTTCCCAAAATTGACTAGTTTACGTGTACCAAAGGTAACGATTTTCACTCATTCTCAACGCTCAATAGGACAGTATATGTATCGATTTCTGTATAACGATTTCTATTTTAACGACAGATTTCTCCTCGTTAACTCGTTAGTGTTAGCACTTCGTTATATATATGGCTTTTACAGTAGTCTCTTTTAGATCTTCCCCCCAATGTGTACTGTACGGGGAATTCTACGTCTCTTGGCTGCCCATTGTGGACCAGAAGACGCAGTGAATGCACTGTAGAATGGCATTTCAAAGCAGTGCTATGGCCATGTAAGCCGATGTTTGCACCATGCTATTATTCAGGTGAGACTTCTATTCAAGCCGCAATTTTATATGTAGCCAATGCTCAAAAGCATGGTCATGTGCTAACATGCTCTTCCCATTCGTGTGCTTGACCCCAGTTCATGCTTGTATGTTACAAGACTCCATTAGGACCATGGTCAGGAGCAGTCATCTATTTTTTTGGCGATTGCACTAAACAAGAAGATGTGACTGCCCATGGTGTATCTCTATCCTGGTGCAGTGTGTTTGCACTCTGCTGTTTTCACTGCTCAGGAACAAACGGACAACTATCCGTGCGCTGGAAATGTTTTACTCGACAGGATGGTTGGTGCTGGCATCATATTTGCGCCGTATGGGAGTCAAAAAGAGAGCTTAGCTCCCCGTATGAAGACACTTGCCGATGAGTTGTGAGTTTTCTTATTTCTACTAGACCTGTCATGCCAATATGCTTCTATGTTCTGCTCTACTGACTGATGGCTCTCATTGTCTTCTCTCCTAGGTTTCTATTCCACAGAAGAACAAGCTTATGCACACCAATGCCTTGTTCCAACTCTACCCTGGTAGTGGTACAAATAATTTTACCTTCTGTCATGGCCCTTTTGTTGCATGCGTTTCACTGTTGTTTGTGATAAGGCTTGCACAGGGACAGAAAGCCTACGTCATACCAGTCGGTGGATCTAATCAAGTTGGCATGTGGGGATACATCGTGGCCTTCCAAGAAATGATGCAGCAGGTTAGTTTATCGGCAAGTTTGTGTGAAATGGGGAAAGCAGTAGCTTTCAGCCTTTGATTCAGTGATTCTACAGAGCCAGGTGCTGTTGTGCAGTAGGAACTGCTGGAATTCTTGTGGTCAGAACTGTATGCTTGGGCATGGGGAAAAGTTTCACAGTTTACATGCGATTCAGTTAGACTGAGTATTCCGCATCCTCAGGAACACCACCACCCTCTAGGATCAAGGCGCAGATGCAGCTCCTAAAGCGGTTCCACGAAAATCGGGCCAAAATCGCCCTTCCGTCTTCCGCCGCGAATATTTAATCCCGTAGTTATGCAAAAGACGTCACGATCAGCGGTGTCTGGCGCTAGCTGAGGTCAACAATGCTTCATTTCGGATATTTATGTGAGGCATATGTCCCAGAGTGGGAGATACGACAGGTTAAGGCATTTACAAAGAAAGGAACTCATAAGATCACTATGTGTGGTGACGACACAGCTTTTCTCTATATCGTCACTCTCTAGGAAGCTTGCTACTGTACTCCTTAGCAATACATCCTCTGCGTGGCATGTTTATTGTCTGTCTCTCTGTCTCTCTTTCTCCATACTATGGGCGTATACCAGGGTGTGCTGGAGAACTATGATGATATTGTGCTTGGCTGTGGCAGTGGAGGCAGCTGCTGTGGACTGGCGGTCGCGAACTATCTTCTCGGATCACCGTTAAAGTGAGCTAGCTTACTAAGCTTAGGTATACTAGCACATGGCCCCGCTGTGCTTAGTATCAAAGATCAAAGTGCCTTGTGGAGCCAGTGATGATTTGGAAATTTGTTGCGCCATTGTTATTTCAGTGGGACCAAGATTACACTTTCATGTACTCTTGGTGCAACTTGCGCAAGCACCGTTTCCAGACGGTGTTCTCTTATCGTTGGGACCTCGGCATCTGGGGTAGCCGTACCCTCTCCATGACGAGACACTGGATCTGGGTCTGAGGTAGGGGCACCCTCTCTCCCCATGGCGAGATCCTGTATCTGGGTCAGGGGTCGAGTGCATGTATCATCTTCTCTGTGACAAGGTCTTGGGTCTGAGATAGGCTCCCCTATGTTGTGGTCCTGGATCTGGTTCTGAGCTCAGCATGCATCATTGCTGGTTAGTTGTGTGGAAATTGAATGTTCATACTGTGCGTTTTCCATACTCCAATGTGGCAGAATTCACGGAGTGTGCGTTGCAGACAATGCCGACAACTTCTACCAGGGCTTAGATGCTGAGCTTGATGTGCTTCAGCTGCGCAGCAAGGTAGCGGCTCGTGACATCATTGACTTTGTGGACGGATACAAGGGCGCTGGATATGGCATCTCAAGCGATGAAGTGTATGGTAAGCACTGTGGTGGGAGTTGTGCAATCCGGACCAGTGGACCAATGGCAGTCTGCACTTGCAACCAAAAGGCCACGTGACCTTTCACATGTATCTACAGTACTCAAGGTTGTTTGATGGCGCTCTGAAAGTGCATGTCGGTCCAGACTTCACTCACCACGACTGTAGTATGATGATGTTGTTCTCCTTGCACTGTAAGTGCATTTTCTCTGCCACTTTTTAAAATGTAATAGATATGCAGCATAATGCTAGTACAGTTCGATGGGGGTACTTTGGGATCTCCTTGACTCATTCAGATAATTTCGACTTGAGTTCATCTTCCAACATACTGACCAACCACCACAATCTCAATCCCTTGACAAGACATGCAGAATCCCTGGATTTCTCTCGAAATCCCTGGATGGCACAAAAACAAGTGAAAAAGAGCTTTTCCCGCCAAAAAAACGTTCGACTCTGCAGCTGTGCGTACAGCACAGATCGACCCTGTACTAGGCTGTAGTGCAGTTTGATCAGTCGGCGCCCGCCTGTCACTTTGTCAGTGCAGATCTTGCATGGTCAGGTCTTCAAAGTGCTGTGCACAGTTCGAAGTGCGAATAAGCACCGTACATACCTTTGAAAAAAGTTCATTCGGGAGAAACCATGGAGTTTTCAGGAAAATCCTGTATCAGACAAAACTTTGGTTTTTCCGGGAGTTTGCTTAAAATCCCCGGGACCCCGGGAGGAGTGTTGATTTTCCGGGATTTTCCCGGGAAAAACTGGAGGGTTGGCCAGTATGTTCCAATGCAGGGCCTTGTGCGGTCTCTTAGGAGCTTATTCTTAACAGCCAGCCCTGTTTAGTGTTTATGTCATGTGGACTACACAGTGGTAGCCTTCATGACGTAATCACGTGATAACTTTTAATATGTATGTTCTACCTTTTAGACCTGGTGCTGTCCGTGTCTCGCAGTACTGGTGTCATCCTGGACCCAGTGTACACCGGCAAGGCTGCCTACGGACTGCAGCAGATGATGCTCAAGCAGCCAGAGCGCTTCAAAGGACGCCGTGTCCTCTTTATACACACTGGTAAGGAACTGTGTTGTCAGTGAGCATTAAAAAAATACATTGTCAGTTCCGTACCATTTTATCCCATGATCGGACCATCTAGTATCTGGCTTTGTGTTGTGGACAATAACACATGGCTCGTGGCCACTAGTACTTGTTTCCTTGCTCTGTGAAGTAGGGAGTGAAAAGACCACAGACACCTGTTCGCCGGGAGTTTCCGCAAAAGTTGGTACTTTAGGGTTTCTTAGCACAAGAAAGGGAACCTGTGTCAACTGTTGATAGGAAAGGTGTAGCCAAGCATTGCACTGTAATTGTTCTGCAGACAGCACTACATACATGTATTAACGTCCCACCAGGCCCGGATCTCACCTGCTCAGGCCGCGGAGGATTGGTGGCTAGTTCCACCAAGATATCGAACAACGAACCAATAGAGCCATGATTGGACTCTGTTTGTGATTTGCGGGACTAGAATGTGTGGTCGCATGGAAAAAAGATGGTCAAACAACTTCCACACAGCATGCCACATCATACATGTTCGTAATATGAAAATATTCTGTCCTTTTGAGTCTCTTTCTCCTCTCCCGGGGAGACCCACGTGACCAATTGTGGCAGTGAGCAAGTACAGTACAGTACAGTGTGTGTGTATGTGTGTGTGCGTGCGTGCGTGTGTGTGTGTGTGTGTGTGTGTGAAAATTACTCTCCATACAGTATGGCGCTATATCTGGGACATCGCAGTGTACTAGTACTTACAGTCACATGCACTGCTTTGCTTCTTACTGACTTTCACTCATTTCCAATAGTGCCTATAGCAATATACTGGTCAGTTATTAAAATAACTGTTAGTTACATGCCAGTGCCCGAGTGCTGAATGTTGGCACTTCCCTCTAATGTTTCCTATCAGGTGGTGTGTTTGGCACATACACGATGAGCATTGAGCCACGGCTGCAAGAAACAAGTAGTGGCCAGGTTGTTGACTGGAATGATTCGCTGGAGCCGCTGCCGACTTTGCCAAAGTAGGTTTTGTCTGCTGCTGTTACTACATGTACATGGATCTGATGTGACGGTGTCCGCCAGTTTTTCCCGATATTATCCCCGCCGCTCCAGAGGCATCTCCCCAGTGTGGATGACATGCTAGGCTATTATGCGAATAGGCAGTGGTCACATGCTTTACCCCTTGCTCTTTGAGTCAAGCCACTTGCACAAGTAAAAGTACAGTCTATTTTTATGTTATAGAAATGAGCTTTGTCAGTGTGAGTAATCTCCCTGGCACTCCATGTCCTCTTGCATTACCGTGGGGGTAGACGTTGACATTCTGTTCTGTGCTATTATAAGGCGTTTTCTTTTCATCTTGGGTTTGATGCTTTATTTGTGTGTTTTTTTGTTAGGAACCTCACTTCAATTTAATAGTACAGAATCATGGCTTGAACTGGTTTCGAAAAGCTATTTCATATTTCCGTAACATTTCCGTAACAAAGGACGAAACAGTTCTGTGCGCAGATCGAGGCATATTTCCGTAACATATTCTTTCCATAGGCTTAGGTGACATGATTTCCCTGTGTTGTCCATGCAAGGTTGAATTTTCACCTTTTTCTAGTTAGTTTGGTTGTCGCAATTTTAGGCAAGATTTTCCACAATTGTAGGCTTTGGTGATTTTCTCGAAGGCATTAGGCTGACTTCATATCACAACTCTTCTCATACATTTATTTGCTAGAAATGAAGGGTGAACTTATATTTTAGGCAGGCTGTAGCCTGTGTAGGATTCTGAAAGACTTTGGTGGTTTAAAAAATTGCAGAACTTTGATGAATACCATGTCATGTAGCTGTTGCGGACCGAAATTCCAGGACCAAAAATGAAGCGAGGTACAAGAAGAATAAACACGTCCGTGTCGTGTTCATGGGAATATAGCAGTGTTTTTATGTGTCCCATGAGCATAAGACATAAGGTGTACTCTACACACATTAGGGGATTCAGGTGCATGGGCTGTGAAGAGTGCGTATAATAATGCAACTAATTTTTTACTTTCACTGCTAGAGTTCTGGTAGTTTGTAGTCAAATTAATCCAGATTTGGGAACACAGTTCAGTAAATATCTGTACGAGACTCCCATGCAAGATCACATGTCCATGGTTTCAAAAGGCACAGCAGTCAGCAGTAGTACACTGTGTACTTGTAGATTTCAGGTCTAACGAGTGGGAATTAGAGAGGTTAAGATGCACGTTATTTCCGACGTGATGCACAATTTCGCGTCAAATTTGGCGTAAAACTCCAAATTTCAACGTGAGCTGCAGGTCACTCGCGTTGTTTTTCGACACGTGAGCCAAAAATATCGCGAGCTGAACTTTCCCAAGGCCATGGTCATGGAGACAGGGTGCCATCTCACACTTTCACTGCACAAGCACATCATTGGATGATTTGGATCATGGGTGTGTCTCCCATAATAATCTTGATAATGCTTTCAAAACCGACAAATAAGACAAATAAGAATAACGAGAAATAGGTGCTCTAGCAAAATGGCATCTACAAGACTTTGTGCTTTTTAATTATGCAGCAGAGCAAGAGAAACACTACTGCGCTATAGTGTGAGCTGGCCAAGAAAGGAAATATGAACATGAATCTTGTTCATGCTTTTTAGAAATACAAACTAGAAATATGTTCTACAGTTCTGTAGCCAATACGCACACAGGTATCCTAAACAAAAAAAGCACACGTGCATACGGTATTCATTGCATGTCGCAGCACATATATTCCATCAACAAAGAGTCAACACAACAGAACCATGGTAGTTTGGTACACGGGGAAAATCAAAAATGGTGTGTTCTATGATAACTCAGCATAAAATCGGCATGAATATTATGATGGTATAAGTTAATGGAAAAAGCAAAAGCAAAAAAAAACAGCAGCAGAGTATACGGCGGTCAACAACAGAATGTCACACAAATATTGTTTTTACTAGTGCTTTGTACGCAGAAGCTTATCTTGTCGCTGTCGCCTGAAATAATGCAATTCTGCTAGCTTCATTAGTAGAAGCCTCTTGTGTTTCCTGTGGTGCTAGGAGACCTCCATTTCCCTCCTGTTGGCAAGTACAACTACATGTACTTCAAGTACGTGTATTGCAGGGTGTGTGTGTATCGTTACTGGAACCGAAGCTTGGGAAGGTAGTGCTGTAGGAAATACAAACCGATATCACAAAAGATTTTTTAGAAAACACTGCAAATCGAGGAGCAAGAAGACCATGGGCATTTCAGTTTCGAGTGACCTGTCATGTTCTCTCCACCACTCCCCACCCATCAGTCACAATGCCACATGCACACACACACACACACACACACACACACGCACACATACAATACAATACAATAATGCCCATCCGCAGATGATGGCAGGTCCTGAAAGGACCAACAGTGTTTCAGTCACGGGGAACAGAACTTCGAGTGGCAAGTGAGGTCCTGGTGACGCCAAAAACCTCGGCCGCAGTGGCACCTGAAATCCCGAGACACAGGTTTAGGTGGCTGGATCAGAGACCCACACACGCACACGCGCGTGCACACCTATAGTTTCACAAAACCAGTGCTTTTGCAACAGACATGGGAGAAGTTAGGAATGCCTGTTCATTTTTTTCTGCTTTGTGTCTTCCGATTTATTTTACGGGAAGACACACGACAAAAAAGGATTCAACTGAGGATGTGTAGAGCAAAGGTGCGATTGTCCAACATGTAGACTACTGGTAGCTCATGTAAGTTAGCTTACCTCGCCAGCACCACCATTGGTGTCAAGAGATGCGTCTCGTTCCCCGTGTTCTTCATCATCCATGGTATTCCGCAGCAGGTTGTCATCACTGTCCTCCGGTTCAAATGCATACAGTGGTAGTAGCTGCATTCGCAGTAAACGACGCCTACAGCAAGAGCAAGGAGAGATGCACCCCTTATCAGAAGACACTCACCAGTGCACTGCAGAAACTGACATGTCTCAAGTCAACACAACAACCAGCTAAATTATCCATGTTCACCCAACGAGGTGACCAAACTCTTCCAATACCATAACAGATATTGCCGGGGTGGCTACAAACATCTTCCAATAGCAGGAGAAGTATGATAAGCCTCTTCTAGCACACGCGGTACAGTTCCGCAGTACAAGTATGCTTACCTTCTGGCTCGTACCACAAAGATCACCTGCAGAACAAATGATACAGAAGCACAGAGAAGATCAAACACAATACCCTCCTGTACACAGTGGAGTTTAATTTCTTCACTTGCATTACAGCTACTGAAGTAAGAAGTACTGCGCATTTTAAAGGGGAAGTTAAGGCAAAAATTAAAATTTCACCAGTTGTAGTCTTCGGGGTGCTGAGTCGAATGGTCTTGGTCCGAGAAAGCTGAGACGCTCCCTTCCTACTTGAATCCCAATCGAACTCGCGCACTTCCACCGAAACTGGGTGACTGCGCCCTACTAGATGGGGATTTGTATGCAAAATGTCACTAAAAGCGCCATTTCGTTCTTATAAAAGCACGGATGACCGCGATTGGCCCATATGTTGTAGTCTTTTGGACGCTGAGTCGACTGGTTTTGGTCCGAAAAGGCTGCGATGCAGCGTTCCTCCTTTATTCCCAATCGAACATGGTTGAACAAGCGGTCACGTGCTCCTGCGTACACCAGTCAGCTGGTCACCGTGCCTGCAGGGTACAACTTACTAGCCTGTTTGACCTTTTTTGGGTGCAGTCCTGTCACTCGAGTTGAACCTTGGTGTGAAAGTTGTCGCCTGCTGGCGTGGTGACCAGGTGATTTGGGCACCCAGGAGCACGTGACCACTTGTTCAACCATGTTCGATTGGGAATAAAGGAGGAACGCTGCATCGCAGCCTTTTCGGACCAAAACCAGTCGACTCAGCGGCCAAAAGACTACAACATATGGGCCAATCGCGGTCATCCGTGCTTTTATAAGAACGAAATGGCGCTTTTAGTGACATTTTACATACAAATCCCCATCTAGTAGGGCGCAGTCACCCAGTTTCGGTGGAAGTGCGCGAGTTCGATTGGGATTCAAGTAGGAAGGGAGTGTCTCAGCTTTCTCGGACCAAGACCATTCGACTCAGCACCCCGAAGACTACAACTGGTGAAATTTTAATTTTTGCCTTAACTTCCCCTTTAAGTACCATCTCCAGTTCTTCACGAGGCACTGTAGTACGCTTGAAACTTTAAATCATCAAACACAGACTTCCCCGCTACGTGCACATATTAGCAAACTTCTATCCTTGTCTAGATACGGCTTTTGCTTTATTGCTCAGGTCTGTTGGTGCCAGTTAGAATGGCCTGTACTCTCAAGTACTAAGTCAGCCGATGGGAGCACAGAGGAGCAAATGTACAAACTACAAAGACACTAAACCTCTTCTAGTTCTAGTGTGGTATGTTTAATATCACCTCTTCTTCACACACCAGTCCCAGCAAATAAGTTACAGTGATTAGCTTAGTGTAATATTGAAAGTGCATATTTTTTTCCGTTGCCATTGGTGCAGTCCTCTCACATGATGTAGTCGTTGCATGTACATGCATGTAAGTTACTACAATCATAGGTCCATCTCACTGTTCACTTCTTATCAATCCTGCTGGTCAACCCTGCTGGACCCCAGGCCAAAATAATGGTTTTCATTTCATTTGTTTGGTGTCTTCACTGCATTCAAGAAAATAAATAAATAAAGACCAATATTTCGGCCTGGGACCATTCGGGTTGATAAGAATAGGCAGCAGTGGAGTCATCACACCCTCACAACACATGCATTGTCTCCTGATGATTGCTTCACTAAGTAGCATGATACTCGAGTAGAGACTGGACTGAACGTTATAACTCACTGGACTTCTGTTGCAAAACTGGACAGAACACCAACGTGGTAGTGACGCACAGTTGCTGCAAGAGTGGAACGACATAACCAATGTGAATAACTTGGTCTCACACTTACCACGCATGCTACAACAAAGATACCGGCAATGCTGAGTCCTACAGGTAGTCCAACTTCCACAGCTTCCGGCTCATGGTGTGGTGGTGAGGTTGTGTTAGCTAGAAGTACTGTTGTTCCCGTATGAGATCCATTTCCGGAACTCGTTGCTGACGTAGGTTGGACTGCTGAACTGCTAGAATGTACCGAGGCCATCGAAGTGGCAGCTTGCGTTACTGACCGTGACACTGGTGGTGTAGTTTGTGTGACTGGGATTGCTGTAGTAGTGACAACAGGAGGTGATTGAGTGGGGGATGTTGCTGGTACTGCCGCTGTTGTCTGTCTAGTCTGTGTTGGTTCACCTGTAGTAGTAATAGGTGAAGTCGGTACTGGGCTAGATGATATGTCTACAGGACGTGGTGTTGACGTCGCGCTCGTCCCGACCGAGCTACTCGTACTCACAGTGTTGCTAGTTGTTGCAGGCAGACTTGTATGACTAACCGCTGTTGATGATGCTGATAATGATGATGACGATGATGTGTGTATGGTTGTACTGGATACAGTTGACGTGTCAGAAATAGCTGAGGTCTCTGTAGCTATCCCAGCACTTGTAGCCACAGCAGAGGCAGTGGTATTGGCCACACTGGAGGTAGCTGCTGCACTAGACTGGGTGCTACTCGCCAATACTGTGGATGTCATAGCCATGGCACTACTAGCAACAGAGGACACAGATCCAGGGGTTGATGTAGGTCCAGGGGTTGATGTAGATCCCCCAGTCGTCGGTGATAGTCCCGACCCCGAAACGGGACTGGAAACAACAGCAGGGGCAGTTGAGACTGATGAGCCATTTCCGGTTATCACTGGGTTGGAGCCAGGGTCTGTTGGCAAGGCACTAGGAGAGGATGTGAATGGTAAGGCAGTGCCAGTGCCTTCTCCGCCTGTAACACCACACACAATTACATGGACGTTCAACACTGATCAGTATCAGAGGTCATAAGAATAGTTCTATAATCCTCTTTATTAGCACACGAAGAGAAGAAGCCAGTTGAAAATCTGATGAGGCCTTTCGTACCAATACTTCTCAATGTATGTCCGAGGTACACTTATAGAGCATAGCAGTGTCCGCTTGTACCTTTTCTCCGTGTGTTAGCACTTAGCATGCCTGTTACTTCTAAGCGCGTGACCACGCTTCTTCATTTTATTCTCCTTATAAAACAGTGCTTTCAAATTAATTCTAGCCATTCATTATTTTCAACATTCACTGATGAGACCTTATTGGTTGAAAGAGGGCTGTATGGAGGCAATACTATGTATATAATACATCCCAACAGGCAACAGTACGCTTGTACGTGAAATATAAACCGATATACAAACTGAGGCACAGCCGAGGTTTGTATGGTGGTTTATATTTCACGTACAAGCGTACTAGTGGGATGTACTATACTTACGCTGACCTTCATACTAACTGACAGTCAACTCCTTATGCTTTCAGCCCTAACTCCGGGGCAACAGTATATATGGGGTATATATGCCCAATATAAACCACCTGCATGATGGGGAAGTTGACTGGAAGTTTGTATGAAAGCCTTGAAAGGTCAGCATGATTGCCAATATCTACGGACACATGTTGCTAGTGTGAATGAGGTTGGCCAGAGAGTGCATGTGGTGGAGGTGGAACTAATTTAGGGCTGAAACAATTATACCGATAACTCGCATATCGATCGTTAAGAGTGCAATCGATAATCGTTAGTGTTCAAAACGAGTGCTAACGATTTTTATGCATGCCTATATCAGTGACAGCATTCTAGCCCTTGCACTCCATCCGATAGTGAATACGAGTACAGTCCGTATCGCCTATAAGGTTGGCGGCTATAGTAATATACCGGATATAGTGATCAATTTCTCAAATTCATTTTCATTTGCCATAACTAAGTATACACAGTTATCGTGTATAGTAAGAATCGTCTATAGTAATTATTATATCGCCTAACATAGTGATCAAATTCCTATTTCAAAAGACCTTAATTACATTATTTTTGCATCGGTTATAGCAAGAGTAGATAAACAAGAGTGTGCAACTCCGGATCTCTCCTGCATAATCTGCAGATACCCCCGCCCATGGCGGAATTTTTTGTTGACGTCACCTCTTTCAGAAGAACGCGCATTTCGCCGCAGAGCAGTGTGAGCGCACGTGCCGGGCACCGACCTTGTAGTGTAAAGCCGGCCAAGAGCACGAGGGAAAACTTTCCGAAACGACTCGCAGCGCGTGCGTCGTCGAAAAGATTACGTCAACAAAAAATTCCGCCGTGGGCCAACCCATCGCGGAGTTGCACACTCTTGTTTATCTACTCTTGGTTATAGTGATTGATGTAAAATCAAGCGATGTTAGAGGAGAACAGGGTGTTACTTCTTCGTGAAGAACTTGTCCAGTGAGTGTTGTTTGGTGAGTTTTGCTCGTACAAGTTGCCAAAATATGCCTCCATCGTGAGGAAATGCTGATTTTCTGTGTCAGGAGCTACAGCCAGCTACATGACATTGTACATGTATGTAGTGCGTATGTGCACGGCGCGCTGAGTCGTTTGACACCCCACTCGCATACATTGCATGCAGTATCGGTCATAGCAATATATCGCTTATACACTCATACCTCGGTTATCCGGACCCCGAAGTTACGGGCACTTCGGTCTACCGGGCACTATTTGGGCGAGTTTCAGGGGAAATATTACTACTCTTTTGTCACTTTTCGTAGAAATATTGACGTCATATGCCATATCGATGGCCTTTTCCCCATCAAGATGTATATGATTCGGAGTTACGGACATTTCAAAGTTACGGGCAGTGCAAGGTCCCGGACTGCCCGGATAAACGAGGTATGAGTGTAGTGATAAAATGCTCAAAATCAAACACCAACGCTATAGGCGATACTGACTGTACAATCATGGTATACAGTCGTCCCTCTCTAATCCGGCACTTGTTTATCCGGAACCCTTGCCAACCGGCGCACTTTCTGACGAAACCGATTTTTTTCGTTCAATTCCTACATCTTAATCCGGTACTTGAATTCCGCCTCCAGCAGTGACTTTTTGAAACGAATCGCTCAAACTGCACGTAGTTTGATTTCATAATCCGGCAGTCGTAAATCGCGTACCGTACAGGTGCACTCCTTGCCAGGCCAGGTTAGGCTTGTCCAGGAGACAACGGCAGTCAACCATACTTTCTTATTTTAGCAAGGAGTAGTGTCCTGCCAATTTTCAGGTGTGTGTGTGTGTGTGTGTGCGTGTGTGTGCAAGAGTACATGTGAACATGTTCTCTGTTTTACTTTATCACTTTATCACTGTGTATATTCCCGGAGAACAATTGAGAATATAAAGCCGTGCACCAAATACTTGGGTCGACACGGAAAAACCCTGCGTTTTGACGTACATATGATACATGCATACAATTGGGTAGGGCCGGGTCAGAGGGCAGGATTTCTTAATCCAGCACCCTCGTTAATCCAGCAGAAAACGCCGTAGCAAAAGGTGCCGGATTAGAGAGGGACGACTGTATATAGAAGCCTTGCTTGATACTCTGCCAACCGGGTTATGGTTATAGTCAGGAGCATTATGCTTCCTCGCCTTGTAACATGCTGTCGAAATCGAAAACATGAGTACAATCATGTACTTTCAAGCACAATAAAATTCATTTGTGGCTTTGAAAGAGATCGGGAGAAAGATAAGAGCAGTTGCCAAAAGGTGATGACAAGATTCAGATGTCAACAGTGCGGTGCCAAAAGTCTCTAACGTAGCGAAGGCATTATGGAATTTCTTCCTAAACTGGTGTTCAAGGTACACGGGTAGAGCCAACAAGAATCGATAAAACCTATAAATCGATCGTTAACGATATCGGTCGATCTTTAGGAGTTATCAAATGATCATTTCAGCCCTAAACTAATTCATATTGATCAACAGGCTGAAAGCTGCTGCTTACCCTCTTGCTATAGTAGGGACCTTTCGCACCACGCATACGGATATGAAACGAATGCTGATTCGTCAGAGTACCTGCGGAGAGCTCGTTTTCACGAATGGAAGCCTCTTCATTCGTGGCGTGCTCTGAATCCGTCGGGTACACATTTATTTGTCCAGGTACGAGCTCGTACACATGTTTTGCCAGGTACACCTTTTTCCCTTGATTCCATGATCCAGGCACGTGTGCGTGTGAACATCCGTACGGCCTGGTACGGCCGTATTCGTAGTTGCCATGCACATTTGCGTGACGACTTGCGAAACCTGAATCTATTTTCAACGAAACGATTACGAGCCGAATCAAACTTTCGTTTCGCATTCGATTCGTAGCAAATGCGAAAGGCCCCTAGTATTGGAGTAGGTTTTACTTTAATAGAACAGTTATTCATGCTTAAGGTCAAATGCCAATTCGAACCTTGCAACTCGCAAATTCCTATTTAGATATTCTTCGAGCACTGGTACGAAGTAGATCCAACACATTCTTGCGGGTTCAACCTGGATCACCTTCACCGTACCGTATTGTTGTGCTTGCACTTTCGGATATCCATTTTCACTCCTTCTTTTTCCTATTTTTCTATCCCGTTTGATGGGAGCTTTTTGCCAAGGAGTTTCGGTATGGGTTTTTTCCTCGATTGTTTACTGTAAATTACACTAGCTTTTGCTAGCTGCCTGGAACTGTAAACAGTTTTTCTAAAATCTTACAAACACGTAGGTTTTGTGTGGTACCTGTGTCTCTCAAACCCACAATTGGTGACCCCGAGTTCCACCCACACTGGTGGTAGAAATAGTTCTTCCCAGCACAGCAGTACCTCTGCCACATCTAGTTTACTTCAACCCACAATTGCACACCGAGGACTTTTGTATGGATGCCCAAGCGGATAACCCCAGGACTCTAGCATCTGGCACAGGACGTGGTCGTACAATATCTTCGACAGCCCAGTCTTTGAATGCAGCGCCCCAACGCCAGGCCCTGGTGGCCCAGTTACAGCAGGAACAGGCTGCATTATCGCAGCGCATGGAATCACTGGCTGCCTCGCTCCCGGGTACAGCAGAGACCCACCCTCGGTCCGGAGCGGCTTCTATTTCTGCTGTTTCCGTTAAGCTTCCACCTTACTGGCCTGCGGATCCGCAAATGTGGTTCGCCCAAGCGGAGGCCATGTTTAACACTCGACATATCACGGCTCAGCGTACAAGGTTTGACCAAGTAGTGAGCTATCTGTCTCACAATTTCGTGATGGAGGCTAGATACCTGGTCCTTGACCCTCCTTCATCTTAAAAACCAGAACGCAAGAGTCGGAACAGAGCCGCCTGCGGAAATTGCTGAGTGAAGAAGAACTGGGGGATAAAAATCCATCCCAGTTCCTGCGTCGTATGGAACTATTACTCGGCGATGCCACGGTGGAAGATGGATTTCTGTGGCAGCTGTTCTAGCAGCGCTTACCCTCCTCTGTGAACATGGTGTTGGCCTCAATGTCAAACAAATTGAGCCTTACAAATCTGGCTGCAACGGCTGATCGTGTGGGGAAATGGCCATGACGTTAACCCAATCTGTGCATGCTGTTCATCAGGCATCTGCACCAACTGACTCGGCCATCATCGCCTTACAAGAACAGGTTGCGGCTCTGGCCAGAAAGGTCGAACAACTGGCCGAGACCATGCAAGACCGACCACAATATGACAACCATACCCGGGGCCGCAGATCTTGGGATGCCTCACCTGCCCGAATTGACACAGCAAGCGGCCTATGCTGGTTCCACAAGAAGTTTGGAGACAAGGCCTACAAATGCATGGCTGGCTGTTGCCAATGGGGTGCGGGGAACGCCCCGACTAGTCATTAGTGGCAAAAGTGTCTGGCCTTTCAACCAGCCGCCGGCTGCATGTCAGGGATCGGCTGAATGGTACACGGTTCCTTGTCGACACTGGCGCTGAAGTCAGCATACTTCCCCGTCCTCTGCTGATCGACGCTCCAAGGGCGAGTACACACCCCTTTCATGCAGCCAATGGAACCCAGATTCGCACGTTTGGCCAGCGTTCACTTATGCTGGATCTGGGGCTTCGGCGGCGGTTTAAATGGATATTTGTCATAGCTGATGTGAATCAAGCAAACCACGGAGCTGACTTTCTATCCTATTTTCACTTGCTCCTTGATATGCATACTCCTGCTCTGCAAGATCGGAAGGCAGGCCTTCATGTGACTGCCATTTCTACTGCTGAAACCGGTCCTCAAGCTGAGTCGATGGTGTCTCTGTCAGCCCCTGCGGCCATCACGACCCTGTTAGAGGAGGTTCCTGACGTTGTACAACATCCACAATATGACCAGCCAATAAAACATCCTGTTGCTGCAAAAGCCCGGCAACTAGCACCTGATCGACTATCTCGGCATCGTTCACCCATCTAAATCGCAATGGTCAAGTCCTTTACATATGGTGCCGAAAGCGAACAGTGACTGACGACACTGCGGAGGTTATCGTACGCTGAACAAAGCCACATTCCCTGATAGACACCCAATCCCACACATTCAGGATTTTACCTCAACTCTGAACAGGGCTAAGTACTTCACCAAATTGGATCTAGTCAGAGCCTATCACCAGAATCCAGTTGCAGAGGCCGACATTCCGAAAACAGCAATCATCACCCCGTTTGGCCTGTTTGAGTTTGCCCGTATGCCTTTCAGGTTGCGCAACGCTGCACAGTACTTTCAGCGCTTCATCGACCAGGTGCTTGAGAATCTTGCCTACTGTTACGTCTATAATGATGATGTCATGATTGCAAGTCCTGACCTCGATACTCACCGGGAGCATGTCCGCGAGGTTCTTCAACGTCTGCATGAGAATGGGCTAAATATCAACCCCAGCAAATGCGCGTTCGCTGCTGAGACCCTGGAATTTTTCAGCCACACCGTCTCTGCTCATAGCATCACACCTAATCCGAGTAGTGTCACTGGTATCCAGGAATTTTGAATGCCTTCTTTCGTCAAGAAGTTACGTAAATTCCTCAGCAAGGTCAACTTCTACCGACATTTCATTCCTTGAGCAGTCGACCTCCTCCAACCTCTAACGTCGATGTTAGCCTGAGGCAAACACAGTAAGTTTGATTCTGCTTTCCATTGGACTGATGATGCACAATCTGCTTTTCACGCAGTCAAAGAAGCACTAGCTTCTGCCGTTCTGCTTGTTCATCCTATTCCCAATGCCCATTGCGCCTTCTGTGTGATGCATGCTTTCTGGACACGTCGAAAGCTTTCGACAAAGTGCGTCACCATGTCCTCATACAGGATCTGTTTGAGTTTGGCGTAACAGGCAGGGCATTGTCATGGATTGCCAGCTATCTCAGCATCGCCGGGTTTCTTATTTCAACTCTCTCAAACTAATGAATAAATTATAAGGGGTCGTCCGCAATTATCGAAAGTTTTTTCCAATCCGTAGTAGCTTCGAAAGTGGGTGGGTGGGTCAAGGCCAGTTACGGATTGAAAAACTTCCGAAATGACACGTGCGCGTGCCACGTGTACGTCCACGTGTACGTCTACGTGTACTGTCGTGTAGCCCCTGTTTTCCACGCGCGGCTGCGCGCGAACTGTCTACTACAAATATTTTGTAGTTCTGGCAGTTTCTGCGCCCCCGCGCGCGCTTCCTTGGCTGCTCCTGGGCCGGGGATCATAAAGTTCGGCGCATTCGACGGCGAGTCGACACTTTCTATTTTTGAGTTTCACTGTCTCCTTCGTCCAGAGTACCGTCTTCCATGCACTCCTTTGAAGTCCTTCCGTCTAGCGCTGGCGCTGACGACTGTTATTGTTCGGTTGTGTGTCCATCAATAATATTTTATTACGGACTGGGGGGGGGGGGGGGGGGGGGGGGGTGAGGAAAAATTTGAAGCTACTACGGATTGGAAAAAACTTTCGATAATTGCGGACGACCCCTAAGTGTGCGCTCAGCTTTCCTAAACTAAAGACTAAAGTGCAGCTAGTGCATCACATAATTTAGGCCATGGTAAAATGTTTGATCCAACGAAACTCAGCCACAGCCCCTAATTCCCCCTATGCATGGCCTACATGTACTCTCGATCTACTACAAGTGTGTGTGGGCTCGCAATACCAGGGACGGCCTGTGTCTTGGGATAAAGCTAGAGTCGTTCATCATAATGAAACGCTCTCCGCTATGCTACATGGTGATTTGATTGAAAGCTACTCGTACCTAGCTGCACGCAGCATTTATCTGGTGATACATCGCCGGTTTGACCGGTCAGAGCAAAATACTGCGTTGACCATAGCGGAGCTAGCAGCTGGTCAATAATAATAATACCGGTATGTATCGAAAGTAACTTAGTTGAAAATAACATTCTGGAGAAACCGTGTTCAAATTTCAGGTTCACTTACCCGGCTCCTGCCCCGAAACTTCGCCGCATGCAGCTAAAGATATCACTAACACTACGTACACAATCCAGAATTTCATGTCTTTCTTCTTCACGTTCTGCAATCCCATAGGAGGACCATCCCGAACTAACTTCAAGCCCAGATATCCTAAGAAATATTATGCCTTACGGCAATCAGGGCTCCGCTTATTATTCGAGAGGCGTCCGGTGGACGTGAGCAACAAGAAGATGAACTGACGTGCCCGAGTAAGTACATGACATCAACGATCATTGTTCTGGCCACGCACACGCAGAGACAGCTTGTGACATGTGGCTCATGTGTCACCTTCGCAAAAAAATAATGGTTCAGTTCCAAAGGCTTCATGCAATCTCAGAATCTGTCTTTTCACTTTTCAGCCACGGATCGGAGTGCACTCAACTACTTACTTACTTCTCAAGGCAAGGCTGGGTCTGTTCTCGATCTCAGGACTAAACTCATTCTAACGGAGCTCAATGACAAGCAGGGGGACTAGCTCACATGGTAGAGCGCTCGCTTAGCATGCGAGAGGTACCGGGATCGATACCCGGGTTCTCCAGGCAAACTTTTTTCTACCTTTTTTTCTCTCTTCTGTCTAGCGCATAATGCGGCATATTCGTGGATCCATGATCGTGATTCGTGAATCTGTCTTGATGCCATGCATGACCTATGACATAACTAATGTCTTATGACGTAGTCGACATCAGGAGAGCTAGAGTTCACATTGTGATATCGTATAAATGGAATGGGATTATGGGAATGGTACACTCATTTTGAACTTTCAAAAATGAAGCTTAGCTTTTTCAGGTTTTGTTTTGGCTTTCGAAAACTGGCTAATCGACGACATGAAGCTTCGCTTGCGTCTACCCTCACCAGCAAGCGGCACAAGAATAATTCTGTTGGACAGCTCTTCAGAGACTCTGAAGGGCCTGAAGGAGCGTGTGAATGAAGAGCTTGGTAGCATTTCCAATGTACCACTGTCACCTTCACAGTAAGTCCACACAAGGGACTTTCACAGCTAGCTATGCTCTGTTTATCATTTTCACTCAATTTTCCATGCATAAAAATTCAGCAGCATGCAACCAGAGGCCGCTTGGAAAGTATTGCGAGGATGTATAGCATGCAACGAAAGACATTAAATAATACACTGTATTTTGTTTCCTCTCCTAATTACCCTGAACCAATGGAGGGATGAATTTAATGTCAACTTTTTGCATAGCAGTTTTTGCTATGCAAACTCAATTGTATTATTGGTTGACAGCATACCTAAAACAAGGTTTATCTAATACCAAACTCAATTGTGTAGCAATTTTTGATTTTTGACCACTCAACTTGCCGCATGCATGTGGTTATTTACTCTTGGTACCGGGTATAAGCAGTTTCACATTACATATTGGCGTCGGTTTTGCACTAGTGCGACCAACCTCAGAAGGGGGGGGGGGGGGGGGGGGTGCGGAGGATGCACCATTTGAGCCTTTTATTGCATGAGTGCATGATTACAAACTTTGGCATCCTTACATAATTTCAGTCAAGTTGAATTCTTTGCTTGCTGGGATTTGGCCCACCTGTCACATCACAGGTTGCCAGCTCAAGTGAGGTTTCTGTGGATATTTCTTAATTTGCACCTCACCAACACTACAGTCTGTCCACAAAAAGAATGCAGTGTGACTTTTTTTCATATATTTCACAAGTGGGAAATGTGAACAACACAGCCAAAATTGAGGTGGATGCACAATACATGTAGAGTGCTCTTCGTTTTAAAAAAAAAGTATCAAAAAATATGACTTGGCCCAGTGCAAACAAAGTGAATGACTTTCAGTTCTCATGAGATACACTGCATTCTTTTTGTGGACAGACTGTAGTTGCTAGCCGTATCCCTAGCCCCCTCACATTTCTGAACACTACACAGCAATGATTGAAGCTCTACCACTGGGTCAACACTTTGAGCAGAAAAATCAAGAAGTGACCCAAGCAGCGTAAAAGGAAGAAAAACAATCTTACACCAAACCGAAAAATGCCACTGTACCAGAAAACGGCTCAACAGCTACTTCCGGATTCCCACGAGTCGGCTTCATCGAGGGTTCATATGCATACGCCTACACACAGGAAGCTACTGTAATTTCACAAAATTTCGGTGTACTTTTATTTTCGGTACTTTCGGTGCATCTATTTCATACCTAAAATTTCAATACACCGAACAAACCCTAACACACATAATCCAATAGGGAACTGCTTCTCTGTACCGAAAATTTCTGTTCACCTAACCTGGCCTTTTGCTCTCATACCGAAATTATTAAGCACCGAAAATTTCTGAAATTAGAGTAAACCAGTAAGCTACAAGCAGAAAGTGCGGGCACATACGATTCGTGCCACGTTCATTGCATTCAACCACGTAGACTGCCATGTCCCGCAGCGGTTAGGCGGGTGCATGCGTGCGTGCACGTGTGGTGATGGCACAGCTCATAACTACTTAGTATAGCTTCAATTGAATTATATCTTCTCTTAGCTTGTGCGTATCTCCTCGTCGTCATTTTATTTCAAAAGACCTTGTTTGCGTTGCTCCAAGTTTGTCTCTTTATGCCTGCCCACACTCATACTTGCAGCAACTGTGGGTTGTTCGTGTTTGACTATCATCAGTTATATTGAGCTCTAAGCCATAACCTTGTAACATACCGTATTTCCACAAATAGTAGGCCGGTCTACTATTTTTTCAACCTCGTCCTAACCCGGCCTTATAATCGAGGACGGTCTTGTATTCGAGGACGGTCTTGTATTCGAGGACGGTCTTTTATTCTTTCAACCCAGTTTGACCCCCGGTCTTCTATTTCTCGCCACACAGTTTTACCCCCGTTCTTCAATTTTCTTCTACACAGTTTGAGCACGGTCTTCTATTTTTTCCCACAGTTTGAGCACGGTCTTCTATTTTTAACACAAGAACAAATACTCATATAGTAGGTCCGATCTTCTAATCGGAGACGGTCTTTTATTTTTTCAATCGCCCCCTGCCCCGGCCTTGTATACGAGGAAGGCGTTGTATACGAGGACGGCCTTTTATTTTCGGAAATACGGTAGCTCAGTGCCACCGACACATTATCATGCAAATTGTTCGTCAGTACAATAAAGACTTTTTTTAAGTCATGCAGTTTGTGTATTGTGTATGCACCTGTGTATCCTACAGTAGACTCATACGCCCAAGAACGCGGTTTCATAGGGCCAGCCTAGCAAAGTTCTTATTTTTCAGCGCCCCAGGCTACGTTCTTATTTCGCGTTCTTACGCGTCCAACATGACCCGTGACGCTCATGTACAATGCACTTTGCGCTACATGTATCGGTTGTACACTTTACATGCACGTGTAGTATGTAGCGCTGCACTGGGTGATGTTTTCGCGAGGACCCGACAAGAGTTTGTGGTTGCGGACTTGTTTTTCGTGTACTCGGACAAGATCATGAAGGTGCAATCTGCTTGCAAAACGTGCAATACCAAAAAATGTCGCGTTCTTAAAAATCTTGGAGTTCGTTCTTAAATCCAGACTGGGGCGTTCTTAGATTTCCAGCCTGGACGTTCTTGGGCGCCACGTTCTTGGGCGTACGAGTCTACTGTAGCTGTGCATGTGTGACTGTGTGTGTTCATGCTTATGTGTGTTTGTGTGTGTGTGTGTGTGCCGAGGCTGGTTGGTAAAATAACTCCAATTTCACTTCAAGGTACCAGTGCATCTAGTGTCTGCTTTTATCAAAGCAGCGTGCTGTCTATACCGGTTACCCCAGCAAGTGTAGGGTGTGCATAGGTAACTGTCTTGGCCGTCCTATTCCGATGTACTCCGTGTGGTGTAGACCAGGTGTGCATGGGGGGGGGGGGGGGGGGTCGATTCAAATGGCTTTGCCGGTTGTGTGGATTAGACAGTTATCTGGCGCTTGTCTTGATCTGTTTCAATCAGAATCAGATCCGCTATCGTTGCTATAAAGAGAAAATCTGTGGGTGCACATCCAGCGCATTTGCAGATTTGCGTGCTTCTCTTGCGACGGGCGTATACATGGTACATGGTGTGTGTGTGTGTGTGTGTTTGTGTGTGTGTGTGTGTGTGTGTGTGTGTGTGTGTGTGTGTGTGTGTGTGTGTGTGTGTGTGTGTGTGTGTGTGTGTGTGTGTGTGTGTGTGTGTGATGTGGGGACTGGGTGCACGTGTATGTGTATTCTCTAGATTCTGTTTATCACTGAACGGCAAGGAGCCATTACCATCGTCACCTGATGATGACACTACTCCACTCTCCAGCCTTGGCATTGTGCATGGTGATTTGATTCGCTTGATTCCGCGCACATCACTACCAGCAGCTGCAGCAGCAGCACATACACAGCAGGAGCGACGAGAAGAGCGACAGCATGTCCAACCGGAAAATACAGTGCACAGTGGTGCTTATGCTACAGCAGCATCAGCGCCAGTCGCGGCTTCATATCTAACGGAGAGGTTGGTGGCATGTCATCACCTGAAATGGACCGTGGCCATGGCCTCTCCCTCCCTCTCCCCCCCCCCCCTCTCTCTCTCTCTCTCTCTCTCTCTCTCTCTCTCTCTCTCTCTCTCTCTCTCTCTCTCTCTCTCTCTCTCTCTCTCTCTCTCTCTCTCTCTCTCTCTCTCTCTCTCTCTCTCTCTCTCTCTCTCTCTCTCTCTCTCTCTCTCTCTCTCTCTCTCTCTCTCTCTCTCTCTCTCTCTCTTCCCCATGGCCAGCCGCCGCATTGTCAGTTTCAGCGACCATTCATACATTCAATGTCAAGTTTCGACTGAATATGCCCAGTCTTTGTCGTCCCACTTTGAAACCTAAAGAAAATGGTAATTTCATCTGTGTCCTTTTCCATTTGTCCATTGCAGCTCTGCGGTGATGCTGGTGCAACTTGTTGACATGGGATTTGATGAGGTACTGTATACATGTACTGCCAAGAGCGGATTAAAGGCTTATAACGAATCAAGAATAAATCTATGCTGTCGTAACCAGGATACAGATTGTTAGTTTTCAGACTCCCAAGTCACATAGCAAGGCATGGAATACCACCACCTCAAGTATATTTGCTGTCAGTTGTAGCACCTTATATTAGGAGTAAGGGGCCGTCCAAGGTTACCAATAGTATTTTGAACTATTTTCAAAACGAAAAGTTTTCGCTTCGCGGTGGGTGGGTTTGAAGGAGTTTCGTTTTAAAAATAATTGTTGAATGCAGATGGAGAATGCCCAGTTACTTCTGGGTGTCGAAAATTGACATCAATATTTTATTGGAATTCATTTTACAGTCAGACCTCGTTTATCCGGTCCTCGTTTATCCGGATCCCTCGCCATCCGGAAGAAAATCGCTGGTTACCGATGTGCAGCATATGTTATGCATACAACATAACCGGACCTCGCGATCCGCATACTGGTGCGTGATTTTGTGTACAAACTATTTAAAATGTGTACGAAATGCTTCGTCGTATCCGGTTGCATGTGGCTGGCTAGCGCCTGCAGAAGCTAGTATCAATGAGTTGTACAAGCAAATGAGGTCCTTGACCTGCTCGCTTGTTTTACATACTGGGCACGCTAGTTGTACTGCATAGGACCCGTCTACATGTATGTATGTATGATGTCACTGCTTTTGACATGCCACATGCATATACAGTATGTGTGTTCAGTTATCCGGTTACCTCGCCTATCCGGATTTAAAAGCGAGGTCTGACTGTACCTGCATAAAAGGTAGGTGGGCGGGTGGGTGCTGAAAAATACTAAAACTTTTCGTTTTGTTAAAACAATTTCTAAAAGGTGATGTTAGAAACTTTTTTTTAAATCATACCCAATGCCACACGTGCCCAACTCTCATTTGCCGCGTACGTATATCTTTTTGTGCCAGGCCACGAGTCCCTGTTTTTCTTGAAACACTTCATGAAACAGAATTGACAATCAAACGTGATGTGCAGGGATCATTGTGTAATGCTTGAGGGCAAATGACAGGAAAACACCTATTTCACCCGCAGTACATCAGCTGTACATGGTGTGCTTGTACACGGTATGCGCGGTTGTAAGATTTGAAATTGCTACATGTACGAAACAAAAGATGACTGAACGCAGGGAACATGCACACATGTGATGAAAAAACACACTCTCCACACACTGCCTCAGGAATGCAACAGGCTCAGAACACATTGTTGTCTGGTTGGCATGTCAGGGATGTTGGAGGGACCAGCTGGTATGCACAAGTCAGCCTGCAGTTAGGCAGGAGCTGTGACTCGAGTGTAAGAGAAAGACAGGTCGGCCTGCTGTGCGCTGGAGCTGTGACCCGGAGCACACATAATGTGAGAGAGAATAAGAGACAGCTCGGCCTGCTCTGCGCATGAGCTGTGACCTGGAGCACACAGAGTGCGAAGAAGAGACTGGCCGGCCTGCCTTGAGCAGGAGCTGTGACCAGTAGTGATTGAAATAAGCTAGCTGCGGAGATAGATTGCGCTCACCCGTTATACGTATATTGACAGAGCTGTACTGACAATGTGATTGAGGAAATTATGGTGAGAGTTACGGAGAGATAGTGATCTGCAGCCGAATGGGGTTGGGAGGAAAGGGGAAAATGACAACTGACAGACAAACTAGTGAACACTCAAGGCATCGGAAAACACAAGTGACAAAGGAGTTTTCTGCAAAACAAGACAAAGACTGATTTAAACAGCACGCGTGGGAGAGTGGTGCGCGGGATGCGCACGTATATATAGCATGGCATCACAATCAGAGAATGCATGATCATCAGACTAGGTATGAGTGGTAAATGTTCCATGTTACCAGGGGCTAGCGCACACGCTAAGCCACCATTACCCCGACCACCGCTGCAGCAGTGACTGGCTGCTGAGCCAAATCTGGGGAATGCGATCTTCATGATAATTGTTTGTTTGTGCTTCCGCCAGCAACGAGCAAGTGTTGCCCTCTCTGCTAGCGGTAACGACTTTGACCAAGCATTGGACATTTTGAGTGAAGGTACTATGTTAGGCATGTCTTTAGGCTGCTTTTGTCAAATCTTAGAATCAACTCGTAAAAACTCCAAGTCAATCTCCCATTGACACAAACCTCGTTTATTGAACATAATCATATCCTATCCAATAAAAACAGTTCATAAAAACAGTTCATAAAAACAGCTTTTTAGGATCGGACCCAGTCCACATAACCAAGAGAGCTAGCTCCCTTGGCTGCTGTTGGAATATGCAAGAATGGGCCTTCCAGATAAGGTCTAACAAGGAGCAGTGGCTATAGTTATGAAATGAACACCGGTAACCATGGAGACAGACCACACTCTCATTATAGATACTGGTTATAAATAGACCGAATAAGGAAAATGATCTGATAGCCTATGAAGACTAAAAGAAATTGAACCAATGACAACAAATACTCGTCCAGCACACGGGTTGTCATAGCAACACAAATAACAGCTGTCCGCTAATTTTGTTGTTGGAGATTGAGTAGGAGTTTTTACTGGTTGATTCTAAATACAATAAATGCTCCGGCCTTGGGTTTATGACCAATAAAAACTAATTATAAAAACCTCGGGGGACCTCGGTTTTTATAATAGTTTTTATTGGTCATAAACCCTCGGCCTCCTCATTTATTGTATACATAAATACGGTTTATTACACTTATGAATGGTGTTCATTTTATAATAATAACTACAGGGGCGTCGGACACGGTACGGTCACTACGGTATTGAACGGTATTGACTGTAGCACTTTTGCCCCAGGTACCCTATGAATCAATAAAATACCGTACTGGCAATATATGTTGCCGTAGTGAGGCCATGAAGCGTTACATTGGCACATGTTTGCCGCACGCAGGGCGTTACATGCAAAGTCGCACAGGAGCCGTTACACAGGTTTCTATATTGCCGCAGTCCTTTTTTTGCTATTGCCGCATCATTTTTTTGCTTTTGCCGCATCATTTTTTCTTTTCATCCACATTGAAGGCACAGAAATTCAGTTGCTATCCAACTGTTACAAACCCGACGGCAAAGGGCGACAACGATATCAATAGAAGACTGTATATTTTAACTATCAGAGTGATCTGTTCACAAAAAGATCATCAAAAGGAAAGTGACATAGGGGAAGAGCGCTTCCTCCAAAAACTACTGTCACTCACACAGTTAATGAGTGTACAACATATTACAAAGTCACCGTGGCTATCATTAGTCATCGAATAGAGACTTCTGCATTGTCACAAGGAAACTGGTAAACACATCGCTCTTCTTCGCAAAACGACCTCGGGAAAGAAGAAACCATTGAGATTGCCAACCACTGAATGATGCTTGGGCGTGATTTTCTTCACGCCGAAGGCGAATAGAGACTTCTGCACTGTCACAAGGAAACTGGTAAACACATTGCTCTTCTTCGCAAAACGACCTCGGGAAAGAAGAAACCATTGAGATCGCCAACCACTGAATGATGCGCCTTCGAGTGTCAGGACTTCCTGCTGCGTCCAGTTTTGAACTTTTCACCACGCGGTACACGTACTTTCACAGTTTTCAGCCTTTTTTTGCAGTGCAAACTGCAATGAAAAGATCGCCGCACCCCGCCGGACGCGCGTTACGAACTCAACGAAAATTTGTCGCACTAGCCTGGTCGCGCGTTACGCCGCACCCCCCTGCGGTACGCGTTACGCGGCAACATATATTGCCTGTACGGTACACTGATCTGGGCTCTAAATTTCCAAACATGTCGGCTCAGCAACCCCTCCCACACGAGTAAATTGTACTTCAGATGGCTGACCGTACCACACTAGAATACCTTCCAACCCCCCTGATTATTATAATAATGACATTATAGAGGCGTACAAAGTATCTATCAACGGAAGTGTCCTTGCTGTGCTGGTGTATTATGCTTCGTGCATTGGTTCGGCTAAGTGTGCATGGTGGTGACGGGTTGAGGATGTAGAAATTGGAGTATGGCCGAAAGCTCTGTCGCAATATTTTATTATGAAATCCTCCACATTGTAGTGAGTCGAACTAGGCGAGGCAACAAACTCATGTCCATGATCAAGAGTACATACGGGTAACCCCAAGAGTATCCAATCTTGCTGCAGCCTATATCAATCACATCTTCAGAAAATTGTAGTCAAGTTGCTGTCTGATGATCGGTAAAACAGTGAAACTCAGAGTTACAGCAGAAACACTTTGATTCCTTCTTTCAAATGTGTGTAACCCCAAGAGTATGCAACTCTGCATATGGGATCTGTGCCTTTGAACTTACCACATTGCGCGTGAAATGGTTGAGGCTAAACCGTAGGAAAACTCAAATCCAGGCAGCTTGATCGTCATTTCACTACATAATGAAGGCAGCACGCCACGCAGGGCACCCGTAGAGATCAGAGTTGCACACTCTTGGGGTTATGTACTCTTGTCGTGAAGCATCATCTCAGTGTCACAAGAAGTCCATTGTCTAGGAGCGTTGTTATTGAACAGATATCACTTGATACTAAATTGATAGTGCACTGGTGATGTACGTCCTTATGTGCACATTGACTTTCCTTTGTGGCAATAGCAGTCTTCCCCATACTACTATAATTATTGTACATGCGTATCTTCAGGACTTCAGGCTGCTTACAAAAAGAAGCAGGTGAGGACTTGAGCGTGCTGTCATGTGTAAAACCGAAAATGTCTGCAAGATACAGTTCTTGCTTCCTCTATGGCCAAAGGGCGACCTAACGGCTGTTCCCAAAGCAGCACTGTAGCTGAAGACCCTGGTGTCCATTGTTTCATGAATGCAGTATTTTCGGGCGCCGAAGAACGACCAGGCTAGAATTTCACCAAGCACAGCATACCAACGTATACACGGTGACTCAACTGTGCATAGACTGTAATACATGAGAATAAGAACGGTCTAGGCTACAAGGCTGACTCCCCAGTTCTTCGGCGACCGACAGTACTGTAGGGGCTTTTGTTGGTAGGCTCTATGTGCCAGCATCTCTCTCTCTCTCTCTCTCTCTCTCTCTCTCTCTCTCTCTCTCTCTATCTATCTATCTCTCTATCTCTCTATCTATCTATCTATCTATCTATCTATCTATCTCTATCTCTCTCGATCTCTCTCTCGATCTCTCGATCTCTCTCTCTATCTATCTATCTCTCTATCTCTATCTCTCTCTCTCTCTCTCTCTCTCTCTCTCTCTCTCTCTCTCTCTCTCTCTCTCTCTCTCTCTCTCTCTCTCTCTCTCTCTCTCTCTCTCTCTCTCTCTCTCTCTCTCTCTCTCTCTCTCTCTCTCTTCCAATCTTTCTCAATCTTTCTAGATGTCAGTCACCTAGCTAAACAAACAGGAGCAGAAGCATCTATGGATATACCCCGCCGCGTCTCTTATGCACCGACTACCGTCAATCAGCCCAAACAGGACACAGCTGCAGCCACTAACTTTGCTTGTTCAGCGAATTACACAACAGAAGCTACGGGTGTGTCTCCATCTGGATTGGAGCGTCTCTCTTCTCTGTACGACTCTGCCGGAGTTACCTCCTCCCATCATGCTATGACAGTTTTGCTTCATTGGATTATTGGAGAGATGGGCTGGAAGTCAGACAACGACTTTAGCTCATTCAAGGTAAGGTTGGACGTCTAGGATGTCGCTTAGGCCGATTTCCCGGATGCTTGGATGCTGAGTTGGATCATTACTCAATTCGGAGTTCTTGGGACATGACTGCTTGTGGGATTTCTGAAGCAAGCGAGCCTGGAATTTGTTCACTTCCGTATTTTCACGTCTAGAAAAGATGATGTGTACATGCAACTCAATCACACTTAACAAACTGTTGCCATCTAGAGGGAAGTTGCAAAGTTCTTCGAGACAATGTGATTTGAGAATTTGAGACAAAACATTCTTATATCAGCTCGGAGTGAAGCCTGTACATGTACATGTACAACTGCCTTATCGTTCAGCCAGTCACTCTCAGCTAAAAATATCCACGTGTTCGCGTACAGGGCGGGTCAAGAGCCACCTTTCCGCTGCAGTGAGACGCCACCACCCCATGATCAAATGCGGTTTCTAAACGGTGGGGGAGGATAGATCAGACCCACCAACCAGAGTCCAAATGCCGAAATCCCATTTGCCACATCCATGTTTTCGAAGGATAGAGATAATTATTTAAAACTACCTAGAGGTCATTATGTGCAGCGATGTGGTGTGTTCTGCTCATTTCCCGATGTTATCTTTCATGTGTTTCTTCATCGCAGAACATCCCAGACAAGCTAGGTTGGTGGCAGATGCCATCATCAGCACACAACAAGTATGAGCTCGGAGATCTAGGTTGCCTGATGACCTATGTTTGGATTCCCAGGACGCCTTATGGCGCAGTTCACTGTAGGTTGCCAATGATTATAGTGATGTTTTGTAGACATTTTTTAAATTAACGATATGGTCACTGCTGTGCGATGTGCACGCGGCTACTTGTGCTGCGGTGATGATTGCTGTGAACATTCCAGTGCCCATTCTTTATCATGGACGACCTCTAATATCATGACTCTCATTTCTCCCAACTTTGTTTGTATGATAGAGCTATAGGCACTCCTTGCCACTATGCAATGGTGTGTGAGTGACTATCACCAACAAATGCCAACTAGCAAAGACAAGACATAGTGTGTCTTTGTGAATGCCATAGCTTGAGTTCAGTGCACTTTCACTGTACCAGCACATGCGCGTGCATGCTGCATTGTTGGCGTGTGCGCTGTCTGGAGTCATGATACTTCACACCACCCACACACCCATACACACACCCATACACACATACACACACACACACACACACACACACACACACACACACACACACACACACACACACACACACACACACACACACACACACACACACACACACACACACACACACACACACACACACACACACACACACACACACACACACACACACACACACACACACTTGTACTTGTTGTTCACTGCCAAAACTGGTCACGTGGGTCTCCCCGGGAGAGGGGAGAGAGACTCAAAAGGAATCTTGGAAAGATGACTCAATTGGCTATTGAACCGCGCAACGGTCGACAGCCCCTGAAATCCCCAAAACTCTGGGTGGACTTGAAAATGATCCCACTTATGGTAGTGACTACACCCAATTTCCAAAACTTGCTCCGATCGCTTCGATTTTGGTCTCATTCGATTCTCCCAGGCGTAGTACATAGGAAATCTGCAAGTATTGTTCAAATCGGCCCAGCCATTCTCGAGTTATAGTGATTTGAAGTGCGCCAAGTTGGACTTTCGCTGGAAACAGAAATGAATGGGCGTGATGGGAGAATCGAGAACGACCGCACGGTCGGTGCAGGCAGTACAGTGTACAGTGCACACGCCTCGTCACTCGAACTGCGCGTACGAAATTGCATACTTTGGTATGCTGGCGCAGAACAAATTCGCTCGTAGAGGAAGACGAAAGCGTCTCACCGCCTTGTAATTTCACATGGCCAGTAGTTTTTCGACGCTGAAGACGATGGAATAGTCCGCGACGCTGCGACCCGACCAGAACAACCCGAAATTCATACCCTGAAAAGGCGCTGAGCGCAGAGCTCCTAAATTTTGTCGTATGGAAACGGGACTTCGGGTCTCAAGGGCACGAACATCTCCTCTCTCAGATAAAGCAATTCACTCGATGCGATATTCTACAATTTGACCTGGCCACGCCGAAATGCACTGCCATGTCGGATTCTCCCATCGGAAGTATAGAAACTTGTTTCCAAAAAATCAGCGTCTGGGTGCGAGGGAGTAAAGTCACTACTTATGGGCTCACCACACCTCAGCAAGTGGGTGAGGACAAGGTGCAGAAAAAGGATTGACGGCATCAGGGTATCCGTCCCGGGATCCAACTGCAGTTACCCCTGCCCCCAGTGAAGGTAATACTTGCTACTAGTGTGGGTGGCTAAATCAGAGTGGATCTGATTCAAGCTTCACTAGCACCATGATTACACAAGAGTTAATCTAGCCAGAAGTAGTCCATGGTTAACAGGTATGTATACTTCAAATAGAAAGTATATGAACCCTGAAACCAACAAAGGTGGTAGGTACAACATGACACCTTCAAGCAGCCGAGCCCGTTGGCAACAGACCCAACACTATCCGGCATAAGCGTACCCACCAACCGAACTAGCTGGCACACACACACACACACGTACATTCTACAGTCTTGGCAGTACTGCAAGAAATGCATTGAGAGTTGGTGTGCACGATGAGTGGGCTACTGTATTTTGTTATTTTGTATCAGTACAGAAGGCACTTCAACTTGTTTCTATTCTGACCGTGGGCATCTTGTGTGACCAGGCGTCGGCATTTATAAGTGATTGTATTCTTGTGTCATGTTCTATGCTTGGCAGTCAACAGCTACCGCTGCCAGCCTAGGAAAGTGGATGTGCTTGACGTATATGAATGCAACTTTGTGGACTACTCGATTCCTTTTTCCGCAGGTATGTTACATTACTGTATGCACTCAGTCTCGGAACAGCTAGCTGCTTCGGCCTTCTTGGCTCTCATCAGCGGAGCTCAGAGTGAGGTGGATCGACCGCAGTGAATGATCCCAGTGAACAACAAAGCATGTTTTAAATCGGCTCTCAAAGCATCAAAGTCAGAGTACCCTAGCTGCGTATCATATTTACACGTGTCCTCTTTAGCATACTTGTGTGTACTCGGACATGTGTGACAGTGATGAGTGTAATTGGCCGATTGTGATTGCATCATTCCGTACGCACCAGGCCTTGTAGGGGCGTTGGTAGTGAAAGGTGTGCTACTGGTATCTGCGGTTTCATGCAGGATAATGAAGTTTGAGATATGCTTTGGAGCTGAGAATCGTCTTTGGGATTGTCTTCAGGATATTGCCCGTCTGCATTCTCGCTTCGGGCACTTTGGCTTCTTTCCTGGGGCACACCTCACCAATGTTGTGTGCCATGTTGCTTGAATGGCAGCTCGAAAGAAAACCACTGGAGTGCTGTACCAGGGTACAGTCCTTAACATTTTCCTGATGAAGAAAATAAGATGTAGCGCAGCACTACGTAAAAAGTTTCCGCAGAGACAAAAATGCTATCGCGCTTAGGTAGAGGAGAAACTTCAGGCTCTTCATAGCCAACGTTTTCGAGAGCAGAGAGCAGCGAGATGATCAGCCAGTACAGCAAAGAACAGTAGCGTTGCTTTTTGCCTGTATTCCACCCGACGAAACGGCTTGACAGACTGCTTGGAAAAACTTTTGAAATGTCGCTTGTGAAAAGCAATCTGAAGTTCTAAGTCACTAGTAAGCTTGATAGCATAGCACTATAGTATATCATATTTAACTGCTCATGCTCGAGCTTGCACGCCATTGCAAACCTGATAGCGGCAATTTTTCTGAAATATCAGAAATTGACCGTTTGGTAGAAACGAATTTGATGATTGATTAGGGGAGGAGCAGGTAAGAAGTCTGAATTTATTTTCAAAGTGAATTCCTGCTACATGTATTCATTTCAAAGATCTTGGATAATGCTGCTCAACCCCTCGTTAACCCGCGCGCGCGCGTGCGCGTGTATGTGTATGTATGTGTATATGTATTATTGTGTATGTATGTGTTTGCACAAGTTGCTATGGCTTCTGCTGTAGCATCGCTATCATCACCTCTGGGGATGGGCGTCAAATGGTCATGGTGTGTGTGTGTGTGTGTGTGTGTGGGCGTGCATGTAGGTATGTGTGTGTGTGCGTGGAAAGAGAGCATGGACTGCATAAATGGACTGACATCCCCTGCGTGTGTGTGTGTGTGTGTCTGTCTGCCAACCTGTCGGAAGGCTACCCTCTTGCCAAAGCATTTTTGGAAGTTGGACTAGTTTCGGCTCCACAATCCAGTGTGTCGTTACTATATAGCTTTCATGGCTGAGGTTGTTGGTACGTCTGTTGGCCCTGGGTTCCCAGTACCCAGTTGCCGAGGCTGGTTGGTAAAATAACTCCAATACTTCAAGGTACCAGTGCATCTGGTGTCTGCTTTTATCAAAGCAGCGTGATGTCTATACTGGTTACCCCAGCAAGTGTAGGGTGTGCATAGGTAACTGTCTTGGCCGTCCTATTCCGATGTACTCCGTGTGGTGTAGACAAGGTGTGCATTGGGGGGTCGATTCACATGGCTTCGCCAGTTGTGTGGATTAGACAGTTATCTGGCGCTTGTCTTGATCTGTTTCAATCAGAATCAGATCCGCTATCGTTGCTATAAAGAGAAAATCTGTGGGTGCACATCCAGTGCATTTGCAGATTTGCGTGCTTCTCTTGCGACGGGCGTTTACACATGGTACATGGTGTCTGTCTGTCTGTCTCTCTCTCTGTCTGTCTCTCTGTCTTTCTCTCTTTCTCTCTCTCTCTTTCTCTCTCTCTCCCTGTCTTCGCCTGTGTGCACCCGTGCAGACAACTGAACAAGCCGCCTGTTGCCGCGTGACTGTGGCCTAGATTCCCATGTATTGGATGTACTGTTTGTACTGTTTGTTGCCTTGCATGTGTCCAGGAGCCAGAGCTGTGTACAGCAATGCAGACAGTGCTGCTCGACAGCAGCTTGTCGAGTTGATCAAGCAAGCCTTCCAGCAGGTGAAGTTGATCAAGCAAGCCTTCCAGCAGGAGAAGTTGCCAGAGGCGGAAAAGTGTACCGTATTTTGCCCATTACGCGCCCGCGCTTCCTATACTAGTACGTCTCCAATTGTAGTACATGTTGAGTGTGGATCAAAAATATAGAAAGGACACGTCTCTAATAATAGTACATGCCGGAATGATGTGATGGGCATTACTGGGGTACAGGTACTATAATAGTCCCACCTTCCAACCCGGCAAATAATTCGATTTTGATAAAACGATTCAAAGCCTCTCAATTATTTTGTAATACTTGAAGTATAAGAATATATACTTTCACACAAAACAAGCTCGGTGCAGCACTAATCATGCCAGGGGAACCCGACCCTCCACCATCGCCAACTCACGAAGCATGTGAACTGGACGGTGACGGGCCGACCGAGCACCCCTGACACACAATACAGCGGAACGTAGCAGCGCGAAAGACACCCGACAGCGATAGTATCCCATCAACAACGAATAGCTACCTCCCTAAGATTGAGATGTGAGCAGGCAAAGGCGCCTGAGGAAGTCCGTGGATGCCGGCGCAGCTGCCCCATTCACGGAAAACACTAAAGGTGCAAAGGCACCACGCTCAACATTCACTACTCTCTCCTGATATTGAAGTCTCTTAGCGCCCTCATGTTGCCGGAAGAGTGTGTCCAGGCTTCTGGGCGCATAGGAAGAAGCGTCAGGATTAAACACCCTTACATCAAAAAATACTGTAATAATCCATCTTACTTCGTTTTTCTTACCCGTTTATCATCTTTGTGTCTTTGTACACTGATTCTTACCATGGTTGGATATATTTACAGCCTTACAGCATCATTATCACGAGTTGTTTACCACCCAATCCAGGCAATCAATTTTTCCAGACACAATAAAAGTTCACGTCTCCAATACTAGTACAGTCTCCTATAGTAGTACAGGTCTGACCACCTTAGAAAAAATAAAAGTACTGTACATAATAATTATAATTATACAAGTAGTAAAGAAAAAAGGACCAAGAAACTACAACAACAAAAACTGTACAAGTTACGCTATAATGTCCACTAACACCACCAGTTACTAAACAATCTCCATCCGAGTCCATACTGTGCATTTATTGGGGATAATACGGTAAGTTCTCACCCCCTTATCCAGTCACACTGTGACAGTGGAATATTACTCAGCCAACACAGTTGAGTGCACTGTGATAAGAAGATAGTCCGCCTAAAACAGCCATGATTTGTTAGTGTGTGCTATCTGCGCTATCAAGAGTACATAAAGAGTGTGCAACTGTGCATATCAGATCTGAAACAGCGCAGTTCGTGCACTACGTCACCCTGATGAGGTCAGCCAAGCCGCGACTTGCGTACAGCTCAAATTTTCGTGTTTCATAGCCCGGAAATCAGCCAAGTTTGCTTGATTTTAGACGTCCTGTTTCAGGATTTCGGTGTTTTTGTGTGACTGTGTACATCCACCGACAAGTAAATTCACCATGTTATCCGTATCAAAAAACCGAAATCAGGACAAACTCAGTGACCTGCACCACCGTGACTGGTTACGCAACTTTTCACCGTACCTGCGGCTTACCATGCCGTCAGAAATGACGTACTGCACGAATTACGCTCCCACAGGAACCATCCCGAGTTGCACACTCTGGTTTTGTACTCTTGGCGCTATGCATTTGTGTTGTTGTTGTTGTTGTTGTTGTTGTTGTTGTTGCTGCTGTTGTTGCTGTTGCTGGTGCTGTTGCTGTTGCTGTTGCTGTTGTTGCTGGTGCTGTTGCTGTTGCTGTTGTTGTTGGTTGTTGGTGGTTGTTGTTGTTGTTGTCGTCGTTATCGTTGCTGTTGTTTTTAAATTGATAGTTGTGCCTCAGGATTGTGTTGAATGGAGGACGTCCCCAGATGCTGCTCTCCGTCGCCTCGCCTCGCTCTACAGCAGGTCTAGCATTCAGACTCGCCAGCATGCTCTTCATCTGCTTCTTCACTGGATCATGAAAGAAATGGAGGAAACCCCTGGCTTTTGTCCACTGGCTGCTGCCGACCAGGTGAGCAATTATTTGAAACGACGGCACTGGCCAGTGAAACCTGGGAGCCGTGAGTCTGGTTATCTCCGCGCACTGTGCAGTGCCGGGCATGCAAACACTGGCTTGCGAATGATTCACGCCAGGTAGTTGTCAAATAACTGGTATTTGACGACTCCCTGATTCATACTCAAGAATTTGGCAGGCGGAGAAAAAAAATGGAAAATTTATAAAAGTAAAATACAAGCAATACCAAAAGCGCAATTGCAACCCAGAACCAGAAGCCACTCAAAAGCGCCATCAGGACACAAAAGGATAAACCACAAAAAAAAACCGGCCAGTGACCAGATAATATAGTTCATTAATGCAGCAGGTGAGCCAATGAACGACCCTCCGTGACGAATTGGTGTTGACTAGCACCCGACCCACTGTGTCGATAAGACGCCCGCAAACCCCGGAAGCATGTTATCTGCCGCCGCACGAGGGACAGACTTATCCTGTATCGCAAATGACGACTCACCAAGGCTCGAGTGACAGGGACGCGCGCTACCAAGCTGTAAGTTGTAGCCTGCGGGCACGCTGATCAGGTGACTGGTGTACGCATCAGCACGTGACCGCTTACTTAACCGTGTTCGATTGGGAATAAGGGCCGAACGCTGCATCGCAGCCTTCTTGGATCAAAACCAGTAGACTTAGCATCTGAAAGACTAAAACCTATGGGCCAATCTCGTTCATCCGTGCTCTTATAAGAATGAAATGGTGCGTTTAGTGACATTTTGCACATAAACCCCATCCAGTAGGGCGTAGTCACCCAATTTCGGTGGAAGTGGCAAGTTCGATTGGGAATAAAGGAGGAAGGGAGCGCCTTAGCTTCCTCGGAACAAGACCATTCGACTCAGCACCCTGAAGCCTACGAGTAGTGAAATGTTGATTCTAGACCATACTTCCCTTTTGAAGCTGGCACCAGCCATGAAGATGGAGGGGGGGGGGGGGTCCCGAGCCATGTAGACACCCTCTCCCCTCCTCGCCAGCCACATCCACCAGGAGTAGAGCTGCTGTTGACCAGAAAGGCAAGTCTTGAGCTGTTCCAGTGCCTCTGTCTGCTGCGTTCGAAGTTGGACACGTGCCTGTGCACTGCCAAAGTCCAGTAAACGGAGATGACGTCAGTGACACAACGTTCGCCCTAGCCCACCGCTACACACTCAACCATTGGGTCAGTGACGCTACGGCACAGGAGACGCTCTGCCCCAGCACGTACACTCGCAATACGCACCGTAAGGCCTCCATTCCTCACGGGTATTGAAAAAAGATGGCGCAGCTCGCGACCAGGAACTAAACTGTGACCAGTCAATGCAGGCAGCAGATCGTCGGCAATTACGATGTCCAGTGGTGAATACACAGCCGGATCAACAGGGACCACACGCTGCAGGTACGTCCAGCAGGATTGCACGGACGCAGTGAACAAATGATAGGCCGCCTGCGGTTGCGTAGGCAGTTACACCAGCTAGGCGCCAGACCGGACGGCAGAAATCAGCAACACAGCCACGCACAGATTCATCCCGGAACTATTGGCCACCGAGTTAGCGAACGTCATCACTCTGGGCCCGGACATCAGTCCCGGAAATATCTCTTGAGCCCTGGCTAAAAAGTGCAGGCGAACTAGCAGAATTGTCTTGACAGCATTTACAAAATAACCATAGCGTGGTCCCTCCTTGGCAATGGCAGCCCAATAAGTTTGTAAGGGCGCAATCTTGTTGGTCGCGGCATCTTCATCCGCGTACCAGATCTTGGCAGTGCCAGGAGATTGATCAGAAAGCTTTGATGCCAACGGTGGCTAAAGCATAAAAAGCCATTGCGAATGGGTCTCCCTGGCACGTACCTTCGTGGGAGCGTATAACGTCACCACCATCATCAAGGAAAGGGGGAATGTCAGCCTGGTACGGATATTGTTCGAAGCAGCTGCACGGTTCAAGGCATTGAAAGCGTTAGCTAAATGCATCTACTAGCAAAATTCCTGTATCAAGATCCTGTTCTAATAGTGCACGGAGAGCCTGGACTGCAACCTCACAAGCGGATGGAACGCCGACACAGAGCTGCTGTGGAGCAGTAATAGCCACCACATCCCGCTCAATAGTCACCAAGATGACCTTGCCTACCACCCTGCGGAACACTTCGCCAATGGCGATTGGGCGCACCCCAGATTGCTTGTCCAGTGGTTTAACTGGCTGGCCAGAAAAGGACGAAGGTGAGATAACTCAATATGTTCTGTACGTAAACACTTCTCCATTCGGGCCATAGATGTACATATTACAGTAGAGGCTGTGGAGAACATAGACGCCATATGCCGCCACACCGCGGCGGCATCCAGTCCAGAAAGTCCTGCTGTGCCTTTCATGGTCATGATCTTTGCACTTGCACGGGAAGGCGTGATGGCCTCAAGAGTGCACATGGTCCGTTGGGGCAGGGCCATTAGCCAGCAGAAGGCCTGGATCCGCAGCAGTCGGATCCGGATGTTTGTCTCCCAAAATGTCAAGGACGGATCTACCATTGATTCATTTTCAGGGTTGAGGGGAAGAACGCCACCTCGCCCATTGTCCTCCAAGTAATGCGTTGCAGTGCCAATTTGATCGGCATAGACCATTTTAGCGAACTCGACATCATCCATCTCCACTCTGGTCACCTGATAGCGTTGCTGTTTGGAAGAGGGCAAATAGGCCTGGATGCAAGGAACAGAGCAGTCATATTACCTGATTTCCATAACACAAGACGCTTGTGGAGAATCTTCTTTTTGTCACTGGCAGATGGTGCACTTAATGGTTGCTGCCGAGGGAGATGGCCTGCCACAGCCACAGCCGACCGCGTAAAAGCTCTAGCTTCACATCCGTCGCAAAACAGACCAATAAGTTGAGCCAATTCAGCCACGAAACGAGCACCATCGTCACCGAAAGGGACCATGAAAATATTCCTCTTCCACTTCATCACCTCGGCATAGGTATTATCAAGAGTACATAACCCCCCAGAGTGTGCAACGCCTGATCCAGCTCTGCATAGGGTCTTGGTCGAGCGGAATCGGATCTTTGCGTCAAAATACCTTACACATCTGAGGGGAACCCGGGGAGTCGCGGGTACTCTCGGATCAAAAACAATGGTGCCCTGCCTCGAGACCGGCCTTACGCTGGTGTGGAGTGTACGCATGACATCAGAAGATCCGATTCCGCTCGACCAAGACCCTATGCAGAGCTGGATCAGCGTTGCACACTCTGGGGGGTTATGTACTCTTGGTATTATCCGTGAGATGGGTGATGTCACCAACCGGCAGTGATGAAAATCCACGGTCATTGTCTCCACCATCCACCTCCGCAACAGCCGGGTGCATAACCTGCCCTGTGTACTACTTCACTACTATGTGCACACTCTAAGTGTACTCCGTTGTGCTGTGATTGTCAATATGACAACCTGCCCTGTGTACTCCGTTGTGCTGTGACTGTCAATATGACAAGTCCACTCTTGTTAAGATGGTGTACAGTAAGCTTGAACTTTCAACAATGTTTTGTCGAAGAGCAGCCAAGCTGGAGAAATAAGAATGGTGCAAAATCACATATAAAGCTGTGCCCATATGAGGGGAAATAGTGCTACAAATTCACCTGGCACAAGTAACACGTAGTTTCTGCAATGCCGCCTACCACCTTCGCTTCTTTTTGCTTCATGACCTTATCTGATAGGTGTCTTAGGGGCCGTCCAAGGTTATCAATAATATTTCCAAAACGAAAAGATTTCGTTTGTGGGTGGGTGAGTTTGATGGAGTTTCGTTTTGAAAGTAATTATTGAATGCAGATGGAGAATACCCAGTTACTTTTGGGTGTCGAAAATTGACATCAATATTTTATTGGAATTCGTTTTACCTGCAGAAAAGGTGGGTGGGTGGGTGGGGGCTGAAAAATACTAAAACTTTTCGTTTTGTAAAAACTATCGGTAGCCCCGGACGGTCCCTTAGGTCAGTGGTAAAAAGGTATATGCGTGTGCTCGTGTACTGTCCGGTTCTGATTATTTTGTTATCATTGTTGCACCGCAGGAATATAAGGCTTTGAGCAAGGCGATACTGAATGAGCGGTTCCGATATCGGCATGGCGAAATCACAGCAGCGTTTATGACGATGCCTCGATCCTCATGCGGAATACTGAGCGGTGAGTAAATGACTAAATGTAGCACTGTACTTTGTGCTAGCCTGGTGGTATTACCTGGTGGCATTACCTGGTGGCATTACCTGGTGGTATTACCTGGTGGTGTTACCTGGTGGTATTACCTGGTGGTGTTACCTGGTGGTATTACCTGGTGGTATTACCTGGTGGTATTACCTGGTGGTATTACCTGGTGGTATTACCTGGTGGTGTTACCTGGTGGTGTTACCTGGTGGTGTTACCTGGTGGTGTTACCTGGTGGTGTTACCTGGTGGTGTTACCTGGTGGTGTTACCTGGTGGTGTTACCTGGTGGTGTTACCTGGTGGTGTTACCTGGTGGTATTACACTCATACCTCGGTTATCCGGACCCCGAAATTGCGGGCACTTTATATGTATATAATACAACCCAACAGTACGCTTGTACGTGAAATATAAACCGACATACAAACCGAGGCGAAGCCGAGGTTTGTGTGATGGTTTATATTTCACGTACAAGCGTACTACAGGTAGACTCCCTTTAATTCGAACCTCAAATTGCCAGGCCCTAAGTTCGAATTATCCGGAACTTCTAATTATCCAAATGCAGCCCCATGCACTGATATGTATGTCAAAATGCTTGAAATCGCGTGCTGAATATTTTTTGCACATTTTTATTTGCATGAACGAAACATAGGTGTTCGTACCGCGTACCGGTCATGTACAACGGATCATCTAAACACTGGATCGACACAAAATCATTTTGACATTATCTTCATCTTCTAGTGAAGAAGTTGTCAGTCACTGCAGCTTTCCTGAAACGATTTCAACGGAAAAGAACTGCGCTGCCTAATCCGCGTCATGAAAGGCCGTCGGACAGCAGCACGTCGTCAGAAGAACGGAAGTGGAGCACAGGCATATACAATATTTACGACAATGGTGTTGTTATGCGCCAACATCTCCGCGCACGAGCTGGCGCGGCAAGAAAGGCCATCGAGATCCGCGAAGAGAGTCAGCCACCTGGAAGAATCAAACCTTTGCAATTTGCCTCGCACGGCAGGCGCGTGCTCGGCGATGGGCACGGGGGGCACGTGCACCCCCAAAAATTTTCAATCTGGGTAATTGCAATTGTAATGTATGCAAATATGCTCTAAAATTCAAGAAAGGTTGCAAACAAATTGCAGAAAATTGCCGGGGGGGGCTCCCCTCGGCTCCCGTGCACCCCCCTAGTTGGGGGGCCGAGCACGCCCCTGCACGGGGTACGCGCTTGAATCAAATTTCGACAGAAGGTGGGTTTCTTGAACGCTATAGTCGATCCTGCAGCGGACCATTGATCGATTTTTGAGCTACTCTTGGCTAGAGAAGGAGAAAAGAATGAACTTCGAATTACAAGGATAGCAACTCAATCTCACTTCGAAATAAGCGTTCAAAGGACATAGCCAATGTACTGTAAACAGCTCTTCTGTACGAAGACTGGGTTCGAATTATCCAACCGGCGCACTTTTCGTACTTCGAATTATGCATTCGATTTTGACTTGAAGTGACTTGCAGAAGATCGGTACGACGAAAAAGTTCGAATTACACGGAATGTTCGAATTATACCGTATTCGAATTAGAGGGAGTCTACCTGTAGTGAGATGTATTATACTTATGCTGACCTTCATACAAACTGACAGTCAACTTCCTGTTTCTATGGTGGCGGTCTGTATGGGGTTTGTATGAGGTTTATATGCCCAGTATAAGCCGCCAGCATGATGGGCAAGTTGACTGGAAGTTTGTATGAAAGGTCAGCATAATTAATTATATTTATATTTATTCCCGTAGCTATGCAGAAGACGTTACTTCAGTAACGTCTGGCGCTAGCCAGGGTCCACACAGCTTTAATTTGGTATTTGTGTGTTTGTTTGTTTGTTTGTGTCACGCCTGGCGCTATCCCGCGCTATCCCGTATCTGACGGCAAAAAAATCATAGGGATGTTAGGGATAGGGATGTTACTCAATCTGCGGACAGAACTGTTTCGTCCTTTGTGGACTCGTCAGCGCAGCACAGAGAAAATGAGGCCGAACCTGATAGCAATGGAAATAAAAATTTCCCATCAGGCCCGAACGTACCTTGCCAGAGTGCTCAAACTGACAAGTCAGTGAGCTCTGCATAACGCAAACAGCAAAGGCACTACCCCACGCAAGAGTGCTCAACTGCTACAAGAGCAGGAGCGAAATACTCAAAGGGATAGGGATGTTATAAATTTTTCAATTCTCCAATTTTTTCAGGCATATCCTGGGATTCGAACCCGCACTATCGCCCTACATGCATTCCCCCATACACTTCGCATTCATACCCGTTCTTCCAAGTTGCTTCACGTTATGATCTTGCGTTTGAAAGCCCTATTTGAATATTGCGGGCAGCTGTATGTGGCCAGCTGTGTTTGATGGTACGGTATGGGAGACGATGTCGTATTACCCTCGATCGTACCTGTCCCGTACGGCTGGCCACAATGCATATTCAAATAGGGCTTTCAAATGCAAGATCATAATGTGAAGCAACTTGGAAGAATTAGTATGTATGCGAAGTGTATCGGGGGATGCATGCAGGGCGCGATAGTGCGGGTTCGAATCCCAGGTTAGGCCACACCAAGTTTTTTCATTGTTTCTCGTCACCGCGCGCGTACCTTTCTTGAGGTTTGGACCAAAAAAAATCTCGCGTCCCGGTAAACACGCATAAAAAGGCGTTGTAAAAGTACGCGCGGCGTCAAATCTGGAGTGCAGTGCTAGTGCACGAACCGAAGGACGACTTTTGCACCGTGTATGTACGCATACCGGTAGTTCAAGTACCACACCACCACACGACCTGGTCGTCTTCTTTGCTACACACAGTTCCGGTACAAGTCAAGACAGTGCATGACAGTGCACCGTTTTGGACTGACAGTAGACACCCTTAGCAAACAACGGTAACGCTATTTTTTACGGTACTCGTACCTTGATCACCCAAATAGCGTTGAAGCTGCAGCGTATAAACGTTATGGGGGCTGATTTATCGTTGTGACCAACGGTACGTGTTTTGGCCAAATATTGCATAGTCCGTACGCATTTCACCTTGTATCGCGTATATGGTGACAAAAATGGTTGTACCGCGCGAAATCGAAGCTACTCTCGTGGTAACAGCGTACTAAAAATAGCGTGCATCTTGCTAAAGGTCGAACCCAAATCACGGTATTTTCCCCCTTACGATAATACCGTTACAACATAACGTTTATTGCTAAGGGTGTCTAGTGTTCCGGGCATCGGTAAACTTGCGGCATTGCGGACTACAAGCACTGTGAAGTTGCCGTGATTCCTTGAGTTCTTTATCAGTTCATCTCAGTTCAAATTTTAGCACAAGCGCGCACTTGGCTGTTCTTTTATGTACCCCTTGTATCTCTTAATTTGCTAAATCCTATATATAGGATTTTGGTCATATTTTTCAACTCAAAATGGGTGTGGCATGAGCATAGGAAAACGTATGTGACCAATTCTTCCGTGTTAGGTCTTAGTCGATATGGAGAGTTGAATAAGATATATTTTTCAAATACTAACATCTAAGGCTCATCTTCTTGCGCAATATTTCTAAGGCCTGCGCCCTATTTTTCGAATCCTATATATAGGATTTGAGATTTTACTGGACCTTGTTTTATCCTTAAAATTGGTAGTTTCATGACGGCATGTGCGATATGTCGTCATGAAACCACCCCGTGCCACACCTGTAATGTTTTTTTGCACATTCACTGCTTCAGTCCTTCCCATGACACCAGCTGAACAATGCTGCTCAAAATTCCAATCCTTGCTCAAAATGGGTATTCATGATGTCCTATGAATCTAAAAAGTAAACATTCATGCCTCAAACATATTTACAGCTTCTAATAAAACCATTATGCTCTTATTATGGGTCATGAATGACTCACGATGACCAATAACAACGGCATAAAGGTCACGCATTTTCAAATCCTATATATAGGACTTTTGCCCAGCAAATTAAGAGATAATAACTTTGGTTTGCTTTCTTTCCTATTTAAATAACATGCAACACTGGACTTCCTCACCAGAGGCCGGTGCAGGAGCCTGGTTTTCTGGCTGTATGTTGCAATTGACTGTCACGCGTGGTGTATAGTCTGATTTTAGGTCATAAATTGGGCCTTTGTAGTGTAAATAGCAGTTTTTGTTTTTCATTCTCTGCTCCAAATTTGTTTGCACGAGCATCAGCATGCACACCCAGCTCTATCACACACAGCAGCCATTTGAACATGCGGTGAATGCAGACCTGCTGCACAAGAAGAAAAACTATTTTGTTTTTTTTCCGCCCGCCCGCGTTCCTTTTGAGATTTTCAGGTGACGAGAAACAATGAAATAACTTGGTGTGGCCTTATGTCTTAAAAAAAGGGAATTTTTTAAAGAATTTATAACATCCCTATGCTTTTTTTTGTCTAGGTCATCAAGGCAAAAAAGCATAGCGTAGGGCCCTGAGCTTCCAAGCTCTCTCGTTAGGGCTGAAACGATCTTCCATTTAGCCCAATCGATTACTCTTTATCATAACGATCGATTATTCGATTATAATCTTTAAGAGGCCGCACCTGGAATATGTACGTGGAATGGCCAAAAGTGGAAATATGTACAAAATTTTGCACAAAAAAAGTGTTATGTATGTAGACCGGACGCGACCTTGACCTTCGAGCTTCATGCTCCAGCTTCGTTGTACTACACTACAACTTACAAGTAGGACTGTTTTTTTGATTTTGACAGCATGTTAAGGGCGATTCACAATACAACTTTCTGCGACGCAACAAGAAACTGCCTGTCGCGAGCTGTCGCAAGGCACCTGTCGCAGAAGTTGAAGAAAGTTCAACTTTTGCGACATGCAACACGCGACATACACAAATGGAGTACAGTTTCGACCCTGGGTGCACGTGCAGTGCACGTGCATAGTACTTCTTGTGCATGAGGATATCCAGATGCCGCAACAAATATGAAGAATATTGTGAACCGTGTGTCGCTGTCGCAGCTCGTCGCATGTGTCGCAAGTCGCATGTCGCGTCGCAAGAAGTTGTATTGTGAATCGGCCTTAACAAGGCGAGTCGCGCGTGCAGTGTGTAGTACTGTGTACTACCGGGGGTATATACTCTGCGCTGCATGCACTGCGCGTATAAGAAATTAAAGATTTAAAAAACGCAAAATAATCGTAATCGGTAATCTAAACGATTGCTCGATCGTTAGTTATCAAACGAGTACTCGATTATTCGGTATAATCGTTTCAGCCCTAATATTTATTACAACATCTCAAGACTCGGTGGAAACACCGAAACACTTTGGTCTACCGGGCACCCTTTGGGCGAGTTTCAGTGGAAATATTACTATTCTTTTGCCACTTTTTGTGGAAATAGTGAGGTCATATGCCATATCAAATGACCTTTTGCCATCATAGTGTATGTGATTCAAAGTTACGGACATTTCAAAGATACGGGCAGTGCCCGGTCCCGGACCGCCCGGATAAATGAGGTATGATTGTACCAGTTATGTGTGCTAGGTGCTGCTGTATGCTGCACTGCTTCTTAATTGTTTGTGTGCACAGTCTCTTGCTGTGCTGCTTTTTCCTGTTGCTTCTGGAGTAATAAGGGTTTTGGAGTGAGGTCATCATACAGGATATTTTTGAAATCGGACTGTACCCCCACCCGCTCAAGATGTACTCGTATAGACTGTGTGTTTCCCTGTGTGTCATCTGTTGCTCCAGTCTCCGTGGTCGCTGATGGCATAAGACGAACCTACTCAACTGCTCTTGATGCGACTAACTATATCAATATTGATTCCTCGCCGTCATCTGGTACGTCCTAGACGCCTTGATGAAGAATGTGAATGCACAGTGCTGCTCAGTGAAATCCGATCAAGCGGGTCAATGTCACGCTGAGCACTGGGCTGCCCTAGACCTGTGAATACTGGGCTGCCCCAGACCTGTGAACACTGTGCTGCCCCAGGCCTGTGAACACTGTGCTGCCCCAGACCTGTGAATACTGGGCTGCCCCAGACCTGTGAACACTGTGCTGCCCCAGGCCTGTGAACACTGTGCTGCCCCAGACCTGTGAATACTGGGCTGCCCCAGACCTGTGACCACTGGGCTGCCCCAGACCTGTGAACACTGTGCTGTGCCCGGGTAACCCGACTTACACGTTCGGATTTCATTGAGCAGCACTGTACATGTATTGCAATCATGTAGTGCAGTGTTACCAAGCACTTTCTGGTCCTTTGCGTACTGACCAGTGCCGTATTCGATTTGGTGGTCTAAATATCTACGGTACTGTCGCGTGTCGAAGAACGGCCAGGCTAGAATGTCACCAATTTTTAAGAACAGTCTAGGCTGGATGTTTTGCTGATAAGAACTGAAACCGTAATGTGCACTATAATGTATACTCAGACGTATAACTTTGCGTAAATGTACATGTAAGACTGTACTATCGAATAAGAACGAAACTGCTGTGTTCGTTAAAAAATAAGAACGGGCTAGACTAGAACCCTGACCCCCCCCCCCCCGTTCTTCGGCGCCCGACAGTACTGTAGGCATACAGCTGGAAATACTTGGGAAATGTATTTTCAAGTCACCTGATCTATAGTTTGTCCCGCAATACTCTGGAACATAGTATGTTCCAGAGTATTGCGGGACAAACTGTAGATCAGGTGACTTGAAAATATTATGTTATTCACCTCTGTGTAGCTGGCAAGCACTGATACAGTCGACTCCGCTTATAGCGAACTCGCATATAGGGAATGTCGTGATATACTTATAGCGAACCATTGTCGATGTCCCTGTTTTAACCCATACCAAATTGACCCTTTGTCGCGAACAGTGTTCGTTGATAACAAACCGTATCTTGTAGGGCCACATGTAAACCAAGTACACTTATACTGCATGGGGCACATGCCAGCCAGAACGTGTTGCTTGTATGTTGTAAGTGCATTTCTGTTATAAAGAACTTCGGCTATAAAGAACTAATTCTCCTGCACAATGGTGCTCATTAGTACTTGTTATCACTCTCTTATTATTGACCGTCACAGAAACTTGTGATCTCTAAGGGGCCGTCCATAATTATCGATCTTTTACACGAAGAGAAAAAGTTTCGTTTATGGGTGGGTGGGTCAAGGGGAGTTTCGTTATGAAAAAGATTGATATGTGAGACCTCAAGGCATTCTTGCTGTCAAGTCAATCTATTTTTCGTCCAGGGTGGGTGGGTGGGTGGGGGAGGGTCCTAATTTAACTTTTTCGTTTCGTGAAAATTATCGATAATGCCGAATAGCCCCTAAAGCGGGATTCACAGAAGCTTTTTTGCGATGCGACACGCGATGCGACAGCCGCGAAACCGGGAAAACCCCAAATCGCAGCCTTGTCGCACCCCACGCAACTGCCGCAACTGGGCCATCGCAGGCCATCGCAGAAGTTGAGCTTGGCTCAACTTTTGCGATGCGATGCGATGCGACAAGCGATTTGGCGTACGATTTTGACCTTTTCTACAGCAAAGTTGTACAAAGGTTCAAGAGTTGCCTATAAATTTGTACAAGTTGTATCAAACCGCGCGAATATCTTGGTGAAGTAGCCAAATCAGCAAGATTTTGTCGCATCACTGGCTTCTTCTGTGCATGGTATTTCGCGAGTTCGCATCGCACGCGTCCGTCGCAGATCGCGTTGCATCGCGTGTCGCATCGCAAAAAAGCTTCTGTGAATCCCGCTTATTAAAGCGGTCAAATATATGAAAATTAACGAGAGAGCTTGGAAGCTCAGGGCCCTACGTAGCTACGCTATGCTTTTTTACCTTGATGACCTAGACAAAAAAAAGCATAGGGATGTTATAAATTCTTTAAAAAAATCCTTTTTTTAAGACATAACCTGGGATTCGAACCAGCACTATCGCGCGCCCTGCATGCATCCCCCGATACACTTCGCATACATACTAATTCTTCCAAGTTGCTTCATGTTATGATCTTGCATTTGAAAGCCCTATTTTAACATGCATTGTGGCCAGCCGTCTTTGATGGTACCGTACGGTACGGGATAGGTACGGGACAGGTACGATCGAGGGTAATACGACACCGTCTACCGCCTTGATGACGGCAAAAAAGCATAGGGATGTTATAAATTTTTCAATTCTCCTTTTTTTTCAGGCATATCCTGGGATTCGAACCCGCACTATCGCCCTACATGCATTCCACTATACACTTCGCATTCATACCCATTCTTCCAAGTAATTAATAGTTGCTTCACGTTATGATCTTGCGTTTGAAAGCCCTATTTGAATATTGCGGCCAGCTGTATGTGGCCAGCTGTGTTTGATGGTACGGTACGGGACAGATACGGGATAGCGCCAGGCGTGACACAAACACACAAATACCAAATTAAAGCTGTGTGGACCCTGGCTAGCGCCAGACGTTACTGAAGTAACGTCTTCTGCATAGCTACGGGAATAAATTAATAATACTGATAATATTGGCCTCTTTTTAAATCTTGCAATAATAGATACATAGTGTTGCAGATGCTCATTTTTGAATTCTTTATTCTCACGGTGGCACCATCGCCAATAAGAGATGTCATTGTTGGCCTGATTGTGTTATTGTACTTGGATTCGGCAGGAGTTTCCAATATATATCTGCAGCCCATTCTGGCCGGGCGACACATCTTTTCTGTATGTTTCCGGAGAGCTTTGAACTTCATTGATAATAGTAAGTAGAGCCGTAACGTGTGGTTCACTGGCAAAGGCCAGGTTGCTGTTTTATTGTCACACTTGTTCATAATACTTGTGCAGCAAGAATGTATTTCTCTGGCACTGTTATGGTGCAGGAGAATCAGAATGTTAAATGCACCTCTCCGGGGCTTTCCCCTGGAAATTGTTCAAAGTATGGAGCAAACTCGTCACAGTTCATTGATTCATGTGCTAAATGCAATGAGCGATCATTGTGAACCTAGCATGTCTGATGCCCCAGTGATGCTAGTATGATCAGAAAGCATTCACAACCAATATACATGTAAAGGGTTACTTTCTCACCGTCGTCAAATGCAATATTTTAGAGAGATGGCGGCAATGCCTCCTGGAATGTACAATGATTTGTCGTGTTGAGATCAAGACATGGAAAGTGTACATTGCTTGAATCAGCTCTTGATCGCTTTAGTTTCTCTCATGTTTCTCTCTTTCTCTGATCAGGAGAATCTCGTTACAATACTAGCTGCTTTCTTGGGCTGGTACCTGAACTCTTGGTGAGTAAGACGACTTGCTACGCATGCCTGGCTATCATTTTGAATGTCTGTACTGTAGCTTTATTCATGCAATGTAAAATGGTGGAGACAATGTGCAATAAAACGATGAAAATATGAAGAAATAGTGTAGAGAATAAAATAAGGATTCAAACAAGTTTTCGTACAATACTCATCAGGAATCTTCGTTGTACTAAAGGACACTGAAACAAAATTGAACTATTATAGAAAATCTAAGTTAGAGAAATAACACTAAGAACAACAGCAGTGAAATTTACAAGTGTGAATTTTAACAATGAAAGCGAGAGCAATAACGAATGCGTGTGCTAACAATAAACTTGCAAATGAAAAATGAACAAACAAGAGAAAGAAAGAAGGAAGGGCAAAGTGATAACACGTAACAGCAGTACATTTCACCTAGGACATTAACGGCCAAGCTTGGCCGCACCAAACACAACACGTTACTTGAACAATTTCAACCCAATTATACTATCTTTCTGTACACACAAATTAGGCTTGTACAAACGCTGATAAATGGCTTCCAAAACTTTTAACTGTAGTCCATAACCATGACGACCACGGCACAATACAGTGAAAGAAGAGTCGGAATACGAATTGCAACAATCAGGACTAGCTAGCAGATGATTGTATACTGAAGACTTGCTACCACGAAACCTACGCACAACACTAACACTCTCACCGGCACTCTCACGATCACTCCCGTCATCGCTCTCCGACTCACTGCTTCCTTCGCCATCCGTTCCATCCTCCGATTCCTCTGCGCTCTCTCTGTTTCGTCCATCCCGCCTGACCCGGTCCATTGAACTTGACTCGGCCGTCAACCTGCTGTCGCGTCCCTCCTTTCGCCCTTGTCCGTTGAATGCGTAGCTTCTGTTGCAATTGGCTGTTGATCGTCTTGGTCTTTCAATAGTGGGCTTGCATGGTGGATTAGTTGTACAAGTAGTCGCGGTAGATTGCGTTGTTGGTGTTGGTGTGGGAGTTGGTGGGTCTTTTTGAGTCAGTAATTGTAGTGTTAATGCCACTGTCGGTGTTGCTCGTGGTCTGCCACTAGCAAGTTCCACCGCCGCAAGAACCGACGGCGGATAGTACTGTAGCTTTTTTTTTGACTGCCTCTGTCTCTGTTCTCCTTGCAAGATCCTTTTTTGGGCATGGAACTAAGCACAGCGTGTGGCATGTCTGGCACGACTGGCACTGTGGCTAGGCATCTCTCCGTGTCCGTGTGCATTGCATAGCTTGTAGCGATAGCAGTCCTATGTACTTGTCACTGTTCTTCCACTGTGCTACCATAAGTGCAATGGCCTATGGCCCGGGGCTATTATTTTCTGGCAACCCCCTCGTTCCAAATAAACAGTGCTCTCTGCCTCTGTTCTGTTCTTCACAGGACATCATTCTGAGGTTTCTTGATGCGAAGACACTATTAAACCTTGCAGCTACTTGTCTGTACCTCCATGATTTTGTTAATCATCACCGCTACTTGGAAAGCTAAGCCGAAAAACAGCAGCAGGATTGACATTCACTGCCATCATGTCCAGAAGCCTGTGCGCTGTGAATCTAATTGTACTCAGTCTTTGCGTTCGATGTGCGGGAAACAGCGGGCTCGCTGAACCATATGGCCTGCCGCTATGCCAAGATGGTAGTACTGCACTCTTTGGCTGCGATATGCCAAGTTCATTATGGTTGAGTACTTCTTGCTACGTGCTATGCTGCATCACTGAGATTCTTGGACCTCACATGCTGCTGCTTTTGTGAGAAAGCTGGAAAGTGCTCCCACTTGACGTGGCCAGTTGGTCTTCTGGACCATCGACTGTTATAGAGGTTTGTAGTTTTCAATGTCCAAAATCGTACTTTGACGGACTTGACACGATTGATGGCTAAATAACACTCCATTACGAATTGTAGGCCAACTCAGGCCCTGTAAGTGTAAGTTGTTCACGTTCAATTCCATAGTGCCACTGCTCTGAATTGTGACGAGACAAGGATGAGTATGCATCTTTTCTATTATTTCTATGCAGCTGGCTGCATATATTTATTTTCATTTACATCGTAATCCTTTTGTCTGTTTTGTTTTTGTGACGACTGTTGACAACCCTGATTTTCATACAAGTGAATGCCCATTTGTGCTACACAGCTTTGAGTTGCTACTGTGCTACTATGCACTATTTTCTTGCAGCAAGGAGTCTGGATAGTAAAAGTCCACATGAAAACTGAATGGTTACTATTAAAAATTACGAATTTCCGGCCCCTGTGTAATGCAGATAATACTACAAAGTGCAAGAATTCTTGCAGGCCATAAGTTACCCTGGGGTACTCTGTGACCTGTCAGAACCTGCTCTGCCGGGTTGCTCAAGTCAGGAAACACAATAGCACGGAAGGAGATCCTCTTCACGTTGGGATTAAGTACACACAATCGGGCCAGGCTATTTCTAGCATTAGACCAGGTGGGTTTGAGCCTGGTACTTTCTCTTCATTCAGGCAGTTTTCCGGCTCAACAGCTAGGATGACCACTCTGGAACTGGCATCCCTGGAGGGATTCCCCACTGCACAAAGAGTGCTCAACATTACGATGTCCTTGTTACATACACTCAATACTGACACGCAGAGCTTGCTTGTACTGCGGAGTATATAGACCAGAATGTGCAACTCCGAGCAGTACGACTGAGTTTGGGAACGCGGTATTGAGCGTTTACGTCATGGAAGCCATGATTCGTACTATACTATTAATCTACATCATTGTGAGAATCAAATCTGGTGCCTGGCGAGGAAAAAGTGTAGTATGTCACAGTGTCGTCCTGTGTACCATAATAATTATATTTATTTTACTTACCTTCGTCCTTATATCAAGAGTACAAAAGCTCCCTTACTCTTGCTTATAGTTGTAGTGACTGAGCTGATACAGTGCATGTTTCTATCTGAAGTATGCAAATGACGAATTCCACTTTCAAGTGCAAGTCCTGCCTGTTGGTTGAAGTTTACTACAGCACACACACACACAATAATATCTACTGTATGAAATTCCATTCATGACACAATGTACCCACTGCACTTTGTGGAATGATGTGTAAGGGGATGGATAAGAACTGCAGTACTGCTACAACTATCATGTGAATAGATTGGCAGCTACTTCAACTACAGCTAGCTATGTACACTACTTCAAGTACAGCATGTACACAGCTGTACATGTACTGCTACTGTCTATAACAGTCTTGTCCAATCCATTTTAGAAGGTATGCAAAAAGTAACATGACGCCAGCATAGTGTTGCGAATGCATAAAATAAAACATGACGGCTACGAGTAGTATGATCATAATACTAATATTACGATGGACGCAGCATTGAGCAGGTGCTACATTTTCTTCATAATCATGCTGATACTTTACTGGTGAGTTCTTTAGCTCATAGAATAAAAAATGCCGCAAGGTCAACAAGTGATAAAAGAGAAGTATTTAGGGTCTTCAAAAGCTCTCTCTTTCAGTACGTGTAAGTCAGCTGTAACTGGACCACCAGCAACGATGACCAAGCACGTACTAGTCTGAGGTAACTTAGTTGCTGCCATCTACAACATCCAGAGCTAGCTGTTGGATGCAATCGATGTGCTCACCAAGCACAGATCAATCTTAGATGAACACTTGGCTGGAATGCAGTTGGTTCGTGAATGGCGTGATGGCATACTGGGACGCAAAATACGTGATCAGACCCAGAGTGATGGATATGGGCAGGGCAGGCAATGCTTGCTTGAAAATCGCCAAGAGAAGAAGGGTCAAAGCCAAACCGATAAGGATGGCCAATACACAGCCCAGAATGATGTTCCAGTCACCATTGCTGTCAATTGTGGCACGACCGACAAGAATACTATAGAAGATGAAGTCACCAAGACCTAGCTTTGCGCCTGATTCTTCTTCTTCCTCCTCTCCGTCTGTTGTTGCACCACCGGTGGTACAGGATTCAATGTGCGAAATACCCTGGTTGCTTCGCGCCTCGCCATCTTCATCATCATCGACATCCAGGTCAGCCATGGTCACCGTCCACATCATCGTGGAAGAATAGATGAGCGACTGCAGAAAGCCTTCATTGCGTGTGGTTGCTATGTTCACCAGCAACTTGAGCGGCCCATATGGACAGAGGACGGCCGCCAAATCGTACAAAGCCATCCCAGCCAAGAGAACCCAGGCAGTCCATACAGGCAAGTACTGTAAGAAAGCACTGGCCACCATAACACACGACGCTACCAAAGCAACTTGCTGCACAACTAGTGGACTCTTCCAGAAGATTGCCAGCATGCCCGCAACGGACAGATTGAACATGACAAGTGAAATTGTTATTAGATCAACGTATGTGTTCGACTCTTTGATCACTTGTGCCACATACACAAATCCCAATCCAGCCAGCAACATCAAACTGGCGAAGAACAGGTAGCCATACAGGAAACAGTAGCACTCATAATAGTAGAGCAAGACCACTAGAAACGTCACTGCTGCAAATATACACACCACGATGATGGTGTTGACGATTGCCTGGCCGAATTTCGTACCGCCGGATATATCACCTTCTTCGTGAAAGGGAACGTACGGCAAATACGTGCCTTCATTCGCCCCAAATGCAGGCACTGTCAACAAATTGGCCACGACTAGGATCATGCAGACTGTCACTGGCATCATCAACTGCAGAAGATTTTTAGCTCCATATTTGAGCTCCATTTCTTCTTCAGCGTTGGTCTCAGCAGATTGCGCCCTCTGCAGATCTTCTCTCTGAGGCTGGCGTCTTACTTCAGGCTCCGCCATGCTGGAATAATAAATGACAAGAGCCGACTAAGAACCAGAATTCTTCCGGCTGAGGCTTCTTTGTCGACCACAAAGATCTGCATCGATTGCGAACCCACACAAAAAGTCAAATAATTACTGCATTTTCCTTTCACATTTTCCGTTCGCTTTCTTGAAAATATTTTCCGTACCGGGTCACGTCATCAGCTCAGGCAGTCTAGTCGTACATAAACCAGGCCAGCAGGCCAGTTGTACAGGCCGGCCAGGGGCCGGCAGGGAGCCCACACGTACGTACGTGCACACGTAGATATCTAGATTATGTACACGTAGACGTATATGGCTCCCTGTTACAAACCAGGGTATTTTACTACTCCCTGGTACGAACCCCTGGCTGAATGTAGGTTCGTACCGTACATACCGTACTCTCGAGATAGGGCGGTATTTACTACTCCTGCTCCGATCCACTGACCCGGTGCAGTGACCATGTGACGTTTGACCCTGGACTCGAGGTCAAAGGTCAAAACATGGGAAGTGCTTTCAGCTTTTGGAGGACACTGCTTTTTGCGGTGATGGTGGTTATCAGAACACTAAATTTAGTCTGAAGAGAGGCCAATGTCAAGAGTGCATGACCCATTGTACTCTTGCTAATATGCAATTGTGATCCAAACACATTGGAGATATTGCACCTACCTTGTAGGCTGACAATAACTGTATAAGCATGCTTATGCAATCAATGGAATAGGAATACTGTATAGCAGGAAATTTTCGGACGGAAATATTTTCGGACAAAGCCGAATTTCGACATTTCGTACGGATTTTATTTTCGTACAGTGGTGCATGCTAAATGCACTTGTTTGCTTGCGGTACGCATGTATAGTGTACATAACTTCACAGGAACAAATTTTAGTACGGAATTAATTAAATTTTAGTACAAAAGAGGGCGTGTACGAAATCGTACGAAAATAAATTCCGTCCGAAAATTTCCTGCTATAGTAATATGTCAGGGTGCTGCATTGCAGCAGGATCTATAACTGTTGGAAGAGTCTTGTCCATGCCAACGAATCAAAAAAGAAGTCCTTGTAACGGTCACTCAATCTCTCGGCTTATTCCGATCCATCTTCCTCATGTTTGCACTGTCTTCACTTCGTCAATCGTACGCTTGGACTAAGTTGGAAAGGAGGTGTACTTTGCAATGTTGTCTATGTGCGAAGAGCTAGATGAAACCAGCTGGTTTTGATTTAGTACCCATTTTGCGTGTGTCTGTGGAAGAAGACCATCGTACTACATGAAGAGTAAAGCAATCAGCCGGTCACATCTGCAGCTTTTGGGTGTTTCTTCCGGCAAAGATGTCTCAGTCTGGAGCACAACGCCGCACCAGTGATGTCCTGAAACTTGCCGACGTTGCGCTTGGCGATGAGGGTCACACTCCAGCAGCAATACAGGAGCACATTGGCCACTGTCTCGGTACTTACGAACGTGACGAGATCTCCAAGTACACGGGTATTTACTTCGTTGGCCTGTCAGCTCCTAAGATCGAACCTTCGTCTACAAAAGGTGAGAAGAACTATAGCTTTGACGATGAGCAGAATTGTTATCGTGTCGTTGTCAATGACCATATCGCTTATCGCTTCGAAGTATTGTCCAGCTTGGGAAAGGGAAGCTTCGGACATGTCCTGAAAGTGTACGATCACAAGCTTCATAAAGAAGTAGCGCTAAAGATAGTGCGGAACGAGCCAAGATTTCATCGGCAAGCAAAGGAAGAAGTTCGAATCTTGAGCACCCTTCGGAGACTAGACAGGAATGATGAGTTCAATGTTGTTCACATTCTCGAATACTTCCAATTTCGCAGCCATTTCTGCATCACCTTTGAGCTTCATGATATCAATCTTTATGAGTTGATTAAGAAACATCGCTTCCAGGGCTTCAGCTTGGAGCCAGTACGCAAGTTTGCGAAGGGAATATTGTCCTGTTTGGTACTCCTGGAGAGCAACAGAATCATTCACTGCGATCTGAAACCAGAAAACATCCTCCAGAGACGACCTGGTAGAACAGCGATAAAAGTCATTGATTTTGGGTCCAGTTGCTATGATGATCAGATTCGATACACTTATATCCAGAGTCGATTTTACCGTGCACCTGAGGTTATCCTTGGTATCAAGTATGGCATGCCAATCGACATCTGGAGCTTTGGCTGCGTCCTGGCTGAGCTGTACACAGGAAGACCACTTCTACCTGGTGAAGATGAAGCAGATCAGATGGCTCTCATGATGGAACTCCTCGATGTCCCGCCAGATGATGTTATGCAGGAGGGAAAGCGGAAGAAGTACTTCTTTGAGGATCAAACCAACCTGCCGAAATATTGTGCAAAGAGAGATTCATCAACTGGTTCTGTCAAGCTGCTTCCTGGCAAGTCCAAGCGAGGAAAGACTAGAGGTGTTCCAGGTAGTAAAACTCTGTCAGCTGCATTACTTGGATGTCAAGATGCAGAGTTTCTGGATTTACTTTCCAAGTGCTTGAAATGGAGGGCAGAAGACCGGATAACTGCCAGCCAGGCATATTGCCACCCCTGGATTGGTGGGGCACTGAGAGTAGTACACCGGCGTACCCTAAAGGAAGTCTCAGACAAGCCCGCTGATGTAGTGAAGGACAACAACCCTAACAGTGGCAAGCGCCACAGAAGCCAAGACAAGCCTGCTGATGTGGTGAAGGAGAACAACCCTAACAGTGGCAAGCACCACAGAAGCAGCAGCCACAACCGCCATAACAGCAGCAACACCGTCAATAACATCATCAGCAAGTCAAAACGAAAGCACAGGCATCTGGGCAGCAAGAAAAGCAAAACATCTCATATCGTCTTACCAGTCACTTCTCTGAAGGCAAATGACATTCAGGTCAAGAACAAGAAGAGTGATCTGCTGGATATACCAGGAAAGAAGTCAAAGCGCAGGAGATCCATTACTCTTCCATCGCTGACGGAAACCGATCTCATGAAGGTTGATAGCCAGAAACTGAAACAGTTGTTGATGCAAGAAGACCAGGAAAAAAGGGCTCTGCGTACCAACAACGCCAACTTGCCGAAGCCCATTCCCATGATGGTGTACAGTGAGGTAACTGTTTAGTGGCACTGAACTTGCTAAAAGAGGCCTTACCTAGGCACTTCCATGCAATGCTTAGCTCGAGTTGGGGCAAAATTCCCAACTAGACATCCACAGCAACTATAATAGTATTTACGTTTTGAGAATTTCTTACATTTTCTGCTGGACACACTTCTATAAGTATTTTCATTAATTTTCTAATCCAATCCTTATCATACATGGCGTTTTGTTATTGGCCCACCCTTGTTTCAAACAAGGACTTTGGGAGAGTTTTGTAATAGTATGGTAGCGAGCTCATCACGTAGTATGATAGTATAATCTTGTATTGCAGTAGCTGGATCTACTCATACTGTCAATTCAATAGCTCTCTTTTATATCACTAGAGCACATTCCTCAGACTACTAGTTTATTTATCTGTACACTGACATATTTTCAGCGAGATTATTCTCGAGATTATTCTGTTGACAATTATATTCTTGTTTTTCACATAGTCACTTCATATCGCACGTGGTCACTTCATGTCACACATAGTCACTTCATGTTACACAACCTTTCATAAGAAGAAAGGAATTTGAGCTGACAACCTTTCATTCTATTCTTTATCGAGAACTTGTACGATGTCATGTTACTCATATACCCTCTATGTGGGTTGTTGCTGTTGTTGTTTATCTTATTTGATTTGCACATGGGTCGCAAAGCCTTTCCTTCCAAGCATAATAATGCTGTTGTGTGTGTGTGTGTGTGTGTGTGTGTGTGTGTGTGTGTGTGTGTGTGTGTGTGTGTGTGTGTGTGTGTGTGTCTTCGCTGTACCATGCACGACAGACGCTTGGAGTGGCTTGGGCACCTAGATCGGCTTGATGACAATCGGTTACCCAAGCAGTTGCTCTTCGCTCATCTCCCACGAACCCGCCCGTTTTGCGGCCCCCAACATCGCTGGAAGGACGTTGTCCAGGCTGATCTGACTGTGGCCGGTATGCACAATTGGTTCCAATCGGCCAACGATTGCGGAGAGTGGCGTGACATAGTGTCGGCAGCAGCGGGGTGAAGGAGCCTGCCCCGAAGACGATTGTGTGCCACGTTTGCGGCCGCCTGTTTCGTCGGCGCGCCGACATGGCCCGGCACAAGTGCACAGCAGTCCGACAGCTCCCTGTACCACAGCAGCCTGGGTCAGTGCAGTGTCCTGCCTGCAGTAGATGGCTCCGGAGCAGGGGTGGGCTTGTAGTGCATAAGTGCCAAGAGAGTGACAACTGTGACGACCGACCGCCTAGTGATGCTCCTCCTGTTGCCGAGGTCCCGGGGTGTACTGCCTGCCAGCGTACTTTCAAGTCTACTGCTGGCCTCAAGCGCCATCGCTGTGGACCCCGCCCGAAGCGCCCTACAGTGACTGATCGCCAGCACTTTGAACATCATTGCCGAGTCTGTAATCAACACCAGTTTCGGAGGCGACAGGACCTGGAGCGCCATTTGAAGCACTGCCTACCTCTCCCCTAACCTCTCTGACAGTACCTCCTTTTGGGGAGCGGCGTGGCCATTTCTGGCAGCTGTAGTAGTAGTAGTAGTAGTAGTAGTAGTAGTAGTAGTAGTAGTAGTGTGTGTGTGTGTGTGTGTGTGTGTGTGTGTGTGTGTGTGTGTGAGAGAGAGAGAGAGAGAGAGAGAGAGAGAGAGAGAGAGAGAGAGAGAGAGAGAGAGAGAGAGAGAGAGAGAGAGAGAGAGCTTCTGGATGATTTTGGAGTGCAGTGTAGTCAAGCTATGACGAGATAATGACTAACGGTCCATCAAGGTAACGAGATATTATACAGTCAGATAGTGCGACAAGGAGGCACAACACTGACAGGGATATTGAGACATTCAACGACCTGACACCGACACCTAGCTCCAATACATCTTTACTAACCTGAGCCTTTCAGTTGGAAGGTTATTGGTTTGTGCCTCATAGATGTGTTGGAGCTAGGTGTCAGGTCGTTTTAATGTCTCAATATCCCTGTCAGTTTTGTGCCTCGTCGCACTATCTGACTATAATAACTCATTACCTTGGTGGACTGTTAGTCGTAACTCGCATTATTAGTGTTGTTTTACCTACACTGTAAGGAGGGGGGGGGGAGAGAGGGGCATTGCAGTCGAATAAGTAAATACATGTACACTGCCACTGGGATGGAAGAAACTCAAACAATTGGCAGAAGTACACAAAAGTATTTCCGTATGCGGCGGACAATTCCATCAATTCTGCTCCTCTTGATTCTTTATCGATAGTCAGACAACACGTAGCATCCCAGAAAAAGTACAAGTTTCTACTGATTATAATAAAAGCGCGTATGAGTACTTTGTGGCATTAGTCTCAGTGAGAGAATGGATATCTGTCCGAGTCCCTGTGAAATGGCGATCATTCACGTCAGCAATGTGAATCCTGCTGTAAGCGAGGTGTCGCCAGGAGCAGCGGGAAGGGGGACAGGATATCCACACTGTGGCGGTCTGCGCCATGTATACATGTAGTCCGTGGCGGATGTTGATATACACCGTACACAAATCATACATGAACCATCCCAGGAATGCATCAACATGTTGCTGATTTTCTGCCAGCAGTATGCAACAAGCTCTACATGTGCCATTCACTCACGATGTGTTATAGAATCAAGCATGCTCTGGAGCTTGACAAAGTTTGTACTGGTACATGATAATGAAGAGTCGAACTATCATCGTATGACTGTCCTTTACATCTTTCGGAAGTTTCCAAGTAGCCAAAAGTGATGTCAATCCAGTCCAGCATGATGAGTCGATAATGTCAGTGGTGAGATAGAAATGCACATGCACAGTCCATGCAATAATCCTCTTCATGTACCGGTATTTGCCCCGTGAGTTTCACCACTGCGCAGTACTGTAAACCCGCATCACTCTCAGCAGATTTTGTTGCTTACATGTAGCACAGGATCGATGCCTGGGCTGACCAGACAAGTTGAACGTTATCTTCTTGACCTTGAATGTATTCACTAAGTGAAACAATCCCCAGAACCGGAACTGACCGGAGACTCTTTGATTGCTCAACACTTTGAAAGTAACATACATGTAGTAAAAAATATATCAAATCACCTTGAAGAAGATCCCAGCTTGGGTTCACATATGCTTGAAATACAAGTATTGTCATGATATGCAGACTGAAAGTCGACAACAAAAATATAGGGCAGGATAGAGGTCAGTAAGAATAATTATGTACATCACTAAAATAACACTAGTCAAACAAATGTTGGTACATATACACGCATGCAGTTGAAGGCTCAGCAAAATGCAAGACTCACAGCAGCAAATGAGGGAGTAACTCTAAAATAGACCAGTCCACGTTGAGTAAAAACAAAATAATAAGAAAAGGACGGACAACTAGCAATATCTAAATCCTAATGGCAAAACATGATAATCTGATTTTAACAGATCACCTGCAGCCACAATCATAGTGTTCACTGTACTTTGGCGGCTTGCATGACATGAGTGGATGGTCATGATGAGGCATCCACTTTCTCCATTTCTTTCATGATGGCGCTCTTGATTGCCTCTGTTGCGCTTTTTGCATGGGGAATGAGGAAACGTTGGGATGAGACAATCTTCTCAAGGGTACCAAAACGCAGAGTGATGAGCTCTGGATACTTCTTCTTGGACGTGATCTTGACAATGGTCATGAGCGGGTGCTGCGAATGCAACTGTGCCCAGCCACGCCGATCAGGCAGTTCTCTTAGGACAAAGAGACGAGTTTGAGTGAGAACGAGCCGTGCAGGCACCATGTAACCATCAGGCTTCATCTCGCTGCACTCAAAGCAATGCGTGACATCCGACCGATGGCTGAACGTGTCCACGTTGACGGTAGGCCGGCGTGCTGCAGCCTCTGTGTCACTCTCGCTGGCCGAGCGGCTATCGCCGGGTGGATGCTCAACTTCCTCATCGCCGCCAATGCTGAAGAGCGGCTCTGAGTTACGATAGTGGCGCGTTGTGCGATCGTTGTGCGACACATGGCGGCTAGTGGCGGCTGGTCCTGCACCTGGCTCACCACCCTCTTGCATGGACTGATAGAGACGATCACGTAAGTCTGTTGTCTTGCCACGGACTGCACCGAAAAACCTGCCCATCACAGATCCAGCTGGCTTTGTTGCATCGGTGTCAGATGTGGAAGCTGGAACAGGGTCGGCTTGTGGTTTAACACCCACAGGGACATACACGATGGGCTCAATTCCATCATCGCTCTCCAGCACGTCCTTTACACGACTGGACATTTGAGATGCGAGAGCAGCATATCCACCACGGGCAATACTGACATACATGGTGTAGCGCTGCAAGAAATGAGCCACAACCATGTTCATGTACTGGTCGTCTTCCTCTTGCCCAGAGCTAATAAAGCACCAGTGTTCGTTTGCACCTCGCTCCTTATGCTTGGCCTGCAACTCCACTACCAGTTCATAGAACTTGGTCAGGTCTTGAAGCATTAGTACAGAATTCAGGTGATGAGCACCACGCAACCGCCCTGCTTCATACTGATCCAGAGGCCGGCAGTCGATAACAAAGTATCCAACAGCATCTTCAGACGCCTTCTGGTGCCGCATCGATGCTAACAAGTCGGTGAGACCTACTGGAAGACACAGAGCTTGCGATATAGGACCATCGATAGTTGACGGTTTGCCAGGGCCAAAGAGAGGGGCATGATAGTCCATGCGAAACGACTGCGGAGTTCTGGCAGCATAGTGCTGGGCAAGCAAGCAAAAGTCATCAATGTCCTCTCTCTCAAGCTGGCACGGAATACCTTTCATAGTCTCGACTAAATCAGCTCGTGACGTGTCCTGGCCGTCCATCAGAATCTCCTTTGCGTTCACAAGTGTAACCAGTGCTAAGAAAAATATGAGAAAAGGATCCGCTTCAAGCAGATATACATCCCACATTGCCATCACCACATCAAGGCCACATGTAGCTACAAACAGGCTTCGCAGCCAATGCTGCAAGTAGCGGTCTGGCGTGATGCGCTTCGTGTCCAGGAACGCACAGAGCTCTGGTTCGTGATACAGCAGCAATAAGCGGAATAGGTGGAATGGCCTACCATCGCGACGGCATTCCCGTGGCACGTACTTGTGTGTGAGAGCATACAGGACGTTGTACATATCACCACGTGAACAACGGTGTGCTGCAATGGGCAAAAGCAGCTCTGCCCAGCCATTATCCGGTCGAAATCTGACATTCCTAGACTTACAGTAGAAGGTAAGAACAGCTTTCATGTCTTCAGCAACTGCACATCTATCTTCCTCACTGATCTGTAGCTGCTCAGCCTGCGTGGAGCAGCGAGCACTAATGGCTTCCCGGTCAAGGCAGTCCAATGAGCCATCCCAGTTGGCCATTGCGTCTGGCTTTCGAGCCACACCGAGAGCCACCTTCCATACGTCAAATCGCAGGTCGTCAGGAATATGCTGAACATGATTGGCGCAAAGGTCATGCAAACTCGAATAGTCGGTGTTCTCCTTCAGTGCAGACCTCAGTCTTTCCACCCATTCCGTTACATCCTCTTCAACCTCCTCTACATCGACCGTATCATCGACAGCAGAGGCGGCTTCCGCCATAACTCCCCCAAGCCAACACTTTCTAACCTCAGGTAAACCTGCATGTGAAGCTTCGAAGACGGAGCGAAGGCTGAATTTTTTGATTGTGTTCGAATGTTGAGAAGCTAGCTAATGATACATGTACATGTATACAGGCGAAAAAAGAAAAAAAATGAAAGAAAAAGTTCAAGAGTAGATCTACGTCGAGTGGGCGCGCTAGCTGCGCATCTCCGGCTCCAACGTTGAGTCTCTGGAAACAGAGGCCATGGCAACGGCCTGTGAAGGAACGCCATGTTTACCATGTGAACAAGAAAATGGCGTCGGATCTGCAGAGCTGGAGCTGCCCGAGCCAGGCGCTAGCCCAGGAGAAGCCCGACTTTTGTTTTGAAGGGAAAAAAATCTACAGTACTGTGCTATCAAATCAAATCCTGTAGTACTTTTGGCTGTTGCCTGTTGGCCATGTGCGACCTGTGCTTTCAGTTGTAAACGACACAGAGTAAAGTCTTCGAAGCTCCACATTTATCGGGGCTTTGTAGTGGAACATCAGAATGTCGTCCTTAGCTGCACAGCTGAAGCAACTTTCAACACCAGGCAATCTTTCATTTCGGTCAGCAGCTCGTACGAAAACACCGTCTTTGTTATTCAGTGAAGATGAAGCTGCGGATTTGGATTTGGAGACCTTCTACGCCCATGGCATAAATGGGCTTGATGAGTTGATCAATATAAATCCAGGCTTCCAGTCTTATCAGGGAACTCTGTTCGGAGAAGCATCAAAGTCGTTTGAGCGAACTCTTCAGACTGCTGAGAACAATCAGAAGCTTGACGAAGAAATCTGGAAATTTCTCCTGGAAGTCTCTCCTTACATTCTATTGAAGCCAGCGCAGAAAGCACTGGAGTGGCTCGTGCATACATTCAGAGTCTATGCTTACAACACAGATGCGTTGGTAGCATGTACTCTGCCGTATCATAACACTGCAGTGTTTGTGCGTGTGTTGAAGCTGTTGCCTTTGAAAAGTCCGACATCACGATGGCACTGGCTACGCTCAGCACAGCGCGCAGAGTCACCACTATCTCGATTCACGATCCTTCAGCAATGCCAGTCTGTACCGGCTTTCTTGCAGTTCATCTGCGATGTTGTTGAGCGTGCTGTGGGCCCATCCACATCTGGGTATAACACACTGGTGGCATTCTACACCAGTTTGTGTGTTGGCTTGCTAAATGGTGGTACGTTGGTGACAGAGCAGTTGTTGACGCAAATTGTTCCCAGCTGTGTCAAGAGCCTACGGAGCAATCATGCAGAGCTGAAGGCGGGCGCATTCATGATTGTTGGTCAGCTGGTAGTTCGAGCATCACTGGAGCCTAAAGTCGTAGAGACACTGGTTGACTGTATCTGCCGTCACATGCAAGCTGATATGCTGCTTTCTGCAATGGCATGCCTGGTGTGCGTCTTTCAGACGCAAAGTGCAAAGTTTAGCAAACGCTGTGTGAGAGCGCTCTGCTACCAGCCTGAAGTTGTATACAGCATTGCACAGCTGGCTTCATCACATGACGTATCCGCTCTACTTGCTAGCTTCCTGCCAAGTGTTCTAAAAGCTGCTCTTTCTCGACTATCATCATCGTCATCGCCTGCCTCGGACAGTGACACAACTGTGCGTGTCGGAAAGGCCGACTACTTCTCTGTAATCATGGAGGCTATCCACATTCTACCATTGGAAGCCAGCCTTGCTGGGGTGCTGGGAAGGTGAGTTTGCTGGATACTGTGGCATCGTAGTCTTCTCAGATGGATGCTACACTGTATGTATTGCTTTACTACAAGCAAGTGTTCTGAGTTGAATACTGTAAGACATGTTATTATAAGCGACGCTTATTATAACGAGTCGCCAAGTTAATCCATAGATTGACGAGAAGATACGTTAACAATCTTGCAGTCTTCAAGCAAGTCCGCATATAAGATATGAGCCTGGATCAGCAAAAACCATCACATGTGCAAAATTTTCGAAAAATATTTTGTGCTCCAAATTGATCCACAACCACTGATAACCAGTCTCAAGAAATTTTAGATCAATCACAGCACCGTAAGTGACCAAAAAATGCGGTACACCACATCTCTGTACAAATGTTGGAAGTGGCATTTCTGTGTAGGATGCAAGTATGAGCATTGGTATGTGTCTGATCCTGTTAGGCATTGCCATCACTCAGCCGGCTAACAAGGAGGAATTTTATAGTCCTGGGGGGGGGGGGGGGGGGTGTACTCAGACACTGGCTCGTCCAAGTAAATCATTGGCTTCACTGACTATCGCGCAGCTAATGGCATATGGCCAAGTTCCAGGGGCTGATATTGCATCCACACCAGGCTCTGTACTGATGCTCTCCAAGCCCTTCACTTCCATGAAAACATATCTGCACACACGGAGTGCAATCACAGCAACTGTGACTACTTAGCACACAGGCTCATGAGCATGAGGTACGTACTAGGTGCAGATACATTCAACGGTTACCTGACCCTACAGGAACATATTTTTTGAAATATTTTGGGAGCTGCTGCATGGACCAAATAAATGTTTCAAGTAACGTTGCTCAGTGTCCAAGCCAACGAAGCAGATCTTGTCTGGCGCTAGCTCTCGTTGCTCTTCCAGTCGTGAATCGAGACGCCTTTGCTCTGCATCGTCACTGTCGATATCCGACAAACTTACTAGTGAAGGAGTCGTTCATCGCTCAACAATATCCACTCGAGTCGTCGTCATTCTCATCAGCGCTGCTTTCTTCTACACGAAGTCTGCAGCCTCGCCGAGTCGCTTTGCGGCAGGAGAGAGTCGTCCTCTGGAGCTCCGCGGCTTTCACCTGACTCCCTCGATGAGCAATCGCCATCCCAGTCATCACCAAAAAATGTCGTGTCGTGATTGGCGTCAACGACGATCGATGCGCGTGCGATGCTCGCGCCCCGCGATCGTACCTATTCGCCAGCCAAGCTCAGGTACGTGGGGTTTCCCAGCCGTGTCTCCTCACTTGCCTGGGGCTCGCCTAGCTAGCTAGTCACTGACAAACAAACAAACACGGGCTTGTCAGGCGGAAAGAAAGACTAGTGACAAGAAAGACAGAAAGGTGGTGGGTAGTTGTTAGGTCCGCGACTTTTCTTTCGCTCGACTTCAACGTCACTTTTTGATCAACTTGATATCAAACACAAGCGATGGTTTTCGCTGATCCGGGCTCATATAACACATATGAGGCATTGCAGCCTAAACAGAACTTATTATAACGACGAGATGTCACCCATCAAAACGTTAGATTTACATGTCTTACAATAGGACTAGAGGTGTTGGTGCTGCTACTGCTCGTACTGCGGGTATGACAAATATCACCGAGGGTGTTTTAAAAGCGGTTTCCAGTGTCTTTTAGAATTCAACGTCTTCCGTGGCCAACTCTAGCAACTATATTTAAATTGAGTGAATCTAGATTAAATTAAAATATGGATGCAGCGATCAGGATTTTAGGTCTTTGACCCCTTTGTGGTGGGCCTGATCTGCTCACCACCCACCACTTTAGGCGCTGCGTCTGCTTCTTGATTCTTGAGGGTAATGACGTTCCTACGGATGCAGAAATACAGTCTGACTGAGGGTGCATTCGAATTTTCTCTAGCTTTTCGAAAAAAAAATCCTGGAAGTCGAAGAAACTGAAAATATTTGTTTTTGAGAATGAATACACCTAATATCCGAAATAGTACACAACGCATGAAGGGAAATGCATGGTAAAGAATTGCAGTTACAAGTGACAGTACCAAAAGTTGTTACCATGGCATTGCGTTGCAATACAATGTTGCGGCAGATTGACCTAGTATTTGTACATGTGCTAAAGTAAGTGGCATTGAACCTAGACTCCTGAATAAGGCAGGGTCAGGGGTTTTGTAGCCTTACTTTGTATGTCATGTATTGTGCATGTCCACTGTACATGTAGTTCCTGTAGATCCATGAAAAATTTCAGTTGCGGGCCAGGGCTGGTTTCCCTATTGTGAAGGCGCATGCGTACCAAGAGCTGAGTGAGGCACACCATGTCCTTGTTCTTGTGCGTGACATACTTAGTAAATGTGTGAATGTGACTATTATGTTTTGTAGGGTTGTCATTGAATCCTACATTGAAAATAGTCAGTCTTCATCAGCAGCAACGGGTGGACAGCACACGACAGAAGTATCCGACAAGTATGCACAACTCAGCCGTGCACTGAATCAAAGGTAAACCCACCACCATTAAATGTTGGATTCCAGTTTTGTGATGCTGTCGTGCCGCTTGCTTTGCCTGCCAGTCTGCATGTGTGTCACTTGCCACTTGCTGATACAAGCATTCAGGCAGGGAGTAGTAAACGATTTGCTATCGGTCCATCCAGTTTCCATCCTTCGTTTTCCTCCATTGCCTTGCATTTGATTGCAGCTTTGAAATGAGCCATGAGTTAAATCTCTCAGTTTATCTTTACGCACTCGTATACGTTGGATTGCCAGTACCACACAGGCACATGACTTTCTTCAGAATGAATTCTTTCCAATCCACCCTTGGTCAGCGACAACCAGTATTGCACCGCTGCTTCTGGTTGAATGTACATGGTAGTGTGTTTGCGTACAAGTGTCGTACACTTTTTCAAGAACTTGCACACTGCACAGCAGCTATTCGTACATTATTCAGTCTCAACGCAGACACTTTTCTAAGAACTTGCACTCTCCACCGTAGTCATTTCGTCATTTACACGTCACTCAGTCTTAACACATGAAAGAGCGCTTTGAGGAACAGGGCAGAGAGGCACGAATTCAAGCACTCTTCACACCACGGGGAGAGCACTATGCATAGCAACACTCACATCAAGCTGGCACCTCCACACCCATCACCTATGCATCGATTCTCGCCACACTGTCGTCCCTTGTCAATCATTGTCTGTGTGAAGCAATGTTCCTTTGTGATGGGCATCCTAATAACTTACTGTAGCTGGAGACTGCTGGACATGTGTGAAGTATGTTGGTGGCGGAATCGACTTTGCCATTGGTGTTAGACATTTTGCACTTGATGGCACAGTTCTATATGTGTGTTATGCGTGTATGACATTGTGTTATATTTTTGTGCTAACATGTGTAGTACTTCGCAGCACTGTGTCTTCACCTTCGTCTTTGCACTTCTGGCTCCAGTTTCACGTCATTATTTATTTGACACCGGCGTCCAAACACAAACACAGCTCTGCACTTCTCTCCGCTCCCTTTTCACCAGCTCTCTTTCTCTCCACACCTACACACTAGCTGGCACATTTCTCTTCATCATCCACTACTCTATCACACTTGGCGGTTTATCTATAAACATGACATTGTCTTGGTTATGAAGTTGGTTGCTCCAACGACATGACATGACATGACATTACCGCCGAAGTCGCAACTTCTAAGTTCGTATTGTCTTGGTTGGTGAAGAAAGTGTCTTAGCTCGTAATGTCTTGGCTGTTTGTCTTTACTTTGATTGTGCACTCTGATGATGGGCCGGGCCCTGAAATTTGGTGAAGAGCAGGATGTTTCAGCAGCAGCAGAGAGACCATTGGGTGCAGGGCCGGCGGAACCGGTCAGGCTGGTCCGGCCATGGCCGGACCACTTTCCCAGCTGGATGGTCCATGTGATTAGTGCAAACCCGGTGTAAAAAATCCAGAGGTACATGACTCGACTGTACTGCCGACGTGTGATGTGCTTCGAAGTAGCTCAGGACTCCGTGACCGGCACTGTATGGCTTTAATGATATGGATAAAAAAAAGTTGTGTTTGTGTTCTTTTACTATAATGTTCTGCATTTTCTGGAGCCTTCAGAGATGCCCAAATTCGCTCTATTTCACGTAAATTTTAAATATTTCTCCCGGGGGAGGTCCCCGCACCCCCCTCAAAGGTTGGCCGGACCACTCCCAAACTCCTTCCTCCGGCCCTGGGGTGTGTGTTGAGACTGAATAGCCTTGGTGCAGCTGGTGTGAACTGGAAGTGTAGCAGGAGCCAGTGTTGTATTGTACTTTCTGTCATTTGCCAGTCAACTCTCAGACTGAGAGCGGCGGTGATTCGTGTGTGACAACTGTGAATTTCTCTTGTTCTTTGTTTTCTAGGTATCCGAGTGGTATCGACCATGCACTGGCTGCTATCCTGGCTGAATTTGATGAAAATCGTGACGATGCTATTTTGGAGAAGGTTCACGACTTCATGGAGATGGCATTGTGTGGAACGAAAAATCAGGTGCAGTACTTAGTAACAGAGTTCTATTATGATAGCAGCATTTACACTGTTCTCTGCGTCAGTGTTAGATGGAAGCTGCTGGCACCAGTCCTGTTACATGTGCAGAAGATGTCTTTTTTCAAGCATTATCCTGGCTCTTTCACACCGTGATCTGATACCGTATTCTCCCCAATAAATGTACAGTCCTTTTATTTTTTTCAAAGGTGGTCAGACCTGTACTACTATAGGAGACTGTACTAGTATTGGAGACGTGTATTTTTATTGTTTCTGGAAAGATTAATTGTCTGGGTTGGGTGGTAAACAACTAGTGATAATGATACTGTAAAGCTGTAAATACATGTACATGCAACCATGGTAAGAATCAGTGTACAGAGACACAAAGATGATAAACGGGTAACGAAAACGAAGTAAGGTAGGCCCTACAGTCCATTCAGAAAAAAATGAACTTCTAGCTTTTGGCCATAAATGGGTCAAACGTTGAGTTTTTTTAGAATTTTTTTCTGCAATCCCATATGGAATCCTCTTCCAATTATGTTTCTGAAGTTTTTTTGTCCAAAAAGCAAGCCATAGCAAGAATAGGATTTCGGCCAGGTTTTGCCCCAAGCGCACTGAATTGGGAAAAACCATCAAAATCCAGTCCGTTTGACCCCGCCTGCAACAGTGCATTCTGCGGTTCGAACCCCAGTTCAGGCACCCTTTTTGGACCCTTTTTCAAATTTCAAAGTTCGCAGCACTGCACTGTGTACGATGAAATCACGAAAAATCGCCAAATACGGGAGCTCGCCAGAGCCAGGACCCATCTTTTTATGAATGGACTGTAGTACCTGTACCCCAGTAATGCCCATCACACCATTCCAGCATGTACTATTATTAGAGACGTGTCCGTTTATATGTTTGATCCACACCCAACATGTACTACAATTGGAGACGTACTAGTATTGGAGACGTACTAGTATTGGAGACGTGTACGTTTAATGGGGAAAATACGGTATGCTGCCTCCTTTTCAAGTTTCTTTGTTTCTTATTGTAGCATGGTTGTGCTTCTTTCTGGTTTTCTAAGGTTCTTCTGGACAGGAATTCAGCACGAATCCTAACCCTCAACCACCCACAAGCTCCTATTCGATGTCTTGCCATTAAACAGGCCAGCCAAAGATTGAAGGAAGTAGGTCACCTTTGATACTACTGAGTGTCTGCATGCACATATTGCATTATTGGTATACATGTAGTTACTTGGAAGTACTCAATCTCCTACTTGGTAGTTACTGGACAGTACGTGTTCTCTGACTCATGCCTCATCTCTTCTTTTCCATGGAACGAGACATTGCAATACTGCCCGGCATGGTTCTGTTTCAAGTTGGCTTGACTATGCGTGCTTTTGTGCAGGCTCTGAGCCAATCTGAGCCGATTGATACGAACTTCTTTGCCAGCGCGTTTGTGGAGCGCTTGTCGGACGATGACGTCAATGTTTGCAAATGTGTCCTTGATTTGAACAAAGTGAGTATTTGTACTGCAGCCATGGTGATTCCATTGCTAGGGTTATGGCATTGTGTGTTCTTGTGGGGATTGGGAAGCACATTCTACAGGCCACCTTGTGCTTTGTTCTACCGCAGTTTTGTGTGGAAAATGACGCCGCTGATGTGTGGATTGTGGCAATTTTTGTACGAACGCTGGTCCTCACAATTTGCTTTTATTTCTTTTTGACCATTTCTTTACTTTGTGCAAGTACATACAGTCATGTCGTATCTGTCCTTGTATGTATGATGCTACACACCATCAAGTTACCATTGCACATGCCTTTGAAAGCTAACTTGCTGCAGCATGCACTTCGGCTTCTTCCTCTGTGATGACTTTCAGCCATGTTGGATGTGTGTTAGTGTGAGGGAGTGAATTCCTGCACCTTGCATTCTCTGGTTGTTTCATGTGTGCAGACCTTGATCAAGTTGGTTGACTTTGATGTTTTGTGGAGGGCCTTGCTTCAATTAATCGAGCGATGCCGTGTCCAAAGTGATGAAAGCTCTTGGTAAGGACATTTCCGTTGTCATGCCATGCTTGCGAAGATATTCTGGTGCGAGTCACAGCTCTGGCTGCTATCCCAACTACTTTGATGGGCAATGCTATTTGCCTTGTTGTCTTTATACATACCGGTATCATTTTTACTTTTGGTTGTACGCTAAACTGATGTAGAGGATTCTAGATAGAGAGATTCCACAGGAATAAGCCCGGCTTTTATATGCGACATTATCGTATGCTTCAACTCAAATTACTCACTGCAGGAATAGGAGACCCTCTTATCTCCATCTTTGTACATTGCAAAATAAAGGAGCTCTGCCTTACAACAAATTTGTCACATACCAGACTGTTAAGGCGATAAATAGTATAAGCGAAGCGGATCAAGAAAATCGATTAGGAACATCAATTTTAAAAAGTTTTTTAACATACTGTAAAAGCAGAAATTTTCGGTGGTGTTTTATTTTCGGTAACTTCGGTGCCGACAATTTTTACCGAAAATAAAACGCACCGAAATTGTCGGTACACCCGATACTGTATACATGTAGCACAAGTACACTTACCTGGAGAGTGGGTTTTACCGAAAATTTCCCGCTACCGAACCGCCGATTTTGGCGAATACCGAAAATATTACACCACTGGAAATTTCTGCTTTTACAGTACATGTATTCTCATTGATCATTTCGTAATGTTCGCTTCGCTTACACTATTTATCGCCTTAATAAAGTTATTGTCTCCTCGTCGCCTATTCGTATACCAGAATGTGAACACTGCAGAGAATCCAGCAGGCACGATATCAAGCGGCGTAACTTGCACTGAACTGAAATGCAATTCACTTTGGTCGGCTAGACCTAGGCGACTCGGTTACCTGGTCCAGAAAAGTGCCCTGTGTAGACAGTTTTCCATGCTGCTTGCCATGTTTCATGTTATACAGGTGCCAAGTTGCTGGTCAAGCTGTCGTTGTAATGAGTCGTGCAGTTGCTCAAGCATCATCAACATCCCAATCTGGCCTACATGCAGTGCTCGCAATCCTGCAGCACACCTGGCTGACTCGCAGCCATACTACATTTTCCACGGCCTGTCTCCAGTCACTGGCATCATCTCTGCAGAAAGCATCAGACTCGTTTCTCTCCTCGCTGCACACTGCCGCCAGCAAAGCTTGTGAGTTGCCACGCGTGCTACAGTAATAGAACTGTTTCCCTGAGCTTCAATCTTGAAACTGTCTTGCCGGTGGGGTGGCGGATTTCCGAATATTGATGACTGCGGACGATGTCGATGACTATTCAGTATTCACAGGTGGATGCACAGGGCCTTTTTCTTTCTGTTGTTTTTGTTGTTTTAACCGCACATGGTACGTATTTTGTACGATTTTCTAGTTCAGATTGTGACTGTCCATAAGGATGCTGTAACATTCTTTTCTTTCTATTCTGCTGTATCAGTGTCTGCCCTGAAGGCATCGTCCGATGCATCTTCCCTGGCTTCAGCAAACCGTGCTCTGCTTGACTGGACTGTGACACACATCCAGTCCTTGTCATGCCCGTTCACTGATGTTGTAAGTCTACATGTGCTTCAGTTCAAGTAGTCTGGTACCTCACAGCATGGGTGAATGGCCCGTGATCTACTGCTAGTCCCAAATACAGTTGTTCATTGCCTTCTTTCTTAGTATTTCTTACTATTCACAATTTCACATGCATCTGTTCTTGTCGCAAATGCAGCAAGTGCAATCCTATCCGGAGCAGAACATGAGCAATAAGCACTCCATATGGCAGTACAGATGGGAATAATATGCTGTGCTTCTCAACATGACATGGTGCTCGTTGGCAAGGCCAAGCTGGTGCCTTTGGGCCGCATTTTGAGCTGCATGTACGTACACTATGTTTTTGTGTCTTACATCTGGTGCTTTTCGAATCTCCTGTTGTCTTGCAGGCAAAGTCTATCCGCGGCTGGTATTCCCAGGCCAACGCAGCTGAATCGCTTTGTCGACACCTGTCCTGCTTACTGCTGTGCTCGTGGCTGCGTAGTGGCAAGTCAAAGAGAGCTGCCTCTTCACTAGTGTTTGAGTGTTGTCAAATCCTTGTGGGCCTTGTTACACCACTGGTTGATGATATCAAGAACCATGCTGATCTTGCCACTCTGAAAAAGGTACGGCTTAGTTCCTATGGAGCATGGCGGACTGGTTGAATCACTGGTCGGTCGGTCCGCCTGGTCTGTTGTATAACTTTGTAGATGTACCGATTGTAGATGAGAGTAGTGATACATTGATTTAAGCATCTTGTTCCCAACTATATGGCCTTGCCTGTACTTTATTCTGGCATGGCTTTCGCAATAGTTTTGCACGTTTGAAAATTGAAATCAAAGGTCCTATTTGCCTATGATTGTGTTCCTACAGAGCAAAGAACTCCTCCAGAAAGCATCAGCCAAAGACCTGCAAGGTGTACTGCTAAGCAGTGTTGAGGCTAGTTGTGACGATCTTCATCACTGGTGGTGCACAGTGCTTGTATTGCAATGGTCTGTCAAGTCAATCACCTGCTCACTGGCCATGCCCACGCTACTTTCTGAGGGTAAGCACTAAACAGTGCGTGCACTCTAGCGATTCCTTGTAACACTCTCCTTTGCTGACTTGGTGCTTTACGTACTTCGTTCATCATAAAGCTGTGTTCACAACTGGCGTGTGTACGCGTGAAACCATGTGTCTGTGTATTTTTTTGTTGGCTTTTGGGGCGTCATGCGTATGGAAACCCGCCAAAATTGAAATTCCAACCCGTATTTTTCAGCGCGTACCACATGCCAGTTACTTTGACGGCGGGGTAAAAAAAATTAGTACTCGAAGGTGTCGCACGCCCTAAATACGAGTCTAATTGCAGTGTGTTGCTAGCATGTCTTTACTGGTGTCATCCACTGTGAGATCGAGAGATTAGAAGTTAGGGGCCGTCCGGGGTTACCGATTGTTTTTACAAAACGAAAAGTTTTAGTATTTTTCAGCCCCCACCCACCCACCCACCTTTTCTGCAGGTAAAACGAATTCCAATAAAATATTGATGTCAATTTTCGACATCCAGAAGTAACTGGGCATTCTCAATCAGCATTCAATAATTATTTTCAAAACGAAACACCATCAAACCCACCCACCCACAAACGAAAACATTTCGTTTTGAAAATATTATTGGTAACCTCGGACAGCCCCTTAGAAGTTATGATTTAAAATAAAATACTACTTACAATAGCAGTGTGGTTTGTGTATTCTCAGTGCATGTCTACACAGTCTGTCCTGGCTACAATTAGCTTTTCTCATTCCTTCCTTTGATACATGTACAGTAGGTATCGGTTATAGCGTGGGTGTTTGAAAAACGACTTTCTATTCTTATTTCCGATATTTCTTACACACGATAAATCAAGTGTGACATATCATGTGCATGTGCGCAGAGGCAGGAAGATCATCATACATACAAGGTAGTGCTACTGTGCATGTGGCTGGTCACAGTCACATAGGCTTACCATGTGGCCATGCAACATTAGTTACATGACCACAATAGTTGAACCTGCAGCACTAGGACCCAACGCGAGTCAGATCAGAACTGCTTTGGACGGATGTTATTACTACAGGCGATATACTTTGTACTGATCTGGCATGTTTCGCTACACGAAGTCCATTCTTAGGACCGATATATTCTACTGTACGATAAAATTGCTTGTAAGAATAAATATACACATGAAATCCATGTTATGATTATGAAAACATGAGAGTTCATTCTTGTAGGCAGTATATTCTTTTACACGACCACGCTATAACCGATAACCGATACGCACTGTACATTGATTCTACTTTTGGTTGCACACCCGACTGGATCGCAAAGCCTACTGAAACCCTAAAGGTCAACCTTCATTTTGTAACCAAAGAGTATGACCAGCATTGGAAAGCGAATGCACTTCAGAATCTGCGAAGAAAGACCAGAGCAAGCAACATGGTCAAGCGCTCCTGGAAAATGCCGCGTGAGTGCATATCTCTTAATTTGAAATGGACTGATGGCGGCTTCCTTTTTGGTATTGTCTTCTGTACTCTGGCTGTTCTCTTTCTTCAGCTGCCTGGTGGTGGTCGAACAGTGTTCTCAAGGAAAGCGAGGAGCATTTGTACCTTCAGGTAGGCTGGGCATCAGGGTCTGGTGCATGCCTCTTCTTTTATAGATTCCATAGACTCTAAAGTTATAAATGGTCCGTGGCGTATGTAACGCACATTGTTTCCGGTACTCCAGTGCATGTTCTGTGGTCTGGTGTTGTCTCCCTGGATGGTACGACTCCCTGGTCCAGACTTGTGCAATATCCAACAATTCCTTTGAATGCATGTCACTTGCTCTCTTTTCTTGGGGGGGGGGATATACTAGTAGCAGGTACTTGTATTGCACGATGTACTCATGTGTTGATCATAATATGTCCCACATCTTCCTTTGTTGTTGCTTTGCAGATTATCCGTGACCTACTGCCATTGTTGCTGGATGTTACTGCTTCGGTACCGCAGGCACGTTGCAAGCGCTTGTGGAGTCAGTTTTCAGAGGTATGCAGTCCACTGTCAAGCACTCTGTGTTTTTTGTTGTTGTTGTGACTGCTCAGCGGGGACTGCATGCTTTGCCCATGCTCATGGATGATTCCTGTTGGTGCCTATGGCCTGGTGTCAGTTTGTAGTCATTCTATTCAGTGTCAAGTTCGGCGGCGGCATTTTGATGGTGCTGTACTGTGTTGTATCTCCCAGAAACAAGGCAACTCTTCTCATCTTCTCAAGGCTCTGTGTATGATTTGGACGGAAGGACTTCTACCGGAGCAATGTTAGTTTAAAGCAGACTAGTTGAGCACCATTTACATGGCTGCATGATGTTTATTCCATTTTGTTATGACTTTGAAATGTGAAAATGTTCCGCTTGCCTACCATCACATACCTCTCAAGTGTTTGTATGGTGCTGCCTCTAATGGTCTCACATCTGTTGTCTTGTCTAGATGATGAGGATGACGCAGCAGAAGATGAAGAATCTAACCGAGTATGCCTGTGCGTTAGCAAAGTCTCTGATATCTTCCAGAATGAAGAAGAGCTGGAATCACTCATTGCCAGCCCATCTCCCGGTAAGAATGAAAGTAACTTGCTAGTGTGTGTGTGTGTGTGGGGGGGGGGGGGGGGCAGAGTACATGTTTCTTTGTTGTCACTTGTGCTCTAAATACTTCAACAAATTGTTGCATCAACCTATTGGCACCTGTCACGTGCGTAACATGGTCCCTAGCCCTTGTTCCACTCTTAGAACAGAACTCTCAAGCCAAATGGTCCTTTCGTACATCAAGAACTACGGTGGAAATGAATGTACATGTGCTGCCTTCGTTGATTTGAGGCAAAAGTGAATAGACGTAAACTGCTTGTAGACATTGTGTTTAGATATTGTCACTCGCACCGCTTGAGCCACATCCAGCTAGTCCTGGAGTACTTCAATTTAGGGTTACATACCAGTCATAAATAATATTATAGAATTGTTTGCTTCCCTGTGTGTGTTTTTGTCCTATACATGCAGCCATTCCAAGTCTGATCTGCAGTCTCTGCCATCATTCCGCTGATGTTCGTCAAGCAGCTGTGTCAGCGTGCCAGGCCCTGGCCAGCTTGTGTGCTGAAAAGAAGCTGACGAGCAAAGAAATCCCTCTGCTGTCGGTTGTCAACTTGGCCTGTGAATTAGTAGTACGTTCATCCCTGTGCCAGCTACCTGCATTCTGTATTATGCTGCAATGAGGCATGTTCAACAGTGTACGCAAGATCTCTTTGTGTTTGTGTTGTACTTTGCGCAGTGCCATATGCCTGTATTTGCAGTGCGTATGGGCGGAATCTTTCTGCTGTTCTATCTTGACCAGTGTGTGTTGGCGTTGCTGCACTTGCTGAGGGTGTGACTCTGCAATGATGACACGCGGTCCTGGTATTTCTATGGCAACTATAATTATTGCGCAATACATGGAGTAATACATGGAGTAATACTATCTTGGCCTGACTGTTTGTTATGCAGGTTCAGATCGGTGCCGATCCACAAGTCCTTTCAAACACGTTGGCTGAGAAAATATCTCGAGCTTCAGGATTGAGTAAGGTTGCCAAGCAGTGGTCGTCTGTCATGAAGTCGTTGGTGGAGCTTGCTGTGTGCAATACTGCTCCTCTTCATGTGAAGGTTATGCTGCTAACATGCCTGGAGAAAGTACCATCCAAAGTAAGCATACTCACCGCTGATCATTGCCTTTCTGCCTTGTCATTGACAGTATCTGTATGCTTGTATTCCATTCGCACATGTAGATTATTTGGTTTCTTTCATTGATTTTCGTAAATATTCGGAAGCTCCTTCTTTCATTGATACTTCAAATACATGTACTGGTATTGCTGGTCTTTTTCAGTGGATTGGACTGTCTTGACAATAATAGTGCACTATGCAGAGTAATGGTAAATATGCCAGGCATGTGGACTGGATACCGGTAATCCGATATGGTGGCTCAATGCTCTTGCTTGCTTATATTCTACCGCGTATGTATCAGGAATGGCTGCCATTGACAAGGGATGTAGCACTACACACTCTGAGACAGCTCTTCTCCTCAACGTCAGACAAAGGTGAGTTTACCTGTCAATTTATACCAGTATCTTTTGTAAAAATACCATTGTGATCTTAGCTCCTATACAACACATACAATATTATACATAATATACAAGCATACAGCGTTTGACTACTGTAAATCATGAATATGTAACGAACAAGTAAATCTAACGAGTTAACGAGCAAAGATTTGTCGTTATTTTAAAATTCGTTAGCAAAAGTCGTATGATTTGGGCCTCGCACGCTTGAAATCGATCATTTCACATTATGGCATGCAGCGCGTGTTCAACGGATCATAACTCGGTCAATTCTCAACGGAATTCAACAATTGAAAGATCTAGATGATAGCAGAGACGCTCAGCAGTCGGCTCGAACAACTCCGAAGTCTCTCAGATGAATTTTGCCGAAGCGGCGGGAGATCGAAAAATTTGAATTTTTGCGCTCTTACACTGGATAAATTTCATTTTCTTTATTCTTCTGACATCGAGGTATACTGTGCATGTGATGGACAACAATCATGAATGAATGTCCTTGACGAGCAGTCCTAGTATTATTGAATCTGTCTGAGAAAATCGTTAACTTTTCAAACCGTTAACCTTTAAAAATCAGAAAATCGTTAACTTTGCGGGTCGTTAAAATAATATGATTTACAGTATGCAGTGATATACAGTGGCAGTATTTGACTGTATGTTCTGGTTTGCTTTGTGTGTTTGCCAGGCTCTTCTCGCCTGGAACACGACTACCTGCGTCATCTTGTCCAGTGTCAATTGCAAGCTGCCAACATCACAAACAACAACCATCTCATTGCTCTGGAGACCATCGAGACTACTCTCAAGGAGTGCCGAGCAGCAGCCAGTGATGCTATCTCAGCTTGTGATATTGTGCTGCCAGTGGTACGTGTACTTTGTGTAGTGACTTGTCCTGCCCACTGTCCTCTATCGTCTTTCATGGACCGTAGTCAATGCCATTTCAAGAGATGTTGCAATATAACGAGTATACTGTAAAGGGATAAACTTTCGCGGCGCGCAAAGTTTGCGTTTTTGAGGTGGCAACGTGTTGAGGTCGGCCGGAGAGCGCAGCGGTGTGGTGGTTGATAAGAGTTTGGACAAGGCCGAATGCTGCTATTTACCCCTCTTGATCATGAGAAACTTTGGCGATTTTATCTCTTCAGTTGGATTTGTTACTGTCTACAATCAATGTACAGAGCAGTTTGCGGCGATTTATATTCACCAATGTGTGATGGTCGCGAAAATAGCGAAGTTTAATCTCTAGCGAAAGTTTCTCACTTTACAGTATTTGGATCTTTTGCGTCCGTTTGCCTGTCTGAATGTATGCATGTGGTTGTAGGTATGGCATGTCTTGCTTGTATTGATAATGCATGTGCTTGTTCCCTGTCTGTATTTCTGTGCTTGATCTTGTTTCTATGTATTTGCGTGCATTTTGTGTTTGTGTCTGTGTGTCCAGATTACTCCTCCACTGTTCCTTGCCTTCCCCACGGCATCGCGTCGTCAACTGCTTTCCATATTCCTGGACAAAGTCAGCGTGTTGGGCGAAGTCCGTGATTCGGCAGCTGTACACAAATGTCTGATGCAGGTATGTGCAATGTGCATGTTAATATACTAAGATGATTGTGTTGTTGTGTACCTATGCATGTATGCTGGTGTGCCACGTGGGCAACATTTCTGTCTGCTTTGCAGTTCATTTTCCGTGTAATCACTTGAAAGTCATGTCCTGTACTCTGTATGACCTGTTGTTGTCTGATCTCAACGCTCCTTCCAGTTCCCAGTCGATGGTGCAGACATCTTGAATGAACTCAACAGACCCGGTGGTGTTCTCTCTGCTCCCGAAGAGTCATCACCACGCAAGAACAGATCCAAGAGGTACATTGTATGTGTATATTGTGTGTATATTGTGTGTGTGTGTGTGTGTGTGTGTGCACGCGCTTGCGTGGTACGTGGTACGTGTGTGTGTTCTTGGATGGGGTATAGAGTGTTCTTTGTCTTTTGTCCAAGTGTCTGATGCTGATCTTGCTCTGCTCTTATGTGTTACTGCTGCATGTAGGAGAAAGGTGACGGATAGCAGCTCGTCTGATGTGGTTGACTCATCAGCATGGCAGCGCGCTGTCGTCTTGCTGGAGCTACTGCAGAATGGCGAGGAACAGCTTACTAACACACACATCCTCATGCCACATCTGTTCAGACTTCTCTCATTGTAAGAACTATGGATGCATATCGTTTGACCACTTGTGTACCATGTAACAGTTGCATGTGCATTACGATAGAATAAAGATTGCTTTTTGTTGAGTTTTTGATCGTAAATGTATTTGGCTAGTTGATTAGTTTGGCTGTTGTGGCTGGAGATATCATAGCCAGGGGTTGCTTTGCTGTCTTAATTTCGCTGTTGCTGCCTTGCAATGTGCTGCAGGAGTATTGAAGCTGAGGATGAGACCCTGGAGAGCAGTGAATACACCAAGCAGTTGATCGTGTCTGGTATCCATACCCTGTGTCGCGCCGCCTCAACTGCAGCCAAGCAGTCCAAGCCAGGTACGTCAAACCTGTCGCGCTCCTGGTGCCACATTTCTTGCCAGCAGTATGTTTGGATCTAGTCTTTCACACATATTCAACACAGGTTTGTTTTCTGGTTGCCTTTCTCACAATATTACTTCATGTCCTTCCTGTTTTTTTGTTTTTTTCAATGTTTCGCTTTCCCCTTTCAGGCTTGCTGAAGGCAGAGGATTTCAATGTTGAGTGTATCGTGCGCTGTGTCAGAGCATCATCCAATCCTCAGACTCATCACCACGCCCTGCTGCTCCTGGCAACTGCTGCAGCATTGTTTCCTGTGAGTATGTAGAGTGATAGTCTGCATGACAACACTCATGCAGTACACTGCTACACTTTTTGTGGTTCTCTTTTGTAGCCATCAAGGTACAATGTGTTCTGTAGCTTTACTTCATTCAACCAAGAGTGTGCAAGTCTGCATATGGGGTCTCCGACTGCGAAAACTCATATCATGTTGTCCAAGTCCGTTTCGTACTACGTACAACAAAGGCCAGCGTGCACGCAGTCCGAATATCTGCCATCATCAAGTTGATGACTCTGAGTGAGTTTCTGTCAGGAAGTGCTATTGTTGCTACTCCACTGCTTGCTAAAAACGGGCTGGGAACGTACAACGTGAAGTCGTGAACACTACACCACGTGATGTGAGTTTTCGCTGTCGGCGGACCCAGAGAAGGGTATCGAGAGTTGCACACTCTTGGGAGCTTATTTTTTCTTGATTCGGCCAATAGGCCTAATTCTAGACTGCCAGTGGCCAATACTAATACACTGCGTGCCACTGTAGTAGTGTGGCAACCACGGACGTACCAACTCACTCACTGGACGGAAGTGGTGTTTTAGCTCTGGTGGCAAGGGACTTGGAACCCAGTGCACACAGTGCATGCATTTTACTCGGACATGTCATCATTCTATGTGTTGTTTTGTGCTGCAACTTGCTTGAGTATTATCTGCTCATCTTCTCTATTATCCACCCTGTAGGACCGTGTGCTGCACAACATCATGGCAATCTTTACATTCATGGGTGCCAACTTGTTGCGGATGGACGATTCCTATAGCTTTGATGTCATCGAGCGGACCATTCAAACTGTCATCCCTGCTCTTGTTCAGGTATGCAGGAATATTTTTTTAGTTGCCAAATGTGTGTGTGTGTGCGTGTGTTTGTATGTTGGTGTGGGCGTGGGTACACAATCACACATACTTCTGTGCTTTTCTTTCTATCTGCCACATTGAATCACCTTTTCTCCCCTTTCTTCCAGGCGTGTATGGCAGTGATAGCTATCGTAAAAGAAGACATTTTTGTTCACGAAATTTTCACTCAAAGCCATAGTTTGGTCTTTTGGTCTGATTTGCCATCATCCAAGAGTTCAATGTACTGTAAAAGCCCTTATTCTAACGAGGCGCATATATAACGATTTCCCAAAATTGACTGGTTTACGTGTACCAAAGGTAACGATTCTCACTTATTCTCAACGGTCAATAGGACTGTATATGTATCGATTTCTATTTTAACGACAGATTTCTCCTCGTTAACTCGTTAGAGTTAGTACTTCGTTATAAATTTGGCTTTTACAGTACATGTTGAAGTATTTTATTTGACCTTGTCATATTTTCTAGAGAAATCTTTTCTTTGTTGCAATCACCGCCATCATCAGTCATCACATTTCTGTTTCTTGTAACGCTGTGCTGTGTGTAGGCTGGTACGGCAACTCCGGGCGGCAAGTCCAATGGTTCTGTGGCCATTCGCGAGGGCTTCCTCCCCATCGTCGTCGCCGTCATGCGTGTCTTTGCCGATGCCTGGCCGCACATGCCTGTTCATCGGATCATGTCCGTCTTTGAGAAGCTGATGAGCACGCTGGGTTCCGAGGGCTACATGCACTACATGCTCAAGCTGCTGGTGGAGCGCTATGTCCTGCAGCCCGGTGTCAGTGCAGGAAGTTCGCTACCGTCTTCCATGATCTCCGTACCAAGCTCAGCGGCGTCCTCGCCCACACGGGTTAGTCTGGTTCATGCCTCACACAAGCAGTAACAACCATATACGCGGGGGGGGGGGGTAGTTTTTTTGAGGTGCTGGTCTTATCTTTGTGATTACTAGTCGATTTCCACATGTGAGTCTTTCCCCGCCGAGATAGGACAACATACTGCAGTGCTGGGAAGGGTCTATTGCCGCCTCTGTAGCGGTTTGATCAAATTGCTTTGTTTCTGTTTTGAGCTCTTCAGGTACCCTCTGTGGCACTGTTTAGGCCACACGTTTTTATTTCTATGTTTCTCGTCACCTGAAAATCTAAAAACGTATGCGAGAGGTGGAAAAAAATAAAAAATGACCAAAGAATAAAAAAAAGTTTACTAGACCTTTGTTCACACTAAAATCCACCAATACACCATGCAAAACAGCATCCATAGTTAGCAACTAGTATGTGGTAGGAGCTTCTATCACAATCTGTGCATGTGCAGCTAGATTGCGCACAAAAAATGCCGACCTCGCATCATGTGTCGCGCAGGCCAGGCCACATTATGTACATGTGCATGAGTGTACTGGTCCCCACATGCACAGTCAGTGCAGCACAGTTTTTTTTGTTTTTTTCTTCCAGACTCCTGAATCGTATGCGTGCGGGTGACGAGAAACATGGAAATAAAAACGTGTGGCTTTACAGCTAAAAAAAAATAGTGGATCGATATTTTACCACTTCCTACAAACCTTTCTAATAGTATGCACACCACTAAGCAATCTGTGCCTTTGTCTGGTTGTCGTTTTGTTTTCAGGATGGAGATCCTTCTCTGGTCTTCTGTGAGCTTGATTTTCCAGTTCAGCTTTGCCTTCGCTTTGACGTCTCTTCTCAGGTATGACATCAACCCACAACTGATATTAAAGAATGATGAAAGCTAGCTGGGAATGCCGGATTTCTGTCTTTGTAAACCTATCCAATCCTTCAAGGTGACCATTAGCCACACAGCAAGGATAGGTGCACCCATAAAATTGTGACTTTTAACTCGCCAACCCGGCTTCTAAAGAGAGGGAGAGGGTGGGGGGGGGGGGGGGGGGGGGAGCTGATTTATCAATGGTGTGTAAAGAGCTCTTCTTTTGTTACTTTTAAAAACACCGAGCCCCTCTGGTATCTAAGAATTACGTGTTGTTCTGTGTTTTGTTCTTGATAATGTGCAGCTGAGTACACTTCTGGAGGTTGTGCAGTATGTCGGTGACTTGCCAGTGACAAAGCCAGACACAGGTAAATTCTTGTTTTTAAGTGGCATGGCTGCTCCACAGCAATAATGGTAGGTGAAATCCAGCCATTGCTGATTGACCATGCTCAGCGCTATGCAGTCCTGATATGGACTATGCTTGGTGTCATCACGAGAACACACTCTTGATATCAACGCCTGTGATTGAGCAGAATTTCATCGCCACTGTGGTTTGAAGGAGTCACGGCGTTGTGGTGAAAATAGTGTTGGCAATGGATTTCTCTCTATTTCTCTCTCCTCTCTTTCTCTCGCTCACTCGCTCTCACTCCCACTCTCTTTCTTCCCCCTTCCCTCCCCCACCCATATCCCATTTATTGAACGTGTTGTTTTGAAATGATTTGGGGAACACTGCCTTATGCAAACCACTCCTGTTTACTTATTTCTGCTCCTTTTGTATTCTTCAGGGAGCAAGGGAAAACCCAAGAAAGATCCCAAGCAGCTACCGCTGTATGATGTTGCCCAGCACACCGAGAAGCACCTGCAGTTGTACAAGATCAATCTTCTCACTATTGTTGCTGATGTGCTCACCAGTGAAGAGTTTATGTTGCCAGTACGTAGTAGCGTTAAGATTTGTATTACATGTACTTGCACTGCAACTCCTGTCACATGACCTACTGGCACCTTGCTTATACGCTTGTCTTCTCAACTACTTCAGCAGTGCTAAGAGTCTCAGCAGATATGCTTGTAGGGCCTGGTACATTGCATGTGAGTGGCTGTTCTATGGTATTTCACCTCACACTTGCTACTCAAGAGCATTAATCAATTCCTTCTACAACTAGGCAGGAGAGCAAGGCTTCTTCCCGTCTGCGATATCGTTTCTCTAAAAAATGTGTGACCTCTTTCGCTATTTACTGCCACATTTGTGTTTGATTTGCTCAGGACTCGTCACCTAATGCGGCTGCAGAGGCTATCCACGAGAAGGTGCTACGGTAAGTGAGCGTACTTAGCACATCTGGTGAACATTACTGTAAAGGACACCTTCTTTGTGGAAATTGCAATACAAAGTTCTTGTTGGTTCACACTTGTGTATTTGTGTACCTCTCCGTTATGCAGTCTACTGGAAGAGGTCATGGCATTTGCCAATCGTCAGACCCGTCTCTCGTTGAAGCAGACTGACAATAACCTGAAGCAATGCCTGCGTGCAGTGTGTACCGCTGCATACAAGATTGTCAGTGCGGTAAGGACTCACTTGGAAAACTGTGTGCAGAATACTGATTGTCTATAGTATTGGATATATATCCACTATGCCCTATAGTATTGGCAAGAGTCCATAACCCAAGAGTATGCAACTGTGATTATGGGTGCATGCGCGGCGCGCTGCCTTCATTACGTAACTTGCCTTCATCATGCTCTGAAAGCATGCACTCAAACTCACAATTTCTCGTACGAGCCCATCCGTTTTTGCCCGATTCGTTCCAGTACCTACGCGATCTCTGAGTTATGGCGCGTGAACTCCAGTTCCGTACGAAAGTTCATTTCAAACCAAAGGGAAAGCGCGGTGTTTGATTTTCCGCAGTGCGCGGACTGCAGCTGAATGATGTAATGAAGGCAGCGCGCCGCGCATCTGGCCCATAGAAAAGAGATCACAGTTGCATACTCTTGGGTTATGGACTCTTGGTATTGGCTATATCCACTATGCCATAGCTTGTGATCACATACAGTTCCACTGTGTTTGGAAATGGGCATAAGCGACGAATATGCGTTCACATGGGGTGTGTAGTCCATACATTTATATCTCCCATTCTTTAACTCTCTCCCCCTCCCCTCTCATTACATTTGCGCGTCACCCCTGGTGCGTTGTGTTTTCGTACTTTTCATTTGACATTGTTGGTGTTGTTGTTTTTGTCTCACACAGATTTGTGACCAGTTATCGGTGGAGATTCTGGTGGATGTTGTCCTCAAGCTATCTTCGCACAAGGCTGTTGCAGTTCAGAACAAGGCATTGGAGCTACTCAATGCTGGTCTGCAGAAGCAGGAGCGACGACCTTGGCCAGCAAGCCAGGTGATTATTAGCTTGAAATGGACAATGTTTAAAAATGGACTGTTGTGGTTGCAATACCTATGCATTGCCTACTCAGGGCCGTCGGAAGGAGTTTAACATTGGTGCGGCAAAAGTGTGAGAGGGGGGTGCGGGGATCCTCCCCCGGGAAAATTTTTGAAAATTGGGCCTAAAAAGCCATATAGAATAATAAAAAGAATATGCATGCTGATGATACACCGCATTGTCGATGTAAAACAGTACCTGTACAAGAGTCGACAAGCCACCAACAAGGTTGAAATGTAAAAAAATATATAAAAAAAATAAATTAAAAAAAATGCGAAAATTATTGGTGCGGCTTTGGCCGCACCTGCCGCACCGGTTCCGACGCCCCTGCTACTTCAATGGAGTCACATCTTGGTCTGGTATCCGAAGAGATGTGTTTGTCACGACACAAAACACTATTATATTCACTGGTTTGAGGGAAAGACACAAACGGGAAAAGTCTATTTATATATGCTATCTTTTATTCGCTAAGTAGCTGACTGTGCTATGCGCAGATATGTCTTCTACACGATCATTGTTTTGATATGTTGTTGTTTTGCTCCGCGCTCTATTTCTTCCCCCAGGAGAGTGTGTTTGTGAATGTGGCTGAGCGCCTGACGGACATTGTGCTGTCGCGTCTCACCGCCGGTGTCAGCAGTGCATCAAGTGGCCGCGAGGAGCTCATCACTTGTCAGTCGGCATTCATCAGTCTCAAGCTACTCACATGTCAGCTGGCAGCACGTAACCCACAGCCGATGCTCAAGGTATTAAGCTGATTTATATGTACATGTAGTCCCTGATGCACCAACAGATAATATTGTATCGACTCTTGTTATTTATTGAGGTTGTTTTCAGTCAGCGTTTTGAACTGAAAATAATTAGACTTGCGCACGCACCCTTTATTATCATTATGTTTCGTTCCATACCAGGATGTTCATCTGTAGTCGCCATATCATTTGCTTTGTTTGCTTCTCAGGTGGCTCGCGTTGTCCTGGATGTCATTTCATCAGAAGACTGCTGTCCACAGGTAACTATCCACTTACCGGTGGTTATATGTCACTCTTGAGGAGTTTGTACTGTTTTTAACAGCCAGGATACCTTTTACAGTGTATACTCTGACTTGGTGTTTGTTTCAACATCACAATCATGTGCGCCCTTTGCAACCTGTTCTTGTCTTTGTCTAGGTTTGTGCCAGTGCTATCTTGTGCTTTGGTGAATCAATCACCTGCCTTGGACCTCAGCTGATTGCTGAACTGCCCCGTGCAATCAAGGCACTAGTGGCTGTACTGAAGTCCTCCTGGTCCAGAATCAACCCAGTGTAAGTTGGAGTACTGTCTTCTAACCTACAGACTGTAGCAGATACTGCTGTTCTTCATCAGCAACCATGTTAACACATGACGGATTCTTTTGCAAGGTGCATTTAGAGGCCAAATGTGTGGCTGTTGGGTTTCTATGTAAAACTTAAAATCCTGTTGTGTGTTGTGTTGGCTGTGTGCTGTATAGCCTTCTACAGATATCTGCTGTGACTGCCCTGGGAAAGATGATTGTGCACCTGCCAGCGTTCCTTGGCAAACAGCTCAAGAACATTCTCAGACAGGTTAGCATGGTTGTTTTGGCCTGTGACTGGAGGCTATCCGTAAAGGATGTTTTTGTTTATGAAACGAATGGACTTGTACTCAATATGTGTACTCGCACAGGCTTGCTAAGGTTGAACAGTTGAATGAAAACTCCAACACATGCCGTGGAGAAGAGTTCTTTTGCATGCACAAAACATGACCAAGGAGCATATCACATTAATCCCTGCCCTATACAATCAGATTCCATCTTCTTTTTTTGTCTTTTCTTGAAGCGAATGCAGGTTTACACTTAGGTGTGATATTTCAGTGTGAGTCGTACTTCGAAGTACAAACAAATCTGGTAATGGGCCATGCCCGAAAATTTGGTGAACACTTTTATGACGTATGCAGTTGAGTGTTTGAGTTCAGGGACCCTGAGTTGTACAAACAGTTGTAAATGCAAGTCGAGACTATGTGCCTTGTTTGTCCATAATCTTGATGTTCGCAGTTGGTACATGGCAAGCTTTGTGAGGACAGATCAGAAAGTTCTGACTCCGGCCGCAGTAATCTGCTATTGAGAGCTCAAGCAGCCCGGTAAGTTTTGAAGCCGACTGTTCGTATGTCTTTCCTCGATATGTGGTCCAAGCCATGATAGATGGCCGACCGCAATACCTAGTCTATCCAGCATAGCTTACATGCAGTACCTTGATGTTTCGTAGCTTTCTTCATTTAATTGTCTTCTTTGCACAGTAGCGGTAACTCAATGAAGCGAGTAAATTTGTGTCGAAAACATTCTTGAAATAGGATGAGTAGGAGAGTTCCATTGCAAGAGAGTTGGTGTGTGTGTGTGTGTGCGTGTGTGTGTGTGTGTGTGTGTGTGTGTGTGCGCGCACGCGTATGTGTGTGTGTGTGTGTGTGTGTGTTTGTGTATACATGTATCTGTCTTTCTGCAGAACAAGCATAGCTGTCAAGGTTCCTGGTCGCGTCCTCTTCCCAGCTATTCAAGATTGCTTCCAAACCATTGCTAAGCCAAGCAAGGTGAGTTCGCTTTTTAATTTTAATTTTTAATCCTTTCGTCACACACAAGAGTACTCGAAGTACATTACCCAGAGTGTGCAACGCCACATAGGGGTTCAGAACAACACAGGGTATGTGTGTGTGTGGGGGGGGGGGGGGGGGGGGGTGCGCGCACGCATGCGTGTGCGTGCATGTGTGCATACCGGTATGTGTACTCGTATGTAGGTGTGGGTGTGCGTGCGTGCGTGCGTGTCATTACGTCAAGTACATGTACACGTTCTGTCAAGTTTTCAGTTCTGTTTTCATGGATGAATGCCCTGTTTGGGTTGCAGTGTATTGACTTTTTTTCTCTGTGCCGTATATCCTGTGCTATCACGACTGTAGGTCAACAGCATGCTGTCATTGGTCTCAGTCTTATCACGTGGCATTCAGGAAGTGCCCAAAGCTGAGCTCAAGGATTTGAGTGAAGTGCTCACCACTCTCTTCTTGGATATGTTTAGCTTCATTGCCACGCGCTACAATGAGGTAGGGTTATAGCGTACACTCCTGTCCACATGTACGCAATACTGTGTTGAACGCTACTACAGTAGTACATCGACTTTACTGTTTGCCAATGCAATGGTACGGTTGTTACCTTGTCTTCGTTATTTTGAGACAACGTCGTCACCTGTGTCACAACTCCCCTAGCAATTTCTATCAGTACACAAGTTGTCTTCACCTTTATGCACTTTATACTCATTTTTGATGAAGTGTGGTGTAGGTTCTTCATTGTTCTGGTGTGTTTGGCTCGATGCATTTGCTCATGTTGTTGATCCTGCTGCTGCTGCTGCTGCTGCTACTTCTGCTGGTGTTTTCATCAATGCTGCAGTTCACGGAGAGCAATATGCGTACACTGTTGGACAAGTGTGTGCAGTGTTTCATCACCCTGGTACTGCGCTCTTCCGAGCCTGTTTTCCGGACCATGTTCACCAAGGTCAGTTTAAATGCCTATCTATTTACAGCAGTGGTGACGCCCTCCTGTACTGCACTTGCACAGTATCACTGGGTGCTCAGCGATATCCGGGAGGTGTGTGTGTGTGTGTGTGGGGGGGGGGGGGGGGGTAGGGGGTATGTAGGTAGTCCTGCTTATTGTCTGTGTTCCTTTTCAAGGTCGGGGCTCTGTCTTATCGTACTTCACAGTGCACATTTGCCAGTAGTCATGTCGCATGCGCGCATCTGTTGCAACCCCTTCTCGCTTGCCGGGTGTGCCCATCCATTTTTGTTGGTGTCCCTGTCCTTGCGTGTTTCTGCAGATCTGCAACTGGGCTGACTATCAGCACCAGTGCAGTGAGCGCATGTTGATCTTCTTCTCCTTAACCTTCAGGTGAGTACGGCCTACGAGCTTGACAAGATTACTTGTGCAGGTTTCAACACAAGTTGACAATGGTCATAAGGGTGTTTCCGGCACAGTTGAGAGATTCATGGCTCCGATCAACAAGGCAGAGTGTTTTGATGTGGAAAATCCATCTTATTCTCACTGCACACGAACCCCAGTATGATCAGCTGGAACATCATTATCACCGTCGTCAACTTATGATGTTGAAAGCTCTACCTCGTAGTGTTGAGAGACAGATCGAGTTTCTTTTTCTTTTTTTGCTTTTACTACCGTAAAGTACCGCCAGAGCGCCCCACCCTGATTTTACAGCCAGGGAAAGGAAAAATCGTATGGCAGAGTGCACACAGTTTGTACCTTGTGTGAACCTTAGTGTACTAAGGTCACACGAAGCAGGTTTTGTGTGGAGCCCGTGTTCGCTTGAAGGTACGGATTGTATGCAGAACGTGCAAAATGTGTACAAAGTTCGTGTCGTATGACTTACGGACAGGAGACCACCTCCACAATACGACCACGAAAGGACGAGGTGGTGGGGCGCTCTGGCGGTACTTTACGGTAATTCCACAACCCGACTGGTGCCTGCGTAGTGGTTGTGACCTTCCTAGTGAAGTTGGACATCACCAAGTCTAGAGGGTTGTCACCATGGGTGGGTTGATGGATATGTTGGGGTAAGATGATGTGAAGCACACAGTTCTTACACGGCCTCCCCAGCTGCTGTGGTCTTACTACTGCCAGGCCAAGTTGAATTATGTACATTAAAGTCACCGGTGAGGACTAAAGTAGAGCCATGATGCTGGGCTGTGTCAAGTGAGGTATCTAGATGGTCAAAGCAACCCTAGCGTTGTACTCCAAGTACCTGTATCTATACAGGTGTGTAGAATATACTGTACTGGTTATTGAAGCCCGGACTCGTCCTCCGGCACACTGCAGCCTGGTGTACGCGTGCTGTAGCTGCACGAAAAACCTCCCACAGCCGCTGTAGCCGAGTTCAACTCTGGGTTTCATTGGCTACTGCTGTACAAGTAGTCTTAGGTCAAATCTGCTCTTTAACCAGTGGGTACCGTGTATTGACTACCAACATGATCTGTATGCAGCATGTATGTTGGGTCTAATTGACTGAAGTTATCGAGGTACATCAGAAGGTTATAGAATATTCGTTCGTTCGTCGAGGCAGCATTTGAGAAAATATTCGGTCGAAGAAAACCTTATTCATTGCATCACTATTTTTTTTGGTTTCACTGATTTTAATGTAATCGTACAATTCTGTTTGAGCCCTTCCTCTCTTGATGATAGTTGATATGTGCTGCTGCTACTGCTGTTGCTGTCACTGTGTATGTTGCAGTCTGACTGATCGCCTCAAGGGTTTATTCACAACATTCGGAGGACCCGTTGTAGACAGTGCCGTAGCAGTACTGGCTGCCATCAACATGAAGAAGAAAGGTATGAACTGCCCTTGTTTGACGATGCCTACCTACAAGTAGTATGTCTTTCTCAAGTTGAAAACAATGGCATGTGTTCATGCAAACTGCATTTACTAATTACACTGCACATCCTAAGTAGACATGTAGGATGCGCTCCCTTTTCCCTCCGCCCAATCGAATCCGGACTGTTGTCTTATTTCTTATGTCCTGAGTTGAAAGGAACATAACCTTCCTTAGTTTCAGTGTGCTGTATTGTGTGTTGTCATTGCCGGTGGAGAACTAGTTTGCTGCCATGTTCTTATACAGGTAATACATTCTTCTCTGGCGAGGATACAAATGGTTTTGGGCCTGAAGATGATGAGAGCGAAAGCAGTGACGAGATTGAAAGCGATGAAGAGGAAGAAATGGATGTATCAGATGACGAAGGAGCTGGCAAGGCGTTGAAAAAGAAGTCGCTGGCATTCCCCAGTGCCGCATGGAAGTGCCAGCAACTGGCTAATCAGTGCGTTGACACAATGCTGCGCTTGTTTACACATGACAGTGACGGCCGACTGGTTCACAAGCAGCTCTTTGAAGAAGTCATGCCACCTCTTGTTGAACAGGTCAGTTCGATGGACAGTTGATTCCATTTTAGTGATAGTGCATGCGTCTTTTTTGTTGTCTGTCTCTTCATATTTATTGTTTTAGTGAACTACATGTATCTCCGGATAGCATGCTGTTTCGACCTCATTACAGTCCATTTCAAAACTATAGACGCGTACCTAGGCAAAAACCGTTATGCCAGCATCTATACCACATAAAATCTGTGATCACTTTGTGCATATATTTTTCCAAATTGGGCGTCTGTTATCCAATCGTTTAGAAACTATATGAGAGTGATTGTGGAGCGGACCTGAGCAATATTCCGAAAACTATTCTCAAAAAGTTCCAGCCAAATTTGAAATAATTTCAAAAACCCTACGCGTCTATAGTTTTGAAATGGACTGTAAGTCTCCTCGGCGGAGCTCAGAGTTACTGGCCCAACCAATCGCAATGTGTATTGTGTATATATTAATATATAATATACCGTAAAGTCCGCTGCAAACGCCCACTTCGCTGCGAACGCCCACCCCAGCGAGTCCATACTATTTTCGTCTTTTTCAGGTCAATAATAGTTGTAGAAAACTGGCATGAAGGTCGAATGCGTACGAAAACGGCTGTAACGCCTACAAACTGCCTATGTCTTACCAGGAGGCTCTGCAAAAGCGATTTTCATCATCTTGCTGCAAAGAAAAACTTCTGTCGAGATTTCCTTTCACTCGATAAATGAGTCGTCTTCATGGCAGGTCGCTCTCCATGTAATAATGCCGTAGAATCCATCTGGTTTTCATGAAATTTCTGCAGTGCCACAATGTGGCATTTGCAGAACGGAACAGTGATTGTTCTGACGAAGCGTCATTCAACGACTTGACCGCTCGCAGTATTGCAGTTGCAAGTCGAACAGGGGGAGGGGGAGGGGGAGGGGGGAGGGGAGGGGGAGGGGGAGGGGGGAGGGGTATGTCACAGAAGCTAGTACAAGCTACACCTACAAAGTCACTGCTAACTTGTTGAAAACTCTGAAGTGCTCAAGAAAAACCCTTGCCTTTGAGTGTTGCGTGATTTGGAAATGATCAGAAGTGTATTTGGTTCCTGCAATACTCTGTTCTTCGCTACCTTGTTATTTAATTCGGAAGAAACTCCCATTAGGATTTGCGAAAAAAGCAACCATCATCATAAAATCACTACGAGAGTGACCAAAGATATTTTGAAACCAGGAAAGTGGACATAGTTTACCGTAGCAAAGCGCTCTTCCTGCTACGGTATGAGACGCACTTTCGTACAGTAGAGGTGACAGTGCATGAGGTCAGTGTGTACAGGCCAGCAGATCTTGCAAAAATGGGGTGGGCGTTTACACTGGACTTTACGGTATGTATTATATATGCAGCACAATATGTCATATTGTATCTTGTGTATCGCGCGTGTGTGTGTGTGTGTGTGTGTGTGTGTCTGTGTGTGTGTGTGTGTGTGTGTGTGTTGTTGTTGTTGTTCTCTGTATGTCCTGCATCCAGCTTGAGAGTTGCCGTGGATCAGTTCAAGACTACCAGCAGTATGTCACTGACCACTTGGTGCCCTGCATCAGTCAGTTGTCAATGGTTGTCTCCAGTGTGCCACTATGGAAGCAGCAGAATGCACGCTTGCTTCAGAAGGCAGCAAGCCCTTCACCGAGAGTAAGTGCCTCCTTCGCTCTCCTTTGCTTTGTTTTCTATACTTTGGCTCTTGCTATGTAATAATCACATGTCACATCGTGTGTCCTAAGCAAGATTCACTGTGTTATCACTTTCTGTGATGCAACCTGTGCGACATGCACATAGCACTAAGGACCATGTCTCATCTTGAGAGGCTGCTTCTCTGGCTGCAGACGAGGAGAGCTGGCGCTGTGGTGTTGTATCCTGTCCGCCTCCTACGTAACACACACATGGGACTGAAGCAGAAAGAGCTCATATCCTACAAGTAGTAGTAGCAAACTGTTTTATTTCCTACTACATGTATGTGCTCATTTGTTTGTCACGTCAGGCGTTTGATTACGTCGTTTACGCATGTTGGACTTTATGGTCAGCAACAGCGGGAAAGGAGATAGGTTTATGGAAGATAATTGTTAAAGTACCGGCGGCATGCTTTCCAAGTCATTCCAAGGTTCTACTCATATCATGTGTCCTGTGGTCATGTCTTTGTGCTGCATCTGTGCTTTCTTGCTGTCCTTTGAATGATAGGTACGCTTTGCAGTGCTGTCAGTGCTGAAGGAGCTATTCACGCGCCTCAGTGAAGATTATGTTGCCCTGCTACCAGAGACCATCCCGGTGTTAGCCGAGCTGCTTGAAGGTATGTGTATGACTTCATGTGTGCTCTTGGCTGTCCACAACAACATTGATTACTGGCTTAGACAGTATTGAAGAGGAGAGCATATTGTGAAACTAGCTCATGGTGCTCAAAGTCCCTCCCAGTGAGATGAAAGCCTGACAAAAATCAATGATGCACCCAGCTTGAGCAGTCTGGGTGCACGGTATTTTAATATCTATATTGATAATGATGGGTATGTATATGTGTCAAGTTTAGATGAAACGTCTGTGCACTGTGTGCAGTTTACCACCATGGGCATGTAGTGGCGGTACACCCTCTGAATCCTTCTCTCTGAATTGTTCTATGTGATGCAGATGACTCGCCCGAAGTCGAGAAGCAGTGCAAGTCTCTGATGAAGGTGATTGAGGAGATCACGGGCGAGACTGCTCAGTCCTTCTTCTGATTCTATCTTGGACACTCATGACTATTGTGCTAACATGTTACTGGTCCTATGATGACATGCAGCAGCAGCAGCAGCAGCAGCAGCAGCAGCGATATGGTAAGCCGAGTGCTTGGTCAACCCAGCTGAGCCTGTCACAGACGGATCAACCACATCTAGCATCCTTCATAATGGTCAAGTGACGCACTTTTGAGCCGTGCTAAAACATAACGTCTGGAGAACTCATTCTCTGGACTGGCCGTTACGACCTTGGAAGTGAGGTGGTGTTGAGGATAGCTTCGGTGTGAATCTTGTGTACATGTATTCTGATTCATCTTTAGCCACTGGAAGGTGTGATAATAATAATAATGTACATAGCTTTTAGTTTCAACAGATAATACTGTACATATGTGCTTCGAAGTAACTTACTATTATCTTTTAACTACTGCATGCCGCGCTGCTCTTTTTGTATCATACTTGTAAAAATATCATTAATTTTTGAATGCTTCTTATCAGTCAATCATGCTACGAACAGTGAAACATCCATGCCAGCACTGCTGGGTAAACTACTTTGAGTGGTTTGATTACATACAGCAGTTTGTGCCAGTTACGCTTGGTGCTGTGCTTACCTGTGCTGTTCAGTCTGTTGGAGTGTCCAACATTCTACCTACTTGCTTTATTTATCTGCATTTTTGTGTAAATATGCCGATTTCGTGGACTTGCGGCAGCTCTGGTTCTCCCTGATTCCTTTCAGATCACTTGAATTGATTCAAGTACTCTTGCTAACAGGCAGGCACAGCTTGTAGCTACAATGTAGTGTAGCTCCCTATCCTTTGTCTGCAATGACTCTGCATAGGCCATAACACGTGCCCTGACTCTCGCCCCAGCTAGTCTAGCTCCCATGATCTACATGCACCGGTATGTTCATGATCCCCATCATCCAATTAGCCTACCTGTTGCAAGTACCTTTACTGTGTGCCATTCATCCACTAAACCATTCTCATAGTCGTGCTCTTCGGTTGTGCAGTGTGTGTGTTGTCTGCCGTTGGCAAGACAAAAAGCTTCATCTTGTTTTGAGAAGTCGAGCATCCGCAATAACGCTAATCATGCCATTCCCTGTCATTTGGCCTTGGGTATAGACTAGTAATCTCACATAGGAAGAATCTAGTGTAATGCTCCATGCAAAGCAGGCCTTGACTTGTGAAGTTGTGAGTCAGCTAGCACCGGGCACTGGCAGTGGGCAGTGGAGTGTATTGGCGCAGGACAGCACTGGCATAGTCCAGGCCAGGCCAATTTTCATCACTTGTTGAGTATGACCAACCGTAGCTTTGATCGATGATGGACGCACCGTTACAAGTTCACAGTACCCACAAGGTCTACTTCCAGTAAATGCTCTCATCCCATTTCAACAGCCAGTTCTTGGAAATTTGCAGTTCAAAGAATATTTCCAGAGTGTAGTTGTGATGTCAACCTGGTAGTACATACTACAGTACACTATGCTGGTCCGGATGCTTTAGGTGACTATCCCATGCATAGCCGGGTAGACATGCTTTAGGTGACTATCCCATGCATAGCCGGGTAGACAAAAAAACTGGCTCCAGAGTGAAGCGGGTGATGCTAAGGAAGGCAAGGAATACAGCATCGCGAATCACAACACTATAAATTACAAAAATGCCTTGTTTGTTTGTTTCTGCAATGAGACCCCGTGTAACATAATACAATTTTAAATACTCTATGACGATCTAAGTCACGGGTGCAGTTCGAGACATATCGCGCGGCGTCCAGGTAGCCATTCAGTATAATTCTCCTGAAGGTGGCAGAGACTGACAAGGCATGGCAGTGTTCCTGCATCCGTGCCTTTGGACTCCATTGGCCGGTGCAGATGATCAGGTCCGCACAACTCTTGTACACTGAACCGTGGCATGCACATACCGGCACATGTAGGAATAACGAGACTAACAGCGTTGCCTGCTAATCTGCAAGTGCCAACTCTGCGCATGTGTCCGTAGACGTAGCTCAGGGGAGTGCAGTGTCTGGTGGGTATGTACAGTTGGTTTGATTGGGAATGTAGACCTTCAGGCCACTATCCATGTACACACCTAGACCATGATCACGGGCAAGCTGTAAGAACTCATCGAGGTATTCTTGTGTATAGTTCTGTCTCCGGGAATACCAGTTGATGCCGGTGAACACAACATGGTCCAGTTCTTCTATGCATTGAAACTCCAGTACTCGGTCGTAGTGCTTGCCTGTCTCGTCCGGTACTGCTGCCACAACTACATCAGGGTACACCACTTTGCCAGTGATGAACCAATGCCCGCTGAACACACCGCGATGCTGTGTGAAGTTGAACAGTAGCGGCCCGGAGTACGCCTTGCCAACACATTCCAGTGTGAACGTATCGTTGATCATACTCTTCTCCATGTCTACCTGTTTCTGACTGCGCATGCAACTAGGCTTGGGGCACACTGGCAGCTGTGTGTAGTCATGTAAAGCTAGCTCATAGTAAGTGCCTGCAAACATGTCCAATGAGAAGTTGTTCCGTACATAGGGTGTCTGCAGTTCATACCACTGTGGACATTTCGTATAGTTGAATACTGGCGGGGCATTGGCCAGCGGACTGGTCATGAACGCTGAGCTGCACACCGCCACCGTCATTACAAGGACTGCAGCACTGACTGGCACACTGATCCGCAATGAACATGGCTTACCACCACTGCTACCCTGGTGGTTAGTAGATGCAACCATGGCTCGAACTCCACGCCTAGATAGCGCACGTTTGTCTTTACGTCTGTACTGTAGGCAGCTCTAGCCGCGCCCAGGCAGATCTTGCGGGCCCACGCAGCCGTTGTTTACGGACTACTGCAAACTACTGTAGACTGCTATGGCGCTCGCCACGATCCGCACCGCGAGACTGGAAAGCTGCACACGGCTACAAATTACAATGTTGTAAAGCTACACTGATCAGGAAGAAACTGAGGCTCAGCGGCTAATCAAGCAACTAATAAAAATTACTTACTTACTGAGTCTGTAACGTTTATTCATTCACGACACTGTGACTAGTCCCTAGTAATCATCACTGACATAGGTGTACAAGACTCCTCGGACTGAACGCGGGAATTTATACACCTGTCCGAGGTTGGGGCAGCAGCCGGTACATAGATTACTGTCTTTGCAACTACAACTTAGTACAAGTTTTTCGATTTTGACAGCATGTTACAAGGCGAGGACGCGTAGTGCTCCTGACTACAACCATAATCCGGTTGGCAGAGTCCCGGTCTTGCGACCATTTGAACCGTATTGGGAAAACCCAGGTTCGGACCCTCGTTACTCTACGGGTTGGTAGGATTTCTATAATTTTCGTTTTTTGTGTTGTAGAAGTCGTCGTGTTGCCGCGTTCACGTTGCTGCCGCTGCAGGGATCACGTCTGGAATCGAAAAACATGTTAAACTACCAAGCAAGGCTTCTGTATATACCAACTTAGTACAAGTAGTTACAACGAACCAACAGCAAAGCAAAAGTAAGCTGTTTGGCTTTTACTAGTGTCAGCAAGAGTAGATAAATAGTTTATCTACTCTTGGTGTCAGGGAGTCGTATACCCAAACCATTTTTGGGTATATCTACGACTCCCTGGTGTGCATGATCGGGATCGGGATCCGACCGGTGGCACTGGTGCAGCGATGACATTTTCCTCTGATTCGCTGATTTCTGGGATTGAATTACTATGGTTACGCACTACGGCCGTGATGGTAATCGTGAACCATGACCTCTGCCAGATTCTGGCTCTGTCTGCTTTGACTCGGCTACTTGTTACTTTCCCTCTCTAACTCGAAGAGTCTAACGTCTTTTCTTGTTGGTGTCGCCAGTTGTTCGGAGTACTGTGTTGGTCTGTCGATCGACACTGGTCACAGATCGCACAGCAAAATCGCAGCAGTGTGCGAGAAAGGGAAAATCAAGGAGGCAATGGTCAGTCATTGAAGAAATTGGTAAAACATTTGGAGAGATTCAGCGGTAACTGATGCAGACAGCCCGTTAGACGTTTCCGCACCGGAGGGTCCACCTCAACTATAAGTAGACTCGCTCCATTCGCTTGCTGATGTTGATCCTCACGTCTTTTGTTCGAAGTCAATCCCACTAAAGCCACGGGCAGTGATGGCATTCCAGCAGCCCTTTTGAGAGATTGTGTCTCCCTTCTGCCAATAATTACCAAAAATATTGGAGAAAGTTGTGCAAACAATTAGAGGACAGAGAAAGTGTTTTTACTCCGAGTTTCACGCACTAAGCGATCATCAGAAAACAGTAATGAGAAATCTGGATCAGTATTGGTTTATGTACTCACAAAGCAAAGTGTAAATAGCTGCAGCATGGCGCAAATCTAAAAGTTGTGAACGGTGGCAGTGCAAAGCGTGAATGACTGCATCATGAGGCAAATCCAAAAGTAAAAGTGTGAATGACAGCAGTGGTGAAAGGTGACAACCATTGGAGACGGTTGTCTCTTACTTAATTAGGTGATGGCTGTGGATGGTTTAAAGTTCCGAAGGTAGTACCTATTCTCATGGCGACACTTTGACACAAGCTCACTCCTTTTGTTGAGAGAAAGGTGCTTGGGTGCTTGCGCGATTGCCAAGTTGTGCTGTAGGAGGCTAGCAGCTCACCACCTTCCTGAGTAAGAAAAATGCCCTGCCCCAGTGTCACAGTTTGCTTTTCGCCAGGGCCATCAACGCTGCAACGGAGGATGCGTTGCGCCTGCTAACTGATAGCCTGCTTCATGCCAAAGACCACCACATACAGTCTGCTGCATGCTGTCTCGATACTTATGTCGAACTGCCGGTCTGTCTGTCTGTATGTCGGTCTGTCTCTCTGTCTGTCTCTTTCTCTCTCCGGATCAGATTGTCTCTCCACGACTGTTTGTCTCTTTCCCCTTCCTTGTGTTCTAGCTTTCCTTCATGCGTGTATCTGTATTTTCCGGGGCACCGGTCTGTTCGTAACTCTCTCACATGGTCTGTCTGTCTCTCTGCCTTCTGCTCCTATGCCTGAAAGCCGGCCTTCTATCCTCTTATGGGAGCATGTATAACCAGACTGTGAGCTTTCTTCTAATGGTGGCAGCTGTTTTACATGGCAGTTATTATAGATGACGCCCCCCCCCCCTCAGAAATATGTTGTCTCCTAAATGTTTGCACCTCGGTATCAGAGCTCTCATTGTCCATGTCAGACCGGACTCCACCTACCCCGTCAACCCTACCCCGTCAACCCTACCCCGTCAACCCTACCCCGTCAACATTATCTCATATTTTCTGATTTTTTAAAGTCCCTTGTACTTCTTAGTACGTTTATTCGCGTCCTTGTCATTGAGTCCCCCTGCTCGATTGGTCAATGCGAATTAAAAAAAATCTAATCAAACAAACAGCAAACTCTCTCTCTCTCTACCTCTCTCCCTCCCTCCCTAACTCCCTCCCTCCCTCCCTCCCTCTCCCTCTCCCTCTCCCTCTCCCTCTCCCTCTCCCTCTCCCTCTCCCTCTCCCTCTCCCTCTCCCTCTCCCTCTCCCTCTCCCTCTCCCTCTCCCTCTCCCTCTCCCTCTCCCTCTCCCTCTCCCTCTCCCTCTCTCTCTCTCTCTCTCTCTCTCTCTCTCTCTCTCTCTCTCTCTCTCTCTCTCTCTCTCTCTCTCTCTCTCTCTCTCTCTCTCTCTCTCTCTTTTTCTCGAGTCTCTCTCTTTCTCGTTGCTGCTGATCGCGATAGATATAGGCAGCGGGTTTACCAATGCAGTTAGTTTTTTTTTCTTCTTCAGACTTTTCCCATTCAGTTCAACTTTCCCTCAAACAAATGAATATTGTGCAACAATTTGTAGTGAATATCATGGAGGGAATAGTGAAGACAAACAGCGGAGAAAGATTCGAACCTCTCTCTCTCTCTCTCTCTCTCTCTCTCTCTCTCTCTCTCTCTCTCTCTCTCTCTCTCTCTCTCTCTCTCTCTCTCTCTCTCTCTCTCTCTCTCTCTCTCTCTCTCTCTCTCTCTCTCTCTCTCTCTCTCTCTCTCTCTCTCTCTCTCTCTCTCTCTCTCTCTCTCTCTCTCTCTCCCTCCCTCCCTCCCTCCCTCTCACTCTCTCTCCCTCTCTCTCTCTCGAGTCTCTCTCTTTCTCGTTGCTGCTGATCGCGATAGATATAGGCAGCGGGTTTACCAATGCAGTTAGTTTTTTTTCTTCTTCAGACTTTTCCCATTCAGTGCAACTTTCCCTCAAACAAATGAATATTGTGCAACAATTTGTAGTGAATATCATGGAGGGAATAGTGAAGACAAACAGCGGAGAAAGATTCGAACCAGTAGTCCAAGTGTCAAATCCAGTTGTCCTGTTAAAATTATATAAATTATAATAGAAACAGTGTGATACAAGCAGTACAAGCCGTAAGTTAATTGCAGAAAGAAAATAATTAGCCGATACTGGCATTACTATGGTTGAATGTGAATTGAGAATTGAGACTGGGGCAGGTGTACTACCGTGTAGTGATAGGAGATACAGCATTTTGAAAGGTGATAGTATGCAATCCAATCGATTACATCTATTTACAAGAGTAGATGCTGTTCAAGAGGATAGCACACAGGACGGAGAATAATACTGGCTACCATGGACATTGACAGTCTAATAACACCGCAGCTACCTGTGGCATACAATAAAAAACAGGTCACGAATTGCCACATAGAACAGTCTATTATAGAACAGACTATACTGTGCAGTAAACAGTCTAGGAGTGATGTAAAGAGACGCGACGTATCCTGTTTGCCTAGACACATACTCAGTATGTACATGTACATGTGTACAGATTTGTACGAGTATATCGGACGGTCGTCAAGATGCATTGTAACTAATAATCTTCAAGATAGTTGATAGTGGTTGATAGTGGTTGATAGTGGTTGATGAGCTGGAATATGGCTAATCTGATGCAGTGCAGCATGTTGGACTGGAATATGCCGGGCCAATGGGGTCACAGGTAATGCAGCCCATATGACTGACCTATGCATTGTGATTGAGGTACCTGTAACTGAAGAATCAACACCAGTGTGCTGGTGAAATCTCAGGACTGGGTAGATCGGCCCAATTTGTTCGCTCCTCTACCATCCAAGACGGTTTCCATTCACTAAGAGACTCTTCCCTTTTCAGTGATTTGTTTTCTTCTCTGCTATCACCAGCTGCATTGCTACTCGGTGCAGTTGCTTGGCCATGGTCCTTTGATAACTGCAGCTGCTTGGTTTCTGAAGACAAGAGCTTGAGTTTCTCGTTCCACCGAAGGAAGGCCAGGATACGGGCAGCCTTCACGCTCATCTGCTTCCCGCTGGGCTTGCGACCTCGGCCAATGCCAGTTGCTCTACACTGTGCAGGATCCATATGGTCAACGGATGTGTGCAAAACTGGCAGCATGTACAGTACTTGTAGCAGTAGTAGCAGCAGTAAAACGATTCGCGCAGCAAGAGGAAGGAGGGGTTATGTGGCGTGGGTTCTCGTATCAGTCATTTCGCTAAGACTCAAGTCAGTCACAAGTTGATATCTTACGATCGCCGCGGGTTCAGTCCAGTTTCGATGCAAGTTTCACCTGCTCGAAAAACCCAACAGCAAGAACAAAAACAGTTTAAAAATCAGATAAGTTTAGTCTGACAAAGATGTACATGCCTGTGCTGTGTATGGGGTTCGTAAGCGATGGTTGCAGTGCAACCTTGAAATTGAGTGCATGTAAGCTATGAGCTGGTGCAGGGTTTCGACTTTCAACTTGTTCAAGTCACTTGAAAACGGACCTGAGTGATATCATTGAGCACAACTACGAGTAGAGTTCTACAAGACATGCACTCCTGTCTGGGTCAGGCAAGTGTGCCTGTTGATAAGCACACTTCTATATGTGCATGGTAAACTGGCCATTACGTGCAATGCAGAGCATGCTTATAGGTTAGTGCATGGCAGGGAGGGCCTTATGGCTTGTTAGTGCCCGACAGGATAGCCTGAGGGCCGTAGGCCCGAGGGCTACCCTGAAGGGCACAAACAAGCCATAAGACCCTCCCTGCCATGCACTAACTATTTTAGAACGAGGTTACATGCATTATCCCACTTCCATTATGCGTGTGTACCACTATATTGGATAGTTTTGTGGTTTGTGTGCAGAGAGACTTGGTGTGGTATGAAAGAATATTTTCTTCTGCTAAGTTATGGTAACTCAGCACCACTTAGGACTACTAAAAGTAGAATAGAAGCAAATTAAATGATGGGCTCTTATTGCGAGCTTCATTCTTATTCATACGTGTAGCTTGTGGAGCTACATTGTATTTAGGGGCTTTGAGAGCCCCTTGTCGATACCTCTAATGACTTTGATCTTCGGTTTTTATAGGTTTCCGCAAGCTGTTTACAAAGGAAATTCGTACAGATGAAAGAATACGGGAGGCAAAAACCGTACACATTTCAGAAATGCGTAGCTTTTAGTAGTACACCGTACATTTTATGCAGAGTTCATTATCTGCACCGTACTATAATGCATACAGGGAATTGTACGCACCAGTTTCGAGTATATTCAGCGGGCTTTAAACTAATCCAAGGCCCTCGACGCATCATCAAGAGTAGTAAAATAATGATTGAGCGGGCTTTAAACTCTGATAAGGCCCTAGGTGGGAATGTCGCTGATTGGTCGTTTCCTGGACAACGAGACAGACCTCGTTCTAATTTCAGTTAGGGGTGAAACGATTATTCTGAATTGGAACTAATAGAATATTTTAATAGCGCAATCAGCAGGACAAGCTGGATCGACATGCCATGAATACCTTATTCAATTTGTGATAAGGAATTGTGTTGGGAAAAATATGTGTACAATGACAGAAGAAGACAAATAAAGTCTGTATGTCGCCTATTCGAATCGAATATTGAATATTCTTCCCGCTGTACTGAGGCATATATGGCTGAAACAGCTTGCTGTCTACAGCATTGGGAATATTCTTTACAAAAATCTCACAAGTACAGATTAGGCTATTCCCCGGTCGCTGTAGGGTTAAATTCTGTCTTGTTTTCTACTCTTGTGAGTCATAGTCTACACACACCATCCTATATCTTATAGTTACAAGTAAAAAGAAAGACGAAATGTTATGAGTTATGACTCCCTGTCCACCAAGGTAACCAGATCATTTTCAGTCAGCGAATGAGCAACAAGGTACAAAATAGACAGGGTGTACTGAGACATTCAACATTTTGTCAGTCCTTTTATCCATGATAAGTATTGCTTACATTGGCTCACTATCCGAGCTCAAGTAACTTATAGTTGCAGGTTGTTCGATCTTGATGTGCTTCTCTATGTGCGTAGCGTAGGTTGCTTCTTTATGTGAGGGCTTTGCTTTCTCTGTTCTTTTCTCTTTTACCTCAATGTATTCGCTATGCAGTCCTCTCTCTCTCTCTCTCTCTCTCTCTCTCTCTTTCTCTCTCTCTCTTTCTCTCTCTCTCTCTCTCTCTCTCTCTCTTTCTATTACCTTGCTGTTCGTCATAATGAATCCGTACTAGCTCCGCACATTAATTGCGATAGCATCTCATTCATCTCTCCAATACCTTCACAACCAAGGTCCTCACTCATTCATTCATACATTATTTATAAAAGCATTCTCCAAAGTATTATTAAAATGGATACTTGATAGTGGTAGGAACTTCGGCGATGATTTTACGGAAAGGTGTTCACTTCCCACACCGGAGCTCGCGCTTTTCTTCCGACTCGACTTGACCGACTCACGGAGCGTCTCTGTAAGGTTGTATCCCTGGTGATGGTTTGGCCTGGAGAGCACTATTATAAGTGGTGCTCTTCAGACACAATCTTCCTCAGCCTACTCAAGCTCAACGGATGAGGGGTGAGTTCCCCGGAAACACTGTGTATTGAGCAGGGAGTGGTGCTTTCTAGCAGGTTTGCCGAGTCGAAGGTGTGATGGAGGGATACAAACTTACAGACGCTCCGTGAGTCAGTCAATTGTCAAGTCGGCAGAAAAGCGCAAGCTTCGATTTGGGGAGCGAAACCTTTCTATAATTACGGAAAATGCGGAAGTCTGGCAGCGCTGAGGTTTGTCGCGTGATGTGAGTTATCGCCATTGCCAAACCCCATAATATAGCAAAGTTGAAGCCAGGCAAACCCATCCAGAGTTCTTTTTTTAAAGCACTCTTGTGTGTTCATATACCCTAAAGGGCCTTTGCGAGATGTGTAGATGTGTAGATGTGTAGCTGAATTGAGAGATGCGTAGCTGAATTGAGAGATGCGTAGCTGAATTGAGAGATGCGTAGCTGAATTGAGAGATGCGTAGCTGAATTGAGAGATGCGTAGCTGAATTGAGAGATGCGTAGCTGAATTAACCAGACATACATGTAGCACCCCATCCTCTTTGATAGCTGTGGTTGGCTTTCACCCCCTCCGGGCCCCTTTGATAGCTGTGGTTGGCTTTCACCCCCTCCGGGCCCCTTTGATAGCTGTGGTTGGCTTTCACCCCCTCCGGGCCCCTTTGATAGCTGTGGTTGGCTTTCACCCCCTCCGGGCCCCTTTGATAGCTGTGGTTGGCTTTCACCCCCTCCGGGCCCCTTTGATAGCTGTGGTTGGCTTTCACCCCCTCCGGGCCCCTTTGATAGCTGTGGTTGGCTTTCACCCCCTCCGGGCCCCTTTGATAGCTGTGGTTGGCTTTCACCCCCTCCCCTTTGATAGCTGTGGTTGGCTTTCACCCCCTCCGGGCCCCTTTGATAGCTGTGGTTGGCTTTCACCCCCTCCCCTTTGATAGCTGTGGTTGGCTTTCACCCCCTCCCCTTTGATAGCTGTGGTTGGCTTTCACCCCCTCCCCTTTGATAGCTGTGGTTGGCTTTCACCCCCTCCCCTTTGATAGCTGTGGTTGGCTTTCACCCCCTCCCCTTTGATAGCTGTGGTTGGCTTTCACCCCCTCCGGGCCCCTTTGATAGCTGTGGTTGGCTTTCACCCCCTCCGGGCCCCTTTGATAGCTGTGGTTGGCTTTCACCCCCTCCGGGCCCCTTTGATAGCTGTGGTTGGCTTTCACCCCCTCCGGGCCCCTTTGATAGCTGTGGTTGGCTTTCACCCCCTCCGGGCCCCTTTGATAGCTGTGGTTGGCTTTCACCCCCTCCGGGCCCCTTTGATAGCTGTGGTTGGCTTTCACCCCCTCCCCTTTGATAGCTGTGGTTGGCTTTCACCCCCTCCGGGCCCCTTTGATAGCTTTGGTTGGCTTTCACCCCCTCCCCTTTGATAGCTGTGGTTGGCTTTCACCCCCTCCGGGCCCCTTTGATAGCTGTGGTTGGCTTTCACCCCCTCCCCTTTGATAGCTGTGGTTGGCTTTCACCCCCTCCCCTTTGATAGCTGTGGTTGGCTTTCACCCCCTCCCCTTTGATAGCTGTGGTTGGCTTTCACCCCCTCCCCTTTGATAGCTGTGGTTGGCTTTCACCCCCTCCGGGCCCCTTTGATAGCTGTGGTTGGCTTTCACCCCCTCCGGGCCCCTTTGATAGCTGTGGTTGGCTTTCACCCCCTCCCCTTTGATAGCTGTGGTTGGCTTTCACCCCCTCCCCTTTGATAGCTGTGGTTGGCTTTCACCCCCTCCGGGCCCCTTTGATAGCTGTGGTTGGCTTTCACCCCCTCCGGGCCCCTTTGATAGCTGTGGTTGGCTTTCACCCCCTCCCCTTTGATAGCTGTGGTTGGCTTTCACCCCCTCCGGGCCCCTTTGATAGCTGTGGTTGGCTTTCACCCCCTCCGGGCCCCTTTGATAGCTGTGGTTGGCTTTCACCCCCTCCGGGCCCCTTTGATAGCTGTGGTTGGCTTTCACCCCCTCCGGGCCCCTTTGATAGCTGTGGTTGGCTTTCACCCCCTCCGGGCCCCTTTGATAGCTGTGGTTGGCTTTCACCCCCTCCGGGCCCCTTTGATAGCTGTGGTTGGCTTTCACCCCCTCCGGGCCCCTTTGATAGCTGTGGTTGGCTTTCACCCCCTCCGGGCCCCTTTGATAGCTGTGGTTGGCTTTCACCCCCTCCGGGCCCCTTTGATAGCTGTGGTTGGCTTTCACCCCCTCCCCTTTGATAGCTGTGGTTGGCTTTCACCCCCTCCGGGCCCCTTTGATAGCTGTGGTTGGCTTTCACCCCCTCCCCTTTGATAGCTGTGGTTGGCTTTCACCCCCTCCCCTTTGATAGCTGTGGTTGGCTTTCACCCCCTCCCCTTTGATAGCTGTGGTTGGCTTTCACCCCCTCCGGGCCCCTTTGATAGCTGTGGTTGGCTTTCACCCCCTCCGGGCCCCTTTGATAGCTGTGGTTGGCTTTCACCCCCTCCGGGCCCCTTTGATAGCTGTGGTTGGCTTTCACCCCCTCCGGGCCCCTTTGATAGCTGTGGTTGGCTTTCACCCCCTCCGGGCCCCTTTGATAGCTGTGGTTGGCTTTCACCCCCTCCGGGCCCCTTTGATAGCTGTGGTTGGCTTTCACCCCCTCCGGGCCCCTTTGATAGCTTTGGTTGGCTTTCACCCCCTCCCCTTTGATAGCTGTGGTTGGCTTTCACCCCCTCCGGGCCCCTTTGATAGCTGTGGTTGGCTTTCACCCCCTCCCCTTTGATAGCTGTGGTTGGCTTTCACCCCCTCCCCTTTGATAGCTGTGGTTGGCTTTCACCCCCTCCCCTTTGATAGCTGTGGTTGGCTTTCACCCCCTCCGGGCCCCTTTGATAGCTGTGGTTGGCTTTCACCCCCTCCGGGCCCCTTTGATAGCTGTGGTTGGCTTTCACCCCCTCCCCTTTGATAGCTGTGGTTGGCTTTCACCCCCTCCGGGCCCCTTTGATAGCTGTGGTTGGCTTTCACCCCCTCCGGGCCCCTTTGATAGCTGTGGTTGGCTTTCACCCCCTCCGGGCCCCTTTGATAGCTGTGGTTGGCTTTCACCCCCTCCGGGCCCCTTTGATAGCTGTGGTTGGCTTTCACCCCCTCCGGGCCCCTTTGATAGCTGTGGTTGGCTTTCACCCCCTCCGGGCCCCTTTGATAGCTGTGGTTGGCTTTCACCCCCTCCGGGCCCCTTTGATAGCTGTGGTTGGCTTTCACCCCCTCCGGGCCCCTTTGATAGCTGTGGTTGGCTTTCACCCCCTCCGGGCCCCTTTGATAGCTGTGGTTGGCTTTCACCCCCTCCGGGCCCCTTTGATAGCTGTGGTTGGCTTTCACCCCCTCCCCTTTGATAGCTGTGGTTGGCTTTCACCCCCTCCGGGCCCCTTTGATAGCTGTGGTTGGCTTTCACCCCCTCCCCTTTGATAGCTGTGGTTGGCTTTCACCCCCTCCCCTTTGATAGCTGTGGTTGGCTTTCACCCCCTCCCCTTTGATAGCTGTGGTTGGCTTTCACCCCCTCCCCTTTGATAGCTGTGGTTGGCTTTCACCCCCTCCCCTTTGATAGCTGTGGTTGGCTTTCACCCCCTCCCCTTTGATAGCTGTGGTTGGCTTTCACCCCCTCCGGGCCCCTTTGATAGCTGTGGTTGGCTTTCACCCCCTCCGGGCCCCTTTGATAGCTGTGGTTGGCTTTCACCCCCTCCGGGCCCCTTTGATAGCTGTGGTTGGCTTTCACCCCCTCCCCTTTGATAGCTGTGGTTGGCTTTCACCCCCTCCGGGCCCCTTTGATAGCTGTGGTTGGCTTTCACCCCCTCCCCTTTGATAGCTGTGGTTGGCTTTCACCCCCTCCCCTTTGATAGCTGTGGTTGGCTTTCACCCCCTCCTCTTTGATTGGCAACTACACATGCTATGGGATGTGGAATAAATAAATATATAAGAAAGAAAAAGGACCAAGGAGCTACAAGGTACGCTATAATGTCCACTCACTCCACCAGTTACTAAACAATCAGCTCATGCGATAACATTGCACGACACTGACCGACGATACTGACGTTCTACAACTAACTGGCTAACAGCTCTAGCACATCTTGGATGCACACTCTAACAGCCTTCCAACTTGGAAGGTTCTAAGTTATCGAAATAGCATAAGGAGGGGAAGGTGAGCGCAGCCAAGATAAGCACGAGTTGAAAGTCTCAGCTGCGCCGTGGTTTGACCGTATTGTTCAATGGTCTTGCCAGTATAGTCATCGACATGCATGAACATCCGCCAACGTCCTTCACAGCTGAGACTTTCAGCTCGTGCCTATCTCGGTTGCGCTCACCTTCCCCTCCTGATGCTATTTCTATGACTTAGAACCTTCCAAGTTGGAAGGCTGTTGGATTGCGCATCCAAGATGTGCTAGAGCTGTTAGCCAGTTACTTGTAGAACGTCAGTGTCGCCGGTCAGTGTCGTGCAATGTTATCGCATGAGCTGATTGTTTAGTAACTGGTGGTGTGAGTGGATATTATAGCGTAACTTGTAGTTCCTTGGTCCTCTTTCTTTCTTATAAATTAATCCTTGGCTAGTCCAATAAATAAATAAATAAAAATAAAAAGGGCTATTACCATGCATCCTCTCAACCTGGCCCGTCTCATGATGTTGAGGCATGCCAATGATGGGTTTGGTTAGTGATCTACAAACGATAAATTTTGGTTGAGGGGCCATACTGCCCCAGAGCTACCTGGCTCTGGGAACGCTCACTAGGGGGGGGGGGGGGGGGGGAGTATGGGGGGAGTATGGCGGCAGTATGGGGGTGTGTGCATGTTGCCTTACTAATAGTATACTTACTAGTACAATGTAGGTCTACTAAGTACTAGATAGTGCGCACGGGTGTGTGACTGTGTCACAGACTCACAGTGTGTGTGTGTGTTTGATTGATACTGACAGGAATGAATGTGTCACACTAGTCGTAGCGTAGCTGTACGCAACACCCCGTGTTTACTCGCTACCGGTAGTCTTACTCAGCTAGTTCTATGCTCACTACATGTATAGACAAGAAATAAGTGCACTGTGACTTGGTACCAATGCGCAATGGCCTAACGTTTTCACTGAAACAGTTCATTTATTTACTTCACTTTCCCGTGGCCAGGGAATGATATTAATCATTGACTTACCGCATAGCATGCAATGCCGAGATGATCTGTTGATCGTATCATGAGACGGTAGGCAACGACTCTCTGCTTTCCTTTGACTGTGCGTCCTAGAAAATTACAGGCTCAGGCAAAAAAAGCCCGCAGCTAGCGTAACGTGACTGAAACTTAGCGAAATGACTGCAACACAACCGTTTCTTACTGCAGCTACCGTATTAAACAGAGAGAACAACAACACGATTGCTTGCTGCCAGGACCTGGACTGATGGCGTGATCAGTGTGATGCCGCGCGGGTTATCGTGAGGAGTCAGTATTGACTTGACAGCTGGAATGCACAGGCGCAGAAGAGCGAGCAGCTAGATCTGCTGCAGCCAGTGCAGGCTGCAGCGCTGGATCCATGGAATGCACTGATGGCAGTGATGTCGTGTGATGACCATGATGACAGTGATGTCCCACAAGCAGGGAGTCGTGTACATGTATAATTATGTATGCGACTCCCAGATCCCTACTGTCTGTATACATGTACTCGACCCTAGCCCCTGCTCACACGTCACAATCGTCATATTTTTTCAAAACTAAAGTCAAAATTCTACTTGACCCACCCACCCATAAAAAAGGCATACCTGTTTCGGGTCACTTCACTCATCCGTAGATCTACCAGGCCAGGGTCGGTCGGTCGGTTTAGTTGTCGAATATCCAAGCGTTTGTCCATCAACGAACAGACTCAGTTGACTGTTATGTTCCAAGGCTACAGCTACGAGGTGGCGGAGCTGATGCTGTTTGAGGACCGATTGCGGATCGGACATGAAGACAACGGTACTGAGACTAGGAGAAATGTGACAACTGCTGAGCAGGGGCTGCACGGAGACGGCGCAGCAGTGATAGTGGGGCATTGATGGCTCTGCCGACCTGAGGTCTCGGCATCACGGCCAAAAGCACGCACCGAAAACGAAAGTTAGAACTGTATGAGAGTCAGCAAAATGAACTTGAAGGATGGAAGTGCAAAGATGTCGTGGATGGTCGGGGGGGGGGGGGGGATATTTGTTCCAAGGGAGAGTCAGTGGCCCAAACTGCCAAAGCCGATGGCTACTGCGAAGATAGTGGTGCATATTTTCCCTGAAATCTGGAGGCTCTTGAGGGATGCGGTTTGGTGAATAGGGAAGCCGGGACTGGCCCGGGAGTGCGTTCCAGGTGTCAATGATGTCGAACGGAAATGTACGCTGAAGGGAAATGGGAGCAGTTGAGGGGAGAGTGTTAGCAACATTTTGATATGGGTGACCAGCCGTTTTCTGACATTGTCTGCGAGTTACGAGCTCAGCAAGGGCATTGCATGAGGCGCGGAGGAATAGGGGCAAGCGGACTACATGTATGCTCGGGAAATGACCAGATTATGCTCTCGCGAATGCTCGAGAAAACAGCCAATTACAATGCTTTTATATGCTTCACCAAAAAGACCAAAAGAACAGATAATCGTCATGAAAAAAGGACTCAGACCATTGTCATGTTGTGGACTGGGAGCTTTGTGGAAGTACAAGACAATAGTATGCAAGAGGAATACCAAATTCATAAGCAAACGCTGAACTTTTGGGAGATGTCCTATAGTGGCTGCTAAAATATTATTTCAAATCGACAAGAAGCGCTATGTATGATCCTTCAAAAAAAGTTCAATAGCTACATGTATATTGACTGCTTATGGGTGGCGCAGTTGAACGGTCACAGTATGAGTAGGTGTAGGTGATGGTGCAACGGTTGTGCAATCATAAAACCGGGATTCATTAGGTGATCGTTCTGGAATTTGAAATACCGACTGTTTATCGTGGTAAATCTAATATTGACTTCGTACTGCAGAGTGCAGTGGTGTCTTCGACTTCATTCTGACTTCGTACTTGGTCAGGAAATAAAAGCCTCGTAAAAGACCTCGGCTTCGCCTCGGTCTTTTACTCGGCTTTTATTTCCTATAGTGACCTCGTACTCAGTCAATATTAGATACATAATCCGCTTACCCCTAAGGAGGAACCATTGATATGAGTAGAGGGAGACCAGGCAGGCACAGCAGCTTGTACAGGAATGCCAATGCTGCCAGTGCCACTGTCCACCTTGCCTCGAGGCTCCGCAGTAGCGCGTTGGGCCCCGGGATGTGCAGGGCCCGTCGGACCGTCCAGGACTCGAGCTGTCTTGCGCAGCACTGCCAGCAGTCCAATGCGTGAGTCCGCCCGGGCGACAACTGTCCGGAGGTGGGCGGCGCCAAAGCTGAGCATGGAGTCAAGCGTGACTCCCAGGAGCTTCAGTTGTTGCTGCTGAGGGATGACCTCACCGACAAACGTTGGAGAAGGCACGGGCCAAGGCTGCCGATGGCTGGAGATGCGGAGAAGCTGAGATTGGGCCTCTTCTTTTCCTGGTGTACACGATCGACCTCCCACCAGCATGTACAAAACTCGCACACCAAATGCAGCCAGTTCGCCGATGACACATCACTCATAGCGACGCATTACACGCCTTAGGGATTTATCAGCTGCATTCCTCCAACGTGCTGTGGACGCAGCAGGACGATGGTTGAAGGATTGGCATCTCCTCATCAACACCACGAAAATCGTCGTCCAAGTTGCTGGAGAGGGTAGTGCAACACCAGTTAGTTCGTCATTTGGACTTAAGCAAGGCATTACCCGAAACACAATTTGCCTTCGGCAAGAAATGTTCTACGGAAGACGCCCTCTGTGTGCTGACGGATAATCTGCAGAAGGCGAGAGACAGTGGCAAGATCACAGGGCTGTGCCTATTAGACATGTCGAAGGCTTTTTATAAAGTGCACCACGACAAGTTGATCCAAGACGAACTACTTGCACCCTCCCTTTCAAAGTTAATAAACCACTCTTTCCGCACAGGTCAGATACCCGTGACTGGCGAGATGTTGTTGTTGTTGTTGTGTTTATTTTAATTCGCAAACCAAACGGGCAGATCTGCCCAATGAAAAGGTGGCGAATGCAGATAGAAAGCAGTAATAAGTGAAATTGGGGACTGATGTAATTAGGATAGAGGTGGAGAAAAACTAAGCCAGCTGATCATCAAACAGGACGTTTGGTACTCTAGGTGCTATAAAGGCCAGTAAGTGTGTGCGGGATCATGCTGGCGCGGAACTGGCGGAGCGTGGAGATGGCACGTATATCGCTAGATGCTTGGATAACACCTCTGCATTTTTTTATTTACTTGAAAAGCACATAACCACCAGGAAAGCTGACAAAGAAAAAAAGAGTGAGACAAGACAGATAAAAAGAGAGAGAAAGAGAGAGAGAGGAAGCAGGACAGATCCAACTAACTATCGTCCCGTCTCCCTACTATAGGTCACTTCGAAGATTCAGGAACGACTGGTACACAGGGCTCTATACAAGCATCTCGACACACCTGCAGAACAGTCTGGTTTCAGACAGAAGGATGGCACCGAACTCCAACTCGGACGACTTGTGCACGACATCACGCGTGACCTTGACGACCATCAACACGTCTATGGCAGCTTTTTCCGCCTTTCCAAAGCCTTCGGTCGCGTTTGGCATCCCGGCTTACCAAAGACACTGGAGCACCGATAAGGTGTGAGGGGCCAGGGTCTCTAGTGGCTCACCAGCTCCTTACTGATGCGCACTCCAACAGCCTCAACACCTCTTCCTGATATTTCTATAACTTAGAACCTTCCAAGTTGGAAGGCTGTTTGAGTACCCATCCGAGATGTGCTAGAGCTGATTGCCAGTTAGGTGTAGAACGTCAGTACCGTAGGTCAGTGTCGTGCAATGTTATCGCATGAGCTGATTGTAAAGTAACTGGTGGTGTTAGTGGATATTCTAGCGCCGGTAACTTGTAGCTCTTTGGTCCTCTTTACATTTTTAATTCAGATAAATTAAGTCTGACAAAGATGTACATGCCTGTGCTGTGTATGGTGTTGGTAAGCGATGGGTACAGTGTAACCTTGACATCGCTTGTAACTGCAAAATATTGAGCTGTGCACTGGTTCAGGGTTTCAACTTTCAACTAACTTGTTTTAAAACCTTAAAATGGGCCTCAGTGATATCATCGAGCCCCAACTACGAGGAGAGTTCTACCGGTCATGCACTCCTGTCTGTGCCAGGCACGTGTGGCTGTTGATCAGCACACTGCCATGTCCACCGCAAACACCTTTCTATAGAATGGATACTTATCAGAGCCCGAGGGGAATTTTCTGGAAGGGTGGATGGGATGAAAGGGAAGTGAAAAGAGGTCGCGGGATGACCTGGATTACTTCGTTTTTCTCTCGATGGTGCAGTTAAAAGCGATTTCAAGGTTACTTCAGTACTTTACAATCAGCTCATGGGATAACATTGCACGACACTGACCAACGGTACTGACGTTCTACACCTAGCTGGCAATCAGTTCTAGTACATCTCGGATGCGCACTCCAACAGCCTTCCAACTTGGAAGGTTCTAAGTTATAGAAATAGCATGAAGAGGTGTTGAGGCTGTTGGAGTGCGCATCCGAGACGTGCTAGAACTGATTGCCAGCTAGGTGTAGAACGTCAGTACCGTTGGTCAGTGTCGTGCAATGTTATCGCCTGAGCTGATTGTAAAGTAACTGGCGGTGTTAGTGGATTTTATAGCGTAACTTGTAGCTCTTTGGTCCTCTTTCGTCTTATAAATTAATCCTTGGCTCTCCACCCGAGTCTAATTACTTGTGAAAAAAATTGTTTTTGTTCTTGTTGTTTAGTGTTGGGTTTTCCAACAGATGTAACTTGCATCGAAACTGAGCTGAACCCGCGTCTTCGTAAGATATCAAGTTGTGACTAATGTGAGTCTTGTACATTGTGCTGAGTCAGTCAAAGTGCCAGTATAGTTTGTCTTGCCTACTACTACCGGTAGTACCACTCTTGCCTACTACTGAGAACGTTGACTTTGTCTCGCCTACTAATACCAGTGAGTTCTGTAGCAGAAGCAGAGCCAGCCAGGATCTAGGTGTCTCTGCGTGAGGTCCAATACGTCCGACCTGTGCAGAATCTACAAAGTGTATACACCTCAGAGTCCCCACCACATAACTCCTCTTCCTCTTGCTGGGCGAATCGTTTTTACGGCTACTACTACTACTACTACTTCTACTACTACTGCTACCGAAAGTGCTGCCAGTTTTGCACAAATCCGTTGAGGCTAAGTATGGATATTGCTGTAAGCACAAACAATGCTGTAGCTCATCCACATGACCATGATGGCAGTGAGTCTTCAGCTACCTCTGTCCAGGCAGTGAACGGTAATAAAAATGGGCACCCAAGAAGCACCGCAGCACATGAACCATCATCACCAACACAGGCCAGATCAGCAACGCTGTTAGATGGAACTGATGCGTCCAGCATGCGCAGACGTGCACAAGAAGCCAGGGAACGATGTAGGACAACTGGCATTGGCCGCGGTTGCAAGCCCAGCGCGGCCAGCGGGAAACAGATGAGCGTGAAGGCTGCCCGTATCCTGGCCTCCCTTCGGTGGAATAAGAAACAAAAGCTCTTGTCTTCAGAAACCAAGCAGCTGCAGTTATCAAAGGACGGCCAAGCAACTGCACCGAGTAGCAATCCAGCCTCCAGCGATAAGAGCAGCCTGAGAGGAGAAGAAAGAAAAACACGGGAAGAGGAAGAATCTCTTAGTGACGACTGGTTGCCGTCTTGGATGAAAGAGGAGCCTCGGTGGACAAATTGGGCCGATCTACCCAGTCCCGACGTTTCACCCACACACCACTGTCACCAGGCAGTGAACGGGAATGAAGATGGGAAATTAAAAAAGAAAAAGAAAAAAAGACGGGCACCCAAGAAGCACCGCAGCACCGGAACTAACGGCGCAACACAGGCCAGATCAGCAACGCCGTTATCAAAGGTCACTGGCGTTTATAGATGGAACTGATGTGCAGGGTACATTCTCACGCCACCCTACCTTACATGTACAATATCATGCCGACCCTACATGACCCTACTTCAGTACATGTATAATAATATCATGCCGACCATACACTGTCTGTACCTGAATGACCAGAATACGACCATACCGAGTAGTAGTAGTAGTAGTACCTGGCTCATACTTTTTTTTACTAGTCTAGTAATAGTATACCACCCTGGCCCTGTTAGTGTTATGGCAAAAAAAATAAAAAAAATAAAGCAATCATGTAGTGTGACCATGTATGACCATGTATGATGATTGTACAGCACACTGGTACATGGTACAGGTTCCTGCACGAGTACGAGGGCAGTGCATACCGCGGAATCCAGCCCGCGACGCGATAGCGGCAATACAAGGGCAAAGGATGTGTCCTGGGCCTCCTTTTGCTTAGGCCTCTCAGATTGTGCATTGGGTGGGAGAATCTGAAGTGGTGTGTGTTGTTTGATGCGTGCGTTCAGGTGCTGAACAGTCCTACCAACATGCCGACTAGCACAATGTCGGCATTCAAAGTTGTAGATAACATGACTGAGGTAGGGGGGGGGGGGGAGGGGCGATAGGATGCCCTTCCGCACCGTGAACGCACGCATTGTTGTGAAGAGGTCACAGGACGAAGCCGTCAACACCAGGAGCCCGCATGCACTATGGATGCAGTAACCACCGCGTGCCACAAGGTTATCACGGACACCAGCCGGCCGCAAAGTCTCCAGATACCAAGTGGACCACCCCCTCATCTCCTTCCCGCTGGTTACTGTCAGGGAAGTTGAGCGGTTACTACGATCAATCAACACGACCAAGGCCACAGGAAGCGACGACATACCTGGTTTTGTACTGAAACATAGCGCTGATATCCTTGCCCCTTCACTGGTCACATTGTTTAATGCGTCCCTGTCCAGCGGGGAAGTGCCCAGAGCCTCGCGAGAGGTTTCAAGCTAGCCCACGTCACACCCCTGTTCAAGGCCGGAGACCCATCCGTGCCCACAAATCGTAGATTCCGCTAGGACCCGCAGGGTCCGACGTGGAATCGGGGTTACACGAGGAGTGAAGGCGAAGAATGTGACAGTGTGTTTGGCCTCAAATCGCTCTAGTTTTCCATAAATTTCCAGCGGTTCAAAGATAAAAATGCAAATGCACGCCTTGATTGCACCTAGCACCTCTTGCTTTCTTTGGCCTTTTCTGAGCGACCAAAATGATAGTGCAATCAAGAGTAGTGACAGTGAGGGGTGGGCGACACCAGCACAATGGGCGGGAACACACTGTCACATTCTTCGCCTTCACTCCTCGTGTAACCCCGATTCCACGTCGGACCCTGCGGGTCCTAGCGGAATCTACGATTACACTTCGGAGCTTCGGCTTCGAATGTGACAGTGTGACTTTTAAAGTGATCCACCGCCTCAACCAAGGCAAGGGCGTAGCCAAGCATTATGCTCGAAGGAGAAGTGCGCATGTGGAGTGAAGGAACAGGCATCTCGCAGAGTGCCTGATATACAGTAAAAATGTCTCTATGTATCGAGGATACACCATATGTACAGGTGCCCTTCAAGTCGGAGACATGAAGGGAGAAAAGGGTGACAGTCTATTATTAAAAACGACTAGCACCGGACACAGATAATAATACTGCGACACCATGGCGAGGCTGTGTCAAAATATGGAATGTCACAGTACTCCTCGAGCCAGGAATGTGGACAAAGAAGTTTGTCCCTTGCAAACCAGGAAACCAGGAAGGTCTTAGATCTGGAATCCTAGACATTCGTCTTGCTGACGGAGGCAAGGGCGAACACAACACGTACCTTCGGGAGTTGATGGCAGTGGAATACGGACAGACTGTGAAGCTCCGAGGTGAACGGGGAGCCTGAGTCAAAACCATCTACATGAGAACGTGCCGCGTCAGACGTTTCCGAGGCAATTGGGATTGGGTCCCCTAGCCTGCAGAACCTCCAGAACATTGATGACACTCCATGTGCTGGCAGGCCAGCAGTAATAGACATCGGCCATCAAATGGGTGGTCGCTACATCAGCCTAACCAATACTCCAAGAGGCCCTGAACACGTAGCTGGAGTGTCGACGAGAGAGGAGAAAGATGCATTGGTAATTGGTCTATACTGCCTCCCTACATCGCACTGGGTGGCTAAGGAGTTGGTCCGACTGCGATGAACTCCAGACCGGACCCACCAAGAGCACTTGCTATTATGTGGTGAATAGCACTAACCATCAGGATGAGGGAGAATGGAGGGTGCAGAAGTGCATTCTCCCACTGGTCTGGTCTGCCGGAAGGACCAAGGAAGCCTGGCCCTCGGCCTCAGGATCTGAACGCTAACTCACATACTGATCCAGTTAGCGGGTATGGCTGTCCACAAATAGGGCAAGTGGGCTGTACCAATGATGTAACTTTGTAAGGACCTACCTGTCCAACAGGTAGTTGCCGCTGTCTGCAGACCGTGACGGTCGTTTGGGTCGTGGACGATGTCCCGAACATTGACGGCGACTAGGTGGAGCCAACGGGGTCGCGCCAATAGTAATAGTTATGTACTCTTGGTAGCGCTAACAGACAGATAGTTATCCAATGTTTCTGTCCTTGGATACGTAAGCAACAGCCATCACATGATCAATCTCGACATGCAAAGGTACTCCCGTTATGCCATGCACTGGGGCTTGCAGACCAAGGCACTCCGCCCACAAGCAGTAGATGAATGGAGTTTAACTCCTGCAGAGTCATGTGGTTATGGGTGGCTGCTGTGCATGGGTCCTGAACTGACGGGCTCTCGTAGCGCAGCGATGGCACCTGTGAGGTGACTGGCTGGCCATCCCCGACTGAAAAGTGACAGACCCAGTAATGGAGACTTGTCAATTGAATCACCAGACCATATATCGAGGTTGCACAGCCCAGGCTGTGGAGCTCTATCCTGCAAGCACTATATTTTGTAATGAATTGATCGACTGTGAAGCTGGGCTAGCGGGAACGCCTTCCTCAATTCCGGACGCTTCACGTTCAGGCGCCTCAAGTGGCTTGGTGATGGCAGAGATGGTGAGCCTCATACATTCCAGGGACTGCACCAACTACAAGCCGGACTTGTGCAGGTTCACTTGGAGCTCGAGATGCTCCAGGAGGCGGATCGTTGCTTGCACTATGGTGTGCCGCAACCAGACCGCACACAATTATGAGGCAGGTGGCAATGTACATCACTACCTTCACCGCCCATGTCCGGAAAATGCAGACGATCGATGCAGACACTTGGTGTATGTGCGGAGTGAATAACACATGCCGAACGGTAGACATGTGTACCGCCAGCCACTTCCGGATGGATGCTGGTCGAGTGACACATGTCCTGCATGGCCAAATAGCACATTGGCTCCATGAGGCTGGCAACATCGCCAGTGGCCGTACCGGGTCTCCAGCTTGCAGGGACCTGTGGTGATATAATCGTCATATTCAAGTGCGCAGCGATGGTAGAGATGACGCAGGATGCGGAGCCAATGGCTGCTTGGATGATCATTTGAACTGGACATAGTTTATATCCGTAGATCTCAGGTATATGTATGGCTTACTCAGCTATTGCACAACATGGTCATGGACCTTGGGAGTGCACAGGATGTCTACGGCAAGACTAGGGTGAATGTACATGTAGGTCATCAAGTTCTTCCTCGACGGTGAGAACACAAAGACATCACATATTCACTGATTTCCTTCTGCGCTAGGAAAGCAGTTTTCTATACAATATACATAACTGTATATTTGTTTACAAAGAGGCGTCTTTTCGAGGGTAGAGGGCTCAACACGATGCGGAGCACTATGATGATTTCATTGAGTAAGGAACTCAGAGTTGCAACAAACTCTAAGACCTCCTTGTGCCTGTTCTGTATATATTTTATACTTGAAGTACATTTATGCAAATGTACTCGTATGCGTACCAAGTAAGGCACACCGTGAAAGGCCACCGACAGCCGAGCAGGCTGGTAGTGTGGACCATTGGCTGCACCATTACGGGATTGGCACGACATGCATCCAGCTGCTTCAGCTCGTCTGCCAAGCCCTTGTTGGTAACGAAAGCCTGGTACATGGTGGGTCGGGCACAAGGCACACGTGCATGCAGTACCGGCGTATCCGCCATATCAGTACTAAACAGTACGAGACTGATCTGGTTGCTAGCTATGGTTGCTAGCTATAATATAAGTAGATTCCTTCTGGGTGCGTAGATATTCCAGGATACGTACGATGAAATGCTGTCCACAGTAGTAAATTACAGATATGGTTACTTGGACCTGCCGTTGTACGGAAAGGGCCGCGCTGATATGCACATATCATATGGGCAATGAATTGATCCCAGTTATGGATGCCGCAGTAATCGTGCAAGGCCTTGGCTGGCCAGACCAAGAAGGGGGGTGGTCCCTCGCGGTGCCCGAGGTGGGCACTAACTTGAGTAGTGGAAGGCAGTATACCATGGTATACCACAAGTCATAGCGTACACAAAGGCAAGTGTACATGACATTGCACTCTTGGCACTACGCTCAGCAGATAGCTGGAGCGCGCGTGTCCGTATGTGCTCCAGCCACCTAAGGTCAGACTGAGGTATGGCAACAGTAAAAGTGTTATATGCTTCACCACTTCGAGGTTGCTATCACAAAAGGTGCTTGAGCAATAGGAGTGGCAGTACATTGTTGGCACTGCACAAATGGCAACCATTTGATGTTTATTTTTTCATTGCTCACAGAGGTGCATCATCCACCTCTGACATCGTGATCATGCTTCCAGAACCATGTATCTACATACAGGTAAACCTGCCTTAACCCTTTGGAGTCCGTAACTTTTTTGCTTCCGCAGAATTTGTGGCAGTCACGAAAATGCGCACTCCATTTCCAACATAACTTTGGTTCTACTTCACCGATTTTGAAGATCTTGGGCTTGTCGGAAAGCTCTTGATAAGAGAAATACAATGAGCCAAAACTCGCCAAGAGCACTATTCATTGTCCGCCACAACGCGCCCCAAACGCAAGTCCAGCTCCAGATGTGAGACGAAATCGGTCTCCTGTAGCCATTTCACTGAATCTAGGTCGGAACTGTTCAAATTTTTTCGAGTAGAAGCTTACCTTTCCGTGACTTCCCGCCGCGCCGGTCCTGGCACGTGCCGCCTGCCATGACGGCGGGAAAATCCCTTTTTTTCACGCACTGCTGACTCGCAGCGCGCAGCGCAGAAAATTTGAAATGTTTGATCGCTCGCCGTTCACTCAAACTTCATCGGAGAGACTTCGGACCTTTTCGAGGCGATAGATGAGAGTTTTCTCTACCATCTAGACCCTTCGATTGTTGCATTTGGTCCAGATTTGGCCGAGAACCGAAAGTTTGACTGCGCCCACATGCATACAAAATGTCCATGGTTCGAAATCGAACCATGGACTCCAAAGGGTTAACCGGACGCCCGTGGTGCAGCGGAAACTGGTCTGATATGACATTATTCCGCTTGACACAGGGATGCACGTTCGATCCACAGCCCTTTGGTGCAGGAACATTTCCCGGTCAATACGGGATTCTGCTTGGTATAGGAGCAAGCAAACACAGGTAGAACTGTACTTGCGAAACAACAATATGAGCATGGCAGAACGGAATTAAGTTATGGGCGTGACTCTGGGCATGAAACAAAGCACTCGCCGGTGCTTGCAAAGCCACGAGACCATCGTTCATCACCAATGAACTAATGGTTAGAGTGTGGCAAGGCCCCCGACAGGGCCTGCCCACTGGCGTGACGGAAGCCACCATATCTACAATGACCGCACAGTCCACCGACATGGGTGGATGCGAGTTAGGCACAGACATTGGAATGGCACTCCTGCTTTTCATGAAATTGCCCTGACCACACCAGGAAGGCACGACTCAGGGCAAGAAACAAAGCACTCGCTGGTGCTTGCAAATCTAGAGTCCATCGTCCATGGATAATGGATGGATGGATAGAGTGGTTAGAGTGCGGCAAGGCACGCGACAGGGCCTGCCCACTGTAGAGACCATCGTCCATCGACAGTGGACGGATGGTTAGAGTGTAGCAAGGCACGCGGCAGGGCCTGCCCACTGGTTCGACCATCGTCCATCCGCAGTGGATGGATGGTTAGAGTGGCTAGAGTGTGGCAAGGCACGCGACAGGGCCTGCTCGCTGTAGACTATCGTCCATGGACAGTTGACGTATGGTTAGAGTGCGGCAAGGCACACGACAGGGCCTGCCCAGTGGTGTGACCATCGTCCATCGACAGTGGATGGATGGCTAGAGTGTGGCAAGGCACGCGACAGGGCCTGCCCACTGGTGAGACCGTCGTCCATCGACAGTGGACGGATGGTCTGAGTGTGGCAAGACACGCGACAGGGCCTGCCCACTGCCGTGACAGAAGCCGTCGCATATCCGCGTCGTCCATCGATGGGGTTGGATACCAGTTACTTGTAGGTACAGAGATTGGCAAGGCACTCGTCAGGACCTGCCCAATGACGTGACGGAAGCCGTCTGTTGATGTTGCTACGCGCTAAGCGCACGGCTGTCCCATGCATGCGATGCGCGTTCATTAAATATGGCGGCCAAATTTTAATCTTTTTCATTTTTTACGCGATCTGGCCTAGTCGTATGTTTGCAATTTCGCTCGACTTCCATCTCAAACGGGCAAGGTCAACCGAAACCACGGGTGTTTGCCAGGTCATTCGATAGAGTTTAGAGCTTGGACTGGCCTTGCCTTCGACTGTGCCGCCGCTCGAGCGATCTTCTTGGGTTACCCACGCGCTACGCATGGTTTCTTTCTCGACGTGGGTGCAATTATTTTTGGATCGTCGCTCGATTTCAAGGGCTCGCCAACCTCGTCAGCGAATTTTCTCCGCCTCGCAGACAATTTTCTAGTATACCTCGATGTCCTAGCCTTTCGATTTCGTGTAGTCCTAAGCTTGACGTGCATAACTGTAGCTTTTCGTGGCCATGTTAGAGACGTAATTTTGTTCAGAAATGGAGGCTCATGTTAGCTTCCTGTCGTCGTGTTGTCGTATTGGAGGGGAGAAATTCGCGTCAAGGAGTGGACAGACGAAGTATCGTGTGGCAGATCATACTGAATCCATTTTGGCAGTGTTTCATCTCAATGTGGATGAAACCAAATACACCCTGAACATTTTTGCCACACTTGAAAATTGGCCATGGAATGCACTGTTACTGCCAGGGGCCCAACATTCTCTGGAGCTCTAGAGGTGGATGTACACCGCTCAAAGACTGGGAGCCACACAGTGGGACAAACTGTTTGAAATGCAAGCCCAAGCCTGGCAGGAAGTCCAAATGCAGAACACAAACGCAAGACAAACTTGCGGCATGGGAGAAAACGCGGGCCATCGCCCGCAAGCACGAGCACATGCACGCTGCCACCACTGACAGCAGCATCACCAACAAAACCTCGCCCCACCACACCAGTACCTGATCACTGGATAGTTAAGTCTGTTCGGTTTACGAATTCAAAAAAGGCAGACAAAATAACAAAACTAAAAACACGAGCGTCGCATGGACCGAATCTGATGAGCAGCAGCGCGTCACACCCGCATACCAAGTTTAGTAATAGTAGTAGTATAGTATTTATTCATATTTCTCTAGGGCTTAGTGGGTAAATCTCTGCATCCAGAACAGTTCAGTTCAGATAGGAATGCAACAACACACGCACAATGTCCACTATGTCACAGTGTGGTAGGGAGAGAAGTGTTTGCAGCTTGCAGCCGTGCATGCATTGGCAAATGGCTAGAGCAGACGGCCCGTTGCCCTTAATGTAAGGCACACACGCAAGCGTCAGAGCTACAGCAGCCAAACAGCATAGTTCATGGATTCATGAAAGACTGCACCATACACTGCGCCAGCTCTGGTAGGGTGCCCTTTTGAGCATCGTCACTGGTCGGTGACGTTTTGCAGGCCTCACCATCAAAGATGCGAGGTGATGCTGCTGATCGACTTGCTGGCATGATAGTCACAAGCATAACTAACGAAGGATGGCTGGAAGTCAAAACCAGCTGTAGATGTAGATTCCAGGTATACCAGACAATTACTGACGCCAGCACTTTATCCGATGCCCCATCAGCGTCAACTGTACGCCGATGGTCACAGGACCGTGACAGCCTTTCGATCGGTCTACGGTCGGGAGACGGGGCTGCAAGCCCAAAGCAGCGGGTATATAGTGTTCGTCACCAGCTGAGCAAGAGAGCTTGCTGAGAGATTGAGGTGTGCACTGTTCAGCAACCAGTCCCAATATAGGTTCGTCCATGAAGGCTGGTGATCCTCAGCTATCATACAATAAATTCCTACTCACTGCGCATATGCGCATATGGCTTGTGAAACAGCAGCAGAAACTGCACTGCCTTGACAAACGCACCAGTTACCATGATGGAGCAGATATGCCCAGCCCTGGAAGCCAACACCAAATCTCCAATCGCTAGTACAAGTAGCTCTTCACTAAATCATGCCTAGTGCATGCTTGCAGTGATATTTTCAGCAAGAGCGCTGCAGTTACTGCTGAGGAGATATATTGCGTCCTTGAAGTCGAAGGCGCTCATCAAAGATGTCTTGCCATCAATTCTTGGCCTTATGCAGGCACGAGGTGGTCTCCCGTGGCATTGGCCATATTACCCCGAGCTGCACTTGCTCGAGGAGCACGTTGTTTCGCCCATGGAAGTCCTTCGTGTTGGACTGAGTAGGCTTGCTGAGAGAACAGAGCGCTGAATCCATCCACGTCCACAACTACGAATAATTTACAAAAACATTCCGACTGCAGATCAGCGCTTGAAAACGGCGATGCAAATCAGCGACGTTGGGCTTCTCCATTCAAAAGTAGAGCCTTCCTAACGAAGCAATTCTCATGTGACACTACATAGTCTCTCAAGCACTCTAGTTCAGGTCTTCTTTCTCTCCACTCCATTATCATTTCGATCTTCACTCGGTCGACGTGATGGTAGTAGCTATGTACTAAAATTAATAATGATGGATTCCTCCCGATCCTCGTCGCGGCTAAAATTTGTTCGGTGTTTGTCTAAATTCTCAAACTGACAGGGTTTACAAGAGAAATGTACCTAATTTTGTGCGATTGATGCAAATAAATCGGAATATGTCTGACTTCATAAATCCGTGCGGTAAACCGCATGAAAGGACGCCATGTCATTAGATGGTGCACATGAAGTCACCGTGCGCAGAGCCTTGGCAAGGCACTCGAAAGAGCCTGCCGAACTCGTGAAGGCCGCCCTGACCCAACAGGGAAATCGTGACTCGGGGCATGAAACAAGGCACTCGTCGGTGCTTGCAAACCCACGGAACCATCGCAGCGTCGCCATCAGCATTGGCCGCCGAAAAGGCCGAAATTTCCATATCGGCACAAACTAGTTACTTCAGCACTTACCTACACGGACAGCACGTCGATCCGGTAGGAACTCTTACTTGTCCTAGGCCTGGACTGCGAGCTTCAGCTTCTGAGTCATTATTACACAATAGACACTGCCATAGCGGCAGTAGAAGACTTACTGAGTCTCAAGGATACTAGACAAAGGAAAAAGGTAACCTATCATCAAAGAAGCGAAAGAAAAGGCCAAAGAAAGCAAGAGGTGCTAGGTGCAATCAAGGCGTGCATTTGCATTTTTATCTTTGAACCGCTGGAAAATTATGGAAAACTAGAGCGATTTGAGGCCAAACACACTGTCACATTCGAAGCCGAAGCTCCGAAGTGTAATTACCGCCCTGTGTCGCTGCTACCCGTGAGCTCTAAGCTACTCGAAAAGCTGGTGCAGAAAGCCCTGGTTGACTTCGTCGACCCAGCTCTCCCTAACACCCAGTTTGCATTCCGCCCTGGACACTCGACCGAAGATGCGCTGGCACTGCTCTCGGACACCGTCCTCCAAGCCCGAGACAACGGTTTTGTTGTAGCAGGCCCGGCGGAAGCAATTGTTGATTGGTCCGGCCAAGTTTTTTCGCTAGCACAGCACTTGCGCATGTGTGACACAACACAACGTCTCTTTGCTCATCGTAGGTCAACCAAGACCATGTCTTGATATATGACGCCTGACAAGAGCGCTTCACCACTGTCTTTTTCCCAAATTCCCGCCGAGGAAACGCGAAGGAAGTGGTTGGGTGGATATTTTGGCACAGATATTTTGCTGGAAGAACTTCTGAAGCCATAGGCATAGCTGCTAAGCATGCACTGTTAGTTGACCAAACAGCGAGAAAATTTTGAAAAACTACTTCGTTCAGTACAAGAATCTGAAGCACTCGACGAAAAACCCTCAAGACTACAAAATTGACAAAATTGATGACTAAAGAGTACATAAAAAAGGTTTACACACACAACAGAGGCGAAAGGCTGTGTTCTGGTGTTAGCTGTGTAAAAATGGTTTATGTACTCGGTAGAATCCACCATGGCATGTGCTTTCAGGTCGCGCGACTCGCGCCACGGCACAGGCCCACAGTCTCAGACGTAATCGTTAGGTCTACAGCCTACACGTAGGCTACAGCTAGCTAGCCCTAGCTAGCTCGATCAAGCGCGCACGCGTGCACGGCAAGATCAGAGCGAGATCGCAAGTACGCGTAGATCTACGTACGTGCAATCGATGATCACAACATAACGTTACCATGGTTACTGCGTCGTAAAAAAGATCGTCGGTGGCCGAAAAGTTGGTCCGGCCATGGCCGCCATGTTGTTCTCCATACACACCAGAGATGTCCCCTCTGAATCTGCGCCGGCATCATCACTGCAGTTTGCGGATGACATCGCCCTGACATGTGTAAGACGGACAGCGCAAGAGGTGTCTGATGCGCTCAGCTTGGCGGTTACCTCCCTCTCAAGTTGGCTGGACGCTCGTGGTCTTGTATTAAATGCAAAGAAGATCAATGTATTGGTTTTTACCAGCAGCAGTGGGCAGCAGCCGGACATGGTGGTACGCTGTCGAAATGATGTCCTTCCGCACACCACCAGCGCGAAATACCTCGAAAATACCTCGGCGTCTTGATCGATGAACGAATGGCCTGGCAACCGCAAGCTGACCGGTGCATCTCACGCACTGCTAGGAAGCCGCAAACTCTACTGCCATCTTGGATGACGGAAGCACTCGCTCTTACGTTAACAGCGATGTAGCAGCCGAACTGGGAGTTCAGGGACCGCAACCGGAAAGGATGTCTGTTCACACCCTCAACGGCCACAAAGAGGTGTTCCTCACCACCCCAGTGGCTCTGGAGCTGCAAAGTCTGGACGGGTGTCAACCACCATCAAGCAGTATGAAGCCAAGGGCTACGTGCGCCGTGTGCCAGTGGGTGAGAACAGCGTCCCCAGTTGGTTATTGGTACATTTTCCAGTTGTGAGGATGGGCAAAAGCACAACAAAGGTACGCATCGTGTTCGATGCATCTGCCAAGCAGCAAGGAACGTCGCTCAAGGACGTGATTCACCAAGGGCCTAAGCTCCAACAAGATTTGAGCCAGGTGCTACTGAGGTTCCGGAAATACCCGGTGGCACTGGCTTGCGACATCAGCGAGATGTATTTACAAATCCAGCTGAGAGAGGAGGACAGGCCATTCCATCGATTTCTGTGGCGAGAGGATCCCAGTGAGAAGCCGGAAGTGTACGAATTTCAGCGAGTCGTCTTCGGCGTCAACTGTTCGCCTTTTTTGTTTTTGTTTTTTTTTAATTTCGGCTAGTCGGCTACTATCATTTTCGTATGGGGGTTAGACAAGGGGAAGTAGCCATGTCGGGGCGTGAGCCCGCCTTTCGGCATTCCTCAGGTCACGCAAGAGCATGCCCGAACGTCGACATCGAAGTACCCGAACGCCGCTGAAACCGTCCTCGAGTCGACGTACATGGACGACAGCCTGGACTCCGCACCGTCGGTGGGCGCTGGCATCGACAACTACCACCAACTGACCAGCCTCTGGGGCGAAGCAGGCATGCACGCCAGGAAATGGCTTTCGAACTCGCAGGAGATCATGGACAAGATCCCTGAAGTGGACCGGGCTGCCAACGTCGCCTTCGGAGAAGCGCTGCCCACCATCAGGACGCTGGGTGTGCAGTATGATGCGAGCACAGAAAACTTTGGCTTTACCTTCTCACCACCGCCAACAGAAGTTAAGCTCACGAAGCGAGCTGTACTGAAGAAAGCAGCAACAATCTTCGATCCGCTCGGCTTCATGGCGCCAGTCACAGTCTGCGCGAAGATGCTACTGCAACGAATGTGGTCTGCCGGTCTGCAGTGGGACGATCCGCTAGAGCCTACCCTGGAAGCGGAAACGAGGCAGTGGTTCAATGAGCTGCCAGAGCTTGCCAAGATTCGGATACCGAGATGTCTACACTTCGACCTGACGACCGGCATCGCAGCGACGGAGTCGAAGCTACAGTGCCATGTATTTGCTGATGCCTCTGAGCAAGCCTATGGAGCCGTCGCATACGCTCGTGTGAAGAGCAGTGGTGGCGTTCAAACTCGCCTTGTCGCAGCCAAGACAAGGGTGGCGCCTCTACATTCAGTGAGCATTCCAAGGTTGGAGCTCATGGCGGCCGTCATGGCAATTCGGTTGGCAAGCGTCGTGACTCGTGCGCTAGGCTTAGCTATGTCAGACGTGGTACTCTGGACAGATAGTCAGAATGTTCTTTACTGGATCAGAGGCAGGAGCCGAAGTTACAAGGCATTTGTGGCGAACCGAGTCAGCGAGATCCACAACCAGAGCCAACCGTCACAGTGGCACCATGTTCCCACAGACCAGAATCCAGCTGATGTGGTCTCTAGGGGTACAACGGTCCCCAATCTCGACACGACCGTCTGGTTGAATGGCCCTGCTTTCCTCCAACAAGAGCCGGAAAATGGCCCATGGGAACAGTGCCAGCCTATCCGCAGTCCGAGGCACGGAAAGAGGAGAAGAAAGTGAGCGCCGTATCATCTGGAACCACGGTCAGCTTGCTGCAAGTGACCGCTAACGTTGACGATTCCAGCCCACTCCATGCCAACAGGTTCATCAACTGGGCACGGGGAGTACGACTGTGGGCGCGGGTGCTGCGGTTCGGTGAGAACTGCCGTCGACAAAAGGAGGATCGTCAGGGAGGGGAGCTGATGCCCGACGAATTGGCAGCCGCAGAGACGGAGATCATAAAGCTTGCGCAAGGAGAAGCGTTTCATGCGGAGATGCCAGCGCTCCGGAACAAGCAATCCACTCCAGAGCGTAGTCCCTTGAGGTCCTTGTGTCCGTACATCGATGAGGAGGGTGTCATACGCTGCCGTGGTCGACTTGAATTCGCAGACTTTCTGCCACGAGATGCCGTCAACCCGATCATCCTGCCAAGACACCATACCGTAACCAGGTTAATCGTCCAGCAACATCACGACCAAGCTCAGCATGTCGGAGGCGTCAACCAGGTGTACGCATCTCTTTGCAGCCGCTTTTGGATAGTAGCTGGGAGGGAAGCCGTCCGAGACGTCGAGAGGAAATGTCCGCGATGCAAGCTACTCAAGGCCAGACCCACACAGCAAGTGATGGCACCATTGCCGCGGAGCCGCATCACACCATCCTTCAGGGCGTTCGCTCGAGCTGGAGTTGACTTTGCTGGGCCGTTTGAGACAGTACACGGCCGCGGGCGAAAGCGGACGAAGCGCTACTTGTGTCTATTCACTTGCTTGGCCACGAGGGCAGTACATCTGGAGATCGCATGCAGCATGGACACGAACTCCTTCCTCAATGCCTTCTACCACTTTGTTGGATGACGGGGACTGCCAGAACGGGTCATCTCGGACAACGGCACCAACTGTGTCGGCGCACAAGGAGAATTGAAGGATCTTGTTGCGCAAATGGATGAAGAGCAGATCATTCGGACAGTGGCGAATCAGAGGGTGACATGGCAGTTCAACCCGGCGGCCGCCCCTCACTTCGGTGGAGTATTCGAAGTAATGATACGTGCGGCTAAGCGAGCCGTGTCAGCGATTTTGAAATCTGCCGACATCACAGACGAAGAGCTGACCACAGCTTTCGTCGCAGCTGAGAGTCTCATCAACTCAAGACCATTGACGTACACATCCAGCTCGCCGTCAGATGAACCGCCTCTTACGCCGAACCACTTCCTATTCGGGCAGTGTGGAGGAACATTTGCACCATCATCGGTCGACACAACCGACTTCAACCCACGGAAGCGCTGGAGGAGAGTCCAACAAGTAGTCCACCACTTCTGGCAGCGATGGATACGGGAGTGGCTTCCGTTACTTACCCAGCGCAAGAAATGGCGGAAGCCTCATAATGACGTCAAGATCGGAGATGTTATGCTGTTGCTGAGTCCGAACCAGGGAGTCGTCAAATACCGGTATTTGACGACTCCCTGGTCCGAACACCCCTCGCGGTAACTGGCCTCTGGCAAGAGCGTTGGAGACATTTCCTGGACGAGACGGACATGTGCGTGTCGTGAAAGTGCAAGTTGGAAAGTCTACGCTAATCCGTCCTATCAGCAAGCTGTGCCCAATTGAGTCACCTGCTGAGTGAACATCTTAAGACGGGTCAGACCATCACATGGTTTTAGACTTTGTAATGTCAACTATTGCATGGTGTAGATTAGGCAAGCCGTTTGCTGCAGTGTTATTTTCTTTGCTTCTCCTTTCTAGCTGTCGATACTATACTAGGCGTTGCTAAGCTAGGTGTTTAGTTTCGATAGTGCTCCACACATCGAGGAAGGGGAGAATGTTCAGAAGGATGCTTTGAATACCGTACTGGCAATATATGTTGCCGCAGGGAGGCCATGAAGCGTTACATTGGCACATGTTTGCCGCACGCAGGGCGTTACATGCAAAGTCGCACAGGAGCCGTTACACAGGTTTCTATATTGCCGCAGTCCTTTTTTTGCTATTGCCGCATCACTTTTTTGCTATTGCCGCATCATTTTTTTGCTATTGCCGCATCATTTTTTGCAAACTGCAATGAAAAGATCACCGCACCCCGCCGGACGCGCGTTACGAACTCAACGAAAATTTGTCGCACTAGCCTGGTCGCGCGTTACGCCGCACCCCCCTGCGTTACGCGTTACGCGGCAACATAGTCCCACGTAATCCGTGGGTACTTTACGTGGGTGTACCACGTGATACTCAGTGACCCACGTACAGACGTTTTCTGATTCACGACATACCGTGTATGGAGGCTCACCCACGTTCCGCCAGAACGTGGGTGAAAATCAGAATGGAACGCATTGTGCGAGCTGTGAGGGTGCTCAGCTGAAGAAGTTTCCGAAGCACGAAATCAAAATATTGGATGAGCTTCTTAGGCCGGGGTAGCTTCGTCTTTGACCAGGTTTTGGCCTTTAGCTTCATGCTTTTGTTTGTTCCGTGTGACTAAACACAACATTGCAACGTGGATGCCCTTCATCCACTTTACGTGGCCGTGGATCACCCACGTACGCGTTTCCGTTACGTGGGAACTAAACCTCCCTAAGGCCAAGTAAAAAAAAAAGCTAGATGATCGTCCCCGTCCGCCCCAGTTTTTGTCAGCGCCCGGCCCGCGCCCCAAGAAATATTTTATTTTTAAATCGTGAGTTTTTGCCGAAATCGTTGGTTTTTTACCGATCGCGGATGCAGGAAACATGTGCACGCGTTTTCCGTGACGAACTTACTTTGTCAAAAGTAAATTGTTGGTAGTTGCTTCGCGATGTCGAAGTTCTTGACTGTGTTCCAGCTTGACGCAGATCTGTAGAGTGAGTTGTTGTCCTCTGTTTCGAATCATCTGGTGCTGTCGTTGCGATGCCCTTCGTTCTCTTGCAAATTCGTGCTGCAACGAAAGTGTTGAAGTCGTGGTATGGCTGCGTCGTTCCTGCCGATGCAACAGTTGCTGATGCGTTCCGAGGATTATTATTATTATTATTATTATTATTATTAAATTTTTGATAGGGCAATCCCCACAGGCCTAAGGCCTTTTGACAGGGTACCCTAAAAAATGAAGAACAGAATTACGGAAGGTATGCAAGGAAGAACTTGAGCGGACCTCCGCTGGGAGGGCATTCCAGCGGTCAGAGCCAAGGAAAGTGACAGAAAATAAACCATAGCGACGTTTGGCTGTCGGAAGAGCAAGGGAAGAGGACACTTGAGAGCGGGTGCGAGAACTAGTGCAGGTAGAATTAGAGCGGAGACAGAAACAGTTAGCAACAAAGACACTAGCCAGATCATGAAGCGCACGGTACGTTAGAACGTACAGCTTGAATTGGTACCTGACAGACAAGGGAATGATATGGTAGCGGGCAAGAACAAGGGAGACATCAGATAGGCGGGGCATGCAAAATACAATACGCAGCGCTCTATTACTAAGTCGGACAACACGGTCATGGAGGGAGGCAGAAAGGCAGTGAGCAAAGGAATTAGACCCATACTCAAGTATGGACTGAATGGAACAGATGTAGAAAGCCCTCTTAGCATCGATCGTTAAATGGTCTCGGACCTTTCTAAACATTCCTAACTTACAGCCTATTTTACGTTCTAATTGTGCAATGTGAACTCCAAAGGAGAGATGTTCGTCAAGAACTATACCGAGGTATTTCACGTGTGCACTAGGGGTGATGGTGACATCTTCAATCTGAACGTTGACATCGGGGTCAAGAGGTTTCGACTTTGGCCTGAACACAACAAGCTGGGTTTTCGAGGAGTTCAACATAAGACCTCTCGTTGCCAAGAATTCCTTTACTTTGATGATGTCCTCTGTGAGGTCTTTGCATAAGTTCTGGACATTCAGTGATGGGTCGCTTGACAATGGGAAGGCGTTGGAGGATGAAGCCGTCATGTCGTGCGTTCAAGCAAGTGCGAAAGTCGTGAACGATCCCTCGATTTCTGATAGTGCACCTTGCATGCCCCACGGCCCTCTACCTGAATACTCATTAGCTCAGTTTTCATCAGTCAGTGTTCCGGAAGTGCAATTCTACATCCAACGCATGAAAAGCCGTAAAGCCACCGGACCAGACAATGTTCCAGTTGCTGCTTACAAGTTAATCAACGATGAGATTGCTCCCTCACTATCCAAGTTGTTATCTGAATCTCTGACGTCTGGTGAATTCCCAGCTCCGTACAAGTCAGCCCATGTTCGCCCCATCCACAAGCGCGGTGATAGGTCGGTCTCCTCCAACTACAGACCAATATCACTGCTCCCCCATATGTCAAAGTTACTTGAGCACATAGTGCATGATCAACTCATACGCTACATCCAGAATGCACCACCCGCACTGCAACATCTCCCTGCAGAGCAATTCGCCTACCGCAGAGGCCACTCCTGCGAAGACTTGCTGACTTGTGTTACCAACGATTGGATGCTTGCCTTGGACAAGGGTGACTACGTAGTGGCTGCCTTCCTTGATATGTCAAAGGCCTTTGACACTGTCAACCACAACATGTTACTTCAAGAACTACTTGAGATTGGTATTGGCGGAGTCGCTCTGCAATGGTTTCACAGCTACCTTACAAACAGACAACAGTGCGTGGTCACTAAGACTCAACAAGGGCAACCATACACAAGCAACAGAGGCGTTCCACAAGGCTCTGTTTTAGGGCCGTTTCTATTTAACTTGTCCGTGAGGAAACTCCCCGCTGTGCCCAAACACTGCAAAGCCCGTCAATACGCAGATGATGTGTCTTTATACAGGGCGGGGAAGAATGTCCAGAACTTATGCAAAGACCTCACAGAGGACATCATCAAAGTAAAGGAATTCTTGGCAACGAGAGGTCTTATGTTGAACTCCTCGAAAACCCAGCTTGTTGTGTTCAGGCCAAAGTCGAAACCTCTTGACCCCGATGTCAACGTTCAGATTGAAGATGTCACCATCACCCCTAGTGCACACGTGAAATACCTCGGTATAGTTCTTGACGAACATCTCTCCTTTGGAGTTCACATTGCACAATTAGAACGTAAAATAGGCTGTAAGTTAGGAATGTTTAGAAAGGTCCGAGACCATTTAACGATCGATGCTAAGAGGGCTTTCTACATCTGTTCCATTCAGTCCATACTTGAGTATGGGTCTAATTCCTTTGCTCACTGCCTTTCTGCCTCCCTCCATGACCGTGTTGTCCGACTTAGTAATAGAGCGCTGCGTATTGTATTTTGCATGCCCCGCCTATCTGATGTCTCCCTTGTTCTTGCCCGCTACCATATCATTCCCTTGTCTGTCAGGTACCAATTCAAGCTGTACGTTCTAACGTACCGTGCGCTTCATGATCTGGCTAGTGTCTTTGTTGCTAACTGTTTCTGTCTCCGCTCTAATTCTACCTGCACTAGTTCTCGCACCCGCTCTCAAGTGTCCTCTTCCCTTGCTCTTCCGACAGCCAAACGTCGCTATGGTTTATTTTCTGTCACTTTCCTTGGCTCTGACCGCTGGAATGCCCTCCCAGCGGAGGTCCGCTCAAGTTCTTCCTTGCATACCTTCCGTAATTCTGTTCTTCATTTTTTAGGGTACCCTGTCAAAAGGCCTTAGGCCTGTGGGGATTGCCCTATCAAAAATTTAATAATAATAATAATAATAATAATAAGTGTGGGAAATTCCAAGGACGGCAGTAAGATCAATGTCAGTCCAGAAGCGCCAGTGGGCGACACCGTCAGTGCGCTGGGACCACATAAGGGAGGTTCTGCTATACGTGAAACGTAGAGAAATCACGTAGAGAGCAGGTGTCTGGGTTAGAGTCTACGGCTTCGCGTGTTTTGGCTCCAGATTTCTACGCGGAGATGGGGTTCTCTACGTTGTGGCACACGCAGAGAAAATGAGTACGGATTTGCTGGGTATCGATCAACTGCATGCAGAAAACTGCCAAATATGGAAGGGGAAATTCCCAGTACACATTCCACGTGACTTCTCTAGGTGAAACGTAGAGCAGAACAGCATTTCTTTACGCTACGGGAACGCGAAGAAAGTTCGCGTGATTCTTTGCGTCGCGTTCCCAAAACGTAGAGCAGAACCTCCCTATACTACTAGTATCACAACGTCAGTATCGATCTGCTGAAGAAAGAAAAAGAAAAAAAGAAAAAAAAAGAAAAAAAGAGGAAAAAACCTTGATGTTGTTGTGTACACTGTGTGCACACGGCTGTCAAGAAGCGGCAACTTAGAAAGATGGCGTCGGTTCGAGATGGCATGGTAACCGCGCACGTGCCGTGGTCCGTGACTTGCTCATGTATGCACGCAAATGCAAGTCACAAACTCACAAAGATCGTCTTTGCATTTGGAGAATATCTTCGACTCTCTTTGGACGTTGGCGAGGTTTGCCTAATCTTTACTTGATAGCGATGCCGGTATGTTCTCTCAATAATTAGAACAAAGAGAGCTGATGATCGCTTCATTGCTGAGCAGAAGCAACAATCAACTCTCCTCATGTCCTCAGTGCCAAAGGCAGACGACTGCAATTCGACAACGCTCATTTCACGATGATGGAAACAATAATCGTGTACTAGTACACACTTGGACTATTTGGCCATCCCTATTCTAGCCGCTAGTCCGTCCAGCAAGCAGATATTGACTATTACGATAAGTACAACTGCGTGAACGAGGCCGGGCTCACCCAGCAAATTCAATTCAAGACGTGACTCCAGTCAAGAATTAGGGTCTTTACTCGAGAACTTCACAAATACAGGTCAAGGCACCCCACAAAACTGATAGATGGCACGAACGAAAGACAAATAGGCTAGACAAAGTGTCCCAAGTGATTGAAAACAGCAGATCTACCAAATAAGACAGCTACATGTGCCTAAACAACGATTCCCATACAGTAGAGAGTAGTATCAGGCAGAATGAAAGCCTTGGAAGTGCACAAATACAGCCACGACCGCCACAAAAATTGGACGACCGCCACAAAAAAATTCTCATTGCTCTACCTCCTTGAAGGGTGAAAGTTACCAGTTATCCTATAGCGATGTCAGTTTATGCCTGTTGGAACCCCCCCACAGCCCGCACGAAATACCTTTCAAATAATTCCAGGATGCAATTGCAGCTCCAGACAGGAGGAAGAAGAACACCGTGAAAAATAACGGCAACGATGCCCAAACTCTCGGGAAACGGCTGAAGTCTTCCTGAAGATGTTAACATTGAATAGCCATCGATTACCAGCGTGGTTTGGTGACTTTAGAACTGTTTTGAGACTTAGAACGAAGCGATATCTCAAATTTGATGGAATTGTTACCTGTCAAATGCGTGGGCGAGCAGGCCAGCTGACTGGTTATGCATGAACATGCATGAGCATGCATTGATTTTTCATGGTTCACGTGCAGAAAACTAAGTTGCCGCGATCCAAGTGCAGCTAACAGCCGTGTGCATGAGAGGGTAAAAAGTAAAAAAATAAAAATAAAATCCTCCCGCCCTCCCCGATTTTTCCAAAAAAAAGGACGATCATCTAGTAATTTTTTTTACTCGGCCTAATATTGCCAGTACGGTAGTAGTACAAAGTCATGTACTGTCACAGTGTAAATATTTTTATGACTCAATGAGTGTTATCACAATAATAATTATGCGGCGGCTTGATGACGATGCCATAGCGGCGCTGATTCTGAACAAGGCCAGTACATTAGTCATTAATAATTATTGTACAGACAGGGTCGAAAGCTTTATTACGGAAACGTAATAGTACATGTAGTACATGTACATAATTGAAAAGTCAATAATTATTTTAATTGTGGTGCAGGTACCTAGGTCTACATGTAGCTGCCGATCTCGGTATTTCTCAATCAGCATAATTATACGTAAGTTGAAGATCTGCTCCACCGTACTACTCTATACCACGCAGTCTACGGCCTGCGCGAAACCCTGTTTGCTCAATGAAAAGTTGTGGCAATATGCGAACATATAGACGTCGTTGCATTGACTTTTGTTGTACAGTTTTAGAGTGGCAATTAGTAATCTTACATGACATTGTGTACGACTCTCTCATGTGTTACTTTGAATCTTCGGTCTCACTTTCTTTGTGACAGGAACGTACAGTTTGCCAAGTCACCTGAACAGCAGAACAGGCTGCGCGGCGGCGGCGATGCCAAGTTGTTGTGTCGTTGGCTGCACAAGCAGGACGAAACATCCTGCAGGTGTGAGTTTTCACAGGTTCCCGAAGGATGACCTCTTGGCGAAACGCTGGGATGTGGCCATATGCCGTGAAAACCTACCAGCCAGTTTTCGAAGCACGAGCTATGTTTGTTCGCTGCATTTTTGCCAGCAAGACTTTACGGTCCAGAGAGACTTGAGGGCCGAGCTGACAGGTATGCCCGCTAAGAAGGCCCTCATCCATGGAGCAGTGCCCTCAATTTTTCAGCCTCCAGCGAAGCGGAAACCCAACACGAAGAAGCAACTGCGAAATCAGGACGAGGTAGGTATAGTCGCAGATGTTAAAATAATGGCTGATGTTGGGCTTGGAGTTGGAGGTTGTCTAGTCTTCATCATGCATGACATCAGTTCATCTGCGAGTCTGCGACTCAGACCTAAATCCACTGTTTCAGTGTTTGCGATGGTTGTTCGCTCCCAAAACTTTTATCTGAAATGATGAATATCGAATGGCGTCTACATTTGTAGTCTGTGCACTCGTACGAGCGTCGGGTCATCGTGGCCAACTCGCAAGCGGCTAGCTAGCTAGAGCTAAGGCCAGCGCGCTGTTCCGACTGAGCACTGACATCTAGATCTGTAGATTAGTGTAGTCTGTACGATAGTACATAGTGCTGGCAACTGAAATCCGGGGTGGTCGGATTTCAGTTGCCAGCACCGTAGATCTACGCGTAGGCGTAGTAGCTAGATACCGGTATGCTCGATATCGTCGCTCTACCCGCGGTCGCGGGATATGCATGGCAAGGGCGCTAGCTGCTCAGTCGTGACGTATGAACCTCTCATGCTCGACGGCGTGACGTGGTGATAGATCGTGACCTTCGAGTTCGAGTTCGAGGAACTCAAAAATTTGAGTGTTGTGTGTGTGTGTGTGTACCTCCTTGGTACCTAGGTGTACAGCTAGCATTTCGAACGAGTCTCTTGCCTGAACTAGCTGACATTGGAGCCCTGCACATGTCTTAGCTCGAGAAAGGTTCTGAAAGCTAGGGTCGTGGCTGTGAATCGTGGACACCATCAACATCAACAACAAGTGACCTTCGGTGTTAACAATTTCCTAAAATTGTTTCTTTCGCACACGATATATCGAGAATTTTCTCTCCATCAGAAAATTGTATGAGAGTCGTAGGCATCAGTTAAGTTCATGTAGCTAGATAAAGAGCTCAGGCGATGGAAATTCCCAGTGGCCAGGACTCCTTTTCTTTGCCTGCACCGCCTGGAAAAACTCGTCACCGGTTATCTGCAGATGGTGACGATTTGGACGACGTAGAGTTTGAGGAAGAACCCAGGCGGTACAGTTACAGAAAAAGATCACGGGTGAGTTAATTCTTCAAATTGTATGACACATATTCTACATACTGTTGAGCCCCGGGAAAGTCACAGTTCCTGCTCCAGAATTCTAAGAATGTCTAGACATTGGAGGCAGTGATAAAAATCTCCAATCTCAATTCAAGGCTGGAAAAATGGTACATGTACATACTTCACAGCTGGCTGGGGTACTGTATAACTATAAGGCCATGGTAAAAATTATCTTTGATTCTCAAGTACGCGCGCACCGATTTTTGGCGGCGCACCGACGTTTTTTATTTTATTTCTATGCATGCATATGCGTGCATGAAAAAGGTCAATGCGAAAGGCATGAATCAGGGAGCCCCGGTATTTTTCTACTCCCGATCCCTGGCCTGAATATAATGAACATGTGACCATGTACATATGTGTGACCCTATCTTTGGAAATATAAAAATTGTGGGAAATAAAATAAAAAATCGCTCGCTCGCACCGATTTTCACAGGCTCATGACCTGAGAATCAACTTTATTTTTTTACCATGGCCTAAGTACTAATTTTCGTTTGGAATTAACTTTCGCTATATTCGTTTAGGGGGCGCGAAATAACGAAAGTTTGTACCAAACTATTTTTTTTCCTGAACGTTCGGGGTGACAGACCTTGACCAAAAACGAAATTTAGTGCGGAACAAGCCGGTAGGTGGAGTGAAATAACGAAAGATTTCTTGAACGAAAATTTGTACTTATACAGTATTCAGTTTTTATGAGATTCCACTCCACTTGGGTACGATCAAGCCTCTTTTACGGGCAAACAGAATACAATTCATGGTGCCATGGTGAAGGATTGCACACAACACCAAAACATGAAAACAATTGTATTTGTAAACAGTGCCATTTGGTAGAGGAAAGAGTCAAGAATCCCTACTCCCCTTTTGATTAAAAAACACAAAACAAAAAATTGCCAGGAAAATGCATGGGCACTGTCCTGTCCAACATCATCTCCAAAAAAACTCACCGCCGGCCCTCCGAGATTGCCAACTCTTGTAACGCATTTACAGGACGGTGATATGATGATCGGGCACCGCGGATGCACATGATCGCCGACCGCAACAATGCAAAAGCGAGTCGACAACACCGGACATATGTCATTGTCTCGGCATCCAACTTCGTGTCCCCATTTGAAATGAGACCACACAGGCCCTTGGCAAATCTGGAGCACTCTGGCGCACAACAACCGGCCGTGGTGAAAACTAGTGGAGTAAAGGACCCACGGTCCACATTGATGATGCGCTCAGCATACTCCAGCTTCTTCTTCCTCTCATGCTCCGCCAACAGTTTCTCGAGAGGTCTGGTAGCATAGGACGGAGCATCGGGATGAAAAACCCGGACATCCAGGAAAACATTCTGTGCACTGGTCCACAGCCCTCGAGCCCGGATATCAGCGCGAGCAGCGTTGGCTTTGTTAGTTGAGGCTGCCAGAAACACGTCTCCCGAAACCGGAGCAAGCTGAGGCTCGACAGTGACATCCGAGCAAACCTCAGTAAGTCGGCAAGAATGTCGTGAACTTCAGTGTGTCGAATGGTGGGGAAACCACCAGTAGGGCAACACATGCCATGGGCCGGACTAAACACTCCACTTGGGTCATGCATTTACTAGTAATATGAAAATGCACATTTGAATCAGTTTTCCCTCGATAATGATTGAATGTGCGTATATCACAAATTAGCACACGGAGAAACGAAGCCAGTTGAAAATCTGATGAGGCCTTTCGTACCAATTTCTTCTCTAATCAGTACATGGTGATAATGTGACGAAGCATAACGGTTTCAATTTATACAGCATATTGGCGGAAAAATTGTGATGAAACGTACACATTTATAGTTCTTGTACTCTGTGGCGCAACTCACACCATCATTCAGCCTGTGTACGTTTCATCACAATTTTCCGCCAGTATGCTGTATTAATTGACACCGTTATGCTTCGTCACATTATCACCATGTCCTGATTTGAGAAGTAATGGTACGAAAGGCCTCATCAGATTTTCAACTGGCTTCGTCTCTTCGTGTGCTAATATGTTTCCCTCCGACTAAGTCTCTATTATAAAGAGTTGGTGGACAAGCCGTTGATTATCCACTCTCATTGTAATATCAAAAAGTATTCTTTCGAGACCAAAGAGTGGTATATTTGATAAATAAAGATAGAACTACTTACGATACTTCTCCAGACGTTTCGTTGTTCTGAACAACATCGTCAGTGGATAAAGAATTCTTTATCCACTGACGCTGTTTTTTAGAACAACGAAACGTCTGGAGAAGTATCGTAAATAATTCTATCTTTATTTATCCAATGCTGTAGACAGCAAGCTGTTTCGGCCATAAAGGCCTCATTAGTACAGCTATGAGCTAAATAGGCCGAGCTACCAGCCATGGTGCAAAGGAGGCACCACAGACATTAAGATAGTTCATCGCTCTAGCGCCAGAGTGCTCAAACTACAAAAGTAGCGGGCATTGCGCGATGCAGCAGCACTAGAGCAGCCTACTGAGAGTGCTCAACAAGGCGAAAGCCGAGGAGCGTGATACCCAATGCTGTAGACAGCAAGCTGTTTCGGCCATAAAGGCGTCATCAGTACAGCTACGAGCTAAATATGTTATCTTTATTTATCAAATATACCACTCTTTGGTCTTTGGTCTAGAAAGAATACTTTTTGATAGTCTCTATTATAGTAGTACTTGGACTGTGATATTATCACAAATTGAAAGATTACTGAAAGAGAACTCTGGCCCAATTTATTTCACGTTGGCACGAAACTTTGACTTGAGTCAGCATGGTCTGTGTGCTGATCTTAGTATGGACTGGGCGAGGGGGGAGCAGTGTTCATACTTTAACTGTAGAAGCTCGTGGCAAAAGGTTCTTATTATAGCAATCTACCCACTGTCATACCCCAATCTGGGACGAGTGGATCCAATTGGACCTGAAGTCTTTAACCTCGTAGTACTTGGACTATCATACTCAATACAATACAGCCCGTCACGGCTGGTGATATTCCGAGCTCTGTGCGATGGCATTCCAGTTGCCCAACAGCACATGCGTATCCAAAGTATCTTACCGACCGTATTGTTAAAACATGCAGACCGTTCAGCAGCCTTATGCTATCAGGGGCGTGGACTTGCTGTGATTGCCAGCTGCCGCGCACCCCTTGAAAACCATAACTTATACCTTGCACACATTTGCCTGTAAAGAAATAGTGAAGGATTCCTAAGTGCTTGTGGCAATACATACCGGTAGTTTTTAACTCAGTAGAATTTACTCATCTGTCCGCACGCTGTACAACACCGCAAAGGGAAGAGCTTCCTTAGAGATCAGGCGGAGCGAGGTTTTATTATAACTCCAGTTTCGCTCGTACGCAATCATCAAGCATAATAATTCAGAATTACGTTGCCTGATAATCGCGAACACATTAAAGTTGAGTTGCAATCAAACAATTGTAACTCTTCACTTCTCCCTTTCTGTGAGCTACGAAGTCTGAAGAAAATGTTGAACGGTCTCTGCTGGGATGACAGCTACACTATAGCTCAGTAGTTAGAGCATCGCTGGCTTCAAGCGAAGGTCCCTGGTTTGAGTCCTGGTGGTGACAGTCAATTTTTCTTCAGACTTTCCCGTTTGCATCTTTCCCTCAAGCCTGTGAATATTCTTCTATTGTGCACTCTCGCAGACATGGCTTATCCTGAAAAGTCAGCGTTTGACTCGTGCACGGCTGACTTGATTTCTGTACATCCTGCACTGTGCACATGTGATTGGTCTACACATAATATGCACTGTACTAGACACCATCGTGCCCTGTACTGCACTCTCGCGGACAACTACAATGTAGTCCCATCTTCTATACACTATAACCGCAAGGCACTTGCTCATGGGTCCGCGTGTTGTGTTGAGCACTTAATGCTAGTGATATTGTTCACTATGCGGTTGGTCGTTTTAAAATCCTCAAAAGTTGGTGGTTGTGCGCCGAAGTGTCTTGAAATGTGTGTCTATGTACGGACCCTGAACACCATGATGATCATCGCAGTACTACAGTACAGTACTGTATGATGAGCTCCGAAATGTCCAGTGAGAAAGAATGCATGCTTCTGTTTGCTGTTTTCGCTACAGGTGGAATATCGGGAGACTGCGGTGTCACTGGATAACTTGACAGATGATGAGGGTGGTGGAGGACATGCCGGGCCCAGTATACAGCTACGAGATAGCAGTGATTTGTACTATGGGGTAGGTGCTGGCGATGCTGCAGGTGGCGATATGGGTGCACTATCCAATGATGAGCAGCAGAATCAACTATCCGGTCCCGAGGATATGGATGATTCCACCGATGAAGGTTAGTGGATATCACATGCATGCATCCCACCAATGATGGATTGTGACCTTATTTGAGGTTGTAGCCTACGCTCACTGGTAATCATTTAGTATGTGTGACTTGAAGTCACTGCCAAACAGCGGTAGGTCTCTTATGCATGTGATCATGGTCTATAGCAGTGGAAACACCATACTGGCAAGTTGAGCCAATGCCCCTTACCTATTGTAATTGGCTCTAGATTATTTATGATGTAGCTCTCAGATTCCGCGTATCGTACCTTTGGCCATCTAAGAAAGACAGGTATTGCCTTACACTGCTGCTGCTGCCGCTACCCGTACCACCACTGTTTCCATATGCCATTTTTGTCCTTTTCTTCGTCACTATGTTTGTCGTCAACTTGCTTGTGTTCAGGACTGTCAGGTGCAGCGTATGCCTCACGCTGTCCACCCAACTCCCTGACAGATCAAGAAAAGCACATGTTCCCCGACGTCCATCGAGCACCATATTTGCACAAGCCTTTCATTTATTTCCGCAACTTTATTGTAAGTCGTATCTCCGCGCAATGGCGTTGTTGTTGTGTCATGCATGCATGCACTCCCATGACGGCCCCAGCAGCTGGCTGGCCATCACACGACACCACTGCTAGTGAGTTACGAGTGACAGAGATCTACATGAACGATCTTGCCATGATGCCATTGCTTTCGCCTACTACTGTAAATGTAATGTGTGTACACCTCTGTGCCAGAATGCTGGAAGTTCTTGGGTGAATACTGCTACACTGCATGCTTGCACATCCATTGTACATGTACCATGGTCCTTATGCACGTTGTACAGGTGTGCGAAGTTCCATAGGTGTGTATATGTCTGGTTAGATGGTCATTATGTGCTATAGATGGTCATTATGTGCTATAGATGGTCATTATGTGCTATAGATGGTCATTATGTGCTATCAAGAGTACATACTAGTAACCCCCGAAAGTGTGCAACTTCACTATGGTTGGTGTCCCGACAGAACTTCAAGTTGTCGTCATCATTGATGATGCAAGCAGCGTTATACCCGTATTATATCAGACCCATCCTGGACGTGTTGCGGACAAATCCCCATGTGATCCTGTATAAACGTGTGCAAGGAACACACATGTAGTGCGTAATACCCTGAAAGGTGGAGAGGGAGTATGAAACTGTTCATTAGAACCTGTAACTAAGGCATGCCATTCCCATGGACATACGAGCATGCCTATTTGTACATGTTCCTGTCTTCCATTGCAGCTGCATATGTTCCTGTCACGCCCGCAATATGAACTTACACTTGATAGTGTCAGATCTCATGTGGACTCTTCGCGTACGAGTGAGTGGCAATCATTTCTTTGCTTGTTTTCAAGTACATTGTACCCCGCTGCATGATTGTACTTTGTGTAATAAATGATTGCCTTGCTTGTTACATGGCCATAACCAAGAGTGCAGATCTCCCTAGAGTGCACAACTGCCGATGGGCTGCTTTCACGACTTGTCGGAGTGACGTCACTTTTCCTGGTGTGGTTAGCTCTGTGCATCTTTTCCAAGGTGCATACAGTGTGTCTTTGTGTTCAGTCAAATGGGTTACATCATGAAAATGGCATCATTCGGAAATGAATTGTGATAAATGTTTATGTAGAATTGCGCAATGCGCACGCTGCATTGGGAGGTACCGTAAAGTACCGTTGATCCGCCCCCTGTCGATGTTTTGCCTGTAAAGCGACTTCGGCGTATACAACGAAATACGATGTTGAACCGACGCATGCACTGCTGTACACAATACGTGCCAGTGCAGGATGAAAATGTGCACAATCCAGCACATCGAGTCTGATCTTCCACATTGTTGTACATCGTACTGCACTTGACAGCGTTGATCTAATTCCCGCCCCCTGCCGAAAACCCAGCTGGGAAGCGACATGGCGTGCGGGGCGGATCGACGGTACTTTACGGTACATGTATGTAGAAAAAAAACTTTGATTGCTGTGGTGCACGATCATGCTAGATCTCAAGTGCTGTATGTACTTTGTTGCATTTGAAGCTGAAGCCTTCAAGCAGGGGGACTAGCTCACATGGTAGAGCGCTCGCTTAGCATGCGAGAGGTACCGGGATCGATACCCGGGTTCTCCAAGCAAACTTTTTTTTCAATGTTGTATTTGCTAAGGGGCCGTTCGGGGTTACCGATTGCTTTTACAAAACGTAAATTTTTAGTACTTTTCCGCCCCCACACACCTACCTACCTTTTCTGCAGGTAATACGAATTCCAACCAAATATTGATGTCAATTCTCGGCATCCAGAAGTAACTGGGCATTCTCCACCTGCATGCTATAATTACTTTCAGAACGAAACTCCTAAAACCCACCCACCCCCAAACGAAAACGTTTCGTTTTGGAAATACTATTAGTAACCTGGGACGGCCCCTAAACCATTTCTTGCACTTGGCTTGTGCATCTGTTACATAAAGGCTATGTTTACATGAGAGTTTTCTACCGAGTCTGAAAGTCTGTATGGTGGGAAGAAAAATAGAGGTGGGTGTATACATGAAGATGGTTGACCCAGTGAGGTTACTGATATGCCGCTGTGCCCGGACACAAAATCTGAATAAACAGTGCTTGTTTTAGGAAATTTAGATGTCTGGTGCTCCTAAAATACCATGTGTTCTACGACGTCCGTAGCCTAAGTCCGCGTTCAGCCTCCACACCACACTATGAGCAAACTACCACATGATTACGCTATAATTACAAACAGGAAACAGGGAAAAAGGATGAGCAATGGCGGTCAGCAGACCATGAGAGAACGACTGCTTTTCCTCGGCAAGGAATGGTCATAAAAGGAAAATGCTGGTGCAAGAAAGGTTGTACTGTACATGTACGAATATGTAATCTCAGTCCCGTATGCGGCAACGCGAGCGCGGAACGTGCATCATGACATGATGCAGCAGTAATACAATGATTTCATGGAAATCAAGAATATGCGGGCAGATGCGTTACATTATCAACTAAGTTTCTTGAAATAGGAGCACTTCGTGAGGTGGCCAGCGTCTCCACAGAGGCTGTAGGGCCCCATCTCTGCAGCAACGGTGTGCTGCTTTGGCTGCAGGTGTTATCTGGGTGCAATGATTAGCCTGCTGGCTTGCTGTTTTCATGGTGAGTTGAAACACAACCCGTGTCCAACTTAGCCCGGGTTGAAAAGTCTCATGTGAACACAGCCTAAAATCTCCTTGTAGAGTGTACACATGGAGTGTATTGAGCATACCCTACAAGGCGAAACCTAGAAAAAGAGCAAGTTTTCCCAGGTGTTTCCCAAAAATGACTGTCGAATCACCCCACATACCAATCTTCGGCAGTGAGATTGACAGTACATGTATTTGTAGCGGACTCTTCTCCCCTGTACTACAGTTTGTCTTATGCCATAATATGGAGTTGGTGAAAGTAGTGTCTGGTCGTGGTGCTGCTTGGTGTATGACCTTTTCTATGATTTGATTGGTCTTCTGGTTGTTGTGCAGAAAATCATCAAGATTTGCTCGAGCGAGTTTTCCAATACCTTACCAGAGTCGGTCTCATCAACTTCGGTGTGTATCGCAGAATGTCACCCATCGTAGGTAGGTGATCCTTATTAGTACTTGCTTGGCTGGTGTGGCTTTTCGTCTGTTATGATGTTGTGATATGATTTGCTTTTGTGTATTGTGTTTGCGTGTAGAACTTGATGTTCGTCCACGTGTGATAGTCATCGGTGCTGGTGTAGCTGGATTGGCGGCGGCTCGGCAGCTCATTTCCTTCGGCTTTGAAGTTGTTGTACTCGAAGCTCGGGTGAGTCAGCCAACATGGTCTCCTCTCTCTCTCTCTCTCTCTCTCTCTCTCTCTCTCTCTCTCTCTCTCTCTCTCTCTCTCTCTCTCTCTCTCTCTCTCTCTCTCTCTCTCTCTTTCTTTTCAATATCCATGTGCAGTCCATAGCCATTATGGTGGTGTTGCATTAGATGTACATGTAACGTCTGTGTGATCATTGCTTTGCGACAAAAGAACCAAACATCTTTTCAGGTCGGCAGGCTTGGAACAATAGCCATCAGGCTTCCTCTGCCTTGAGAAATGGACCACTTTATATCATAATATCATTTGATGACTGATAGCAGGCGAGCATGACATCCTTGCTCAATCTGACTGGTGACGTCACGCAAGTAACAAGGCCGAAGTGAAGCAGAGTGATGTGTTGCAACTCTGAGGTGCATGGTTATGTGGTCACCAGACAACTACAGGCTGTGTGCACTCTGTACACCGAACACTCTGCCAACAACAGACCCCACCATTAACTGGCTCTGCACTACCTCATGCTGACATGTGGAACCAGTTATCACACTGTGTTTGTGATGTGCTATCCTGATGTTGTGTCCGGCATCCTGTATACTAGTGCGGTGATGTGAAACGTATGTGCCTGGCTGTTGTGCACATATATTGTTCTGTCCAGCATCGCTAAAGGGTGGCACAGCAAAGACTATTAATTTATGGTGCTGCTTTTTGTGTGTGTGTATGTGTGTGTGTTTGTGCAATATGTGCCGCTGTAGAAAAGAGTTGGTGGTCGAGTTGCTAGTTTCCGCAAGGAGAATTTTGTGGCCGATCTTGGAGCCATGGTTTTGACAGGGCTAGGTAAGACCAAGATCAGATGCTGTCAGCTATGTACATGTAGTAACTGTGGCCTGTGTTGAGCCTTTGGAGTGATTTGTGTAGTCGACAAGAAAAGGCATTGTATGGGCACTGTGATTACTTTACTGGGTGTGTGTGCACAGTGCTCCTACATGTGAATAATATTGGTTGGCAGTATTGGTTGACAGAATTCTGCTCAACTTTGTCCTTGCAGGAGGAAATCCATTGGCTGTGCTTTCCAAGCAAATCTCAATGGATCTTTTCAGAATCCGGCAGACATGTCCGCTGTACGATACATCAGGAGAACCTGTAAGTGCTTTGTATTAGCGTGGTGTTGCTGGTAACTGGATACCTGCGCAAGCTGCCAACACTTGACTGTTTTCATCCATACTGGTCCATTCCAGTGGGTTGTGCTGCGCTTGCTTACAATTTACCTTGAAGAAAAGAAAGAAGAAAACCCTACCCAATATATCGACCCTGGGCCATCATTTTCATTGCCAGCATCCCTGACTTGAATGGAGCATTGTAGAGGTTATGCAATTATGTCATCATTTAAAGTAGACATTGTGCAATTACATCATCAGCAAACGCCCGTGTATAGGCACATGTCAGGGCTCTCAAGTCTGGATGGAAATGCTAGTTTAGCTGCTTTTTGTCTTGTCAATAACTCTTTTGTTCCTTTGAAGTTCTTGGTGAGTGATACAGATTGGCATTTTGTGCACACATACATGTAGTTTCTATGTTTCAATCGGTGCTTAGTTTGCTATCTGGTTTGTTAGTCGCCAGTCAATGCCAGCCCATTTCCAATTGCATTGACTTCCGTTTTCTTCTTGTTTTAGGTTCCCAAGAGTGTAGATGTGATGGTGGAAAAGGAGTTCAACCGGCTACTGGAAGCATCCGCCTATCTGGCCCACCATCTCAATTTCAGCCACATCGGTTCGAAAGAGCTTTCCGTTGGCCAGGCGCTGGAAATGATTATCAAGTATGTCACTGTGCTGTATCTTGCTGTATCTTGCCAGCATGTGGTCCAGACTTCAGATGTTTAGCACATTACAGCTGTGGGATCAGCCATATGATACACATTGAATAGTTCAAAGTGGACAGGCAGGTGCAATGTGTCTGTGACTGGTCTTCATCCTAACGTGCACCGCAACATCACCCGTGTGTTTAGTAGAGTGTATAGCAGACAGACTGGGGTCGGTTGATCATGGAGCCAGATATAACTTTGAGTGGATAGAAAAGACAAATACCAATCTATGGATAGCAAGCACGTTGTGATTGAGCAGACATGTACTTGTACGTGTAGATGTACTAAATGATGAATTCCACATTGCTACGCTGTCCTCTTGTATGTATTCTGCTTGTCAGTATTTACTGAGGAGCTCTTGGAAGAACCGCTTGACTGGCATTGCTCCCTGTTTACAGTGTTTAGTGCTGACTAGTGTGTGTCTGTGTGTGTGTGTGTGTCTGTGCCTGTGTGTGTCTGTGTGTCTGTGTGTGTGTGTGTGTGTGTGTGTGTGTGTGTGTGTGTGTGTGTGTGTGTGTGTGTGTGTGTGTGTGCGTGTCTGTGTGTGTGTCTGTGTGTGTGTCTGTGTGTGTATCTGTGTGTGTGTCTGTGTGTGTGTGTCTGTG